>NC_045560.1:40754101-41064389 GCF_009819795.1 Aythya fuligula | reverse complement strand
TGACAAAAAAGAACAGAGAAGCAGTGCCAGGGGTTGTTTATTGGCTAGGGTCTTCGGTTCTTAGCTTACACAATTACGGGTTTTGTATGTGAGGAAGAAATTGCAGTGCTAGCGTGTCATGATATAAAGCTGCAGCTATGTGCGTAATGCCTGAAAGGCAACGAGCAGAAGAAAAAGAGAACCTCAGAACTCTATTCATACTTCTCCCTAACATTTTAAGATATAAAGATCAGACTAATTGCCAAATAGTCTTGACTTGAGCAGGGTTCACTAATCACGCTCTGCTTGAGGAATTAGGAGAGAATTTACTTAGCCACATCATGAAAGGTGCCAATAAATTGTTCAGCTGGAGAGTTAACATAATAAAAAAAATCATTTTTTATGTTATTTTCTTTAGCAGTTTATTAATTGCTGCCTGAAATACTTTTCTGAAACACAACGAGCTGCAAATGAATTCATGGGCTATTAATCTGCTGTACATGGCACTGGAGGGAAAGCTCATTAGGTGAGTTGATGCAATTACTGCTATTACATAACCATCTTCACAGAACATAGAGTAAATTATGAATAATAACATTCAACCTAAGTTGCTCCTTCAAACATTAAAGCCGCCAAGTGAAAGCCATGCAAAATCAGGGGGAAAGGCTAAAACACCAAAGAGGCAGGCCCCTCTGAAGAGAAGAAAAGCAAAGCAGATCTGCTTCTTTTAAGGCACCAAATCAGTGAGAAAAGCAGAAGATGTTTATTTAACTATGGGAAACAGCATGCAACAAGTAGATTACGATAGAATTTTAATCGTGTATAAAACATTTTCAGCCACCCAGCATAACAAAGTGTGCATTATCTCTGGCAGAGGACAGACTGCAAGGACTGTCCTGTTTTTTTGTAGCAGGGAGATCCTTTATGTTGCTTTGCTCTGATCTTATAAAATCCCCCCATCCATGGGAATGAGCATTTGGCATTAATTTTTAAAGGTTTCCAGTTTCTCAGACTGAAAAAATAAATACAAGCATTCCTATCTGATCAGAAACTGAAAAACAAACATGCAACCTTAATGAACAACACAAAAAAGATGGGGTCTGTATGGCTTGTTCGCTGTTTTCCCACTATCTAGACACTTAATTTCTTTGGTATTTTCACAGTTTACCTCTTTTGCCTTCAAAGCACTTACAATACAAGGTCTCCCAGCTCCTGTAAAAAGGGTCATCATTTTCACCTATCAAGATAGGAAAACTAGTCTAATCAGCTTGTAACATTTGCAGAGAGGAATTAGTCCCAGAACAGAATTCAGGGTTTTGTGATTCCTACTTTGATATTTCAATCATGCCTCCTGAGAAACCAATGAGTGTCAGCAGGCAAGGTAACTGCTCCAGGATGTCTGAAAAAGCCCCCAGCCACTGCGTGGTATTTAGGTACCTAGTTAAAAATCTAGCCCATAGCAAAGCAGAAGCAATTCTTAAATTCAGTACACTGGAAAAAAAAATAAAAATAAAAACACTTCATTTCTGAGTAAAAGTATTTAAGTGAAGATTTCATGCATTTTAATTAATTCAAGTTAAAATGATGTCCGTGCATCTGCACGAGCTTCCGAAACGTAACTACAGAGACTAGCCCTCTACTCAACAACTCACTGGAGATGGAATTCAGTTCAGTAAGGGGCCTGGAAGAAAATGAAACAGGCGCATAAAGTAAAAAATACAAACACGACAGCTCTTTAAGTTGATGTTTCCTGGTTGCTGATTTAAACCAGAATTAAAATAAGTAAATCTATTCAGCCTATTGTTCAGTAGCAGAATGTAATTGCATGTTCTGAGAAACATGAACATTTAAATATTACAAGACTTTGAAGTCTGCGACGAAAAGCAACAGACATTTCTGGGCAAGTTTTTAAAAAAACAACAAATACAGAACACAAAATCTGGATTCTCTCCACTTCATGGTAATTCCCTTGCATTCCCTCCCTTCCTCCAGGGAGGTTAATTGTAAGCAGATTTACAAATCTGAACATTGCTTCAGTGCACTGAAGCTATCTGGAACAATAATTCTGTGCCTTTATAAACATAATTTTGCTCTATTAGAGCTCACTGCGGATGAGGTTTGTGCCAGCACAGGGGGCTCTTCTGCACCACACCACAGTACGTGGGCTGGGGGTTTGCCTGAGAGGGACCCAACAGATCGACAAGCACAGTGGTGGTCCTTGCAGCCTGCACATTTTCTAGAAGAGGGAGGATGGAAGTGGAAGAGCTGCTAGGCTAAGCGGAGCAGTTGTGGCAGAAAGAAGCTCCATTTTCCTTCCTCCATACCCTGGAATAAACCCGGCTTGGGTTTTCTGTAAGGGTAGGTTTCACCTTACAAAGCACACATTCCAGCATCCTCCTTGAAAGAGCCCACTATCATCTAAGACTTTTGCCCGGTTTCCCACACGCTCCCCTAATTGTGCGGGGCAGCACCAGTCGTGTGACCCCGCGCTAGCTCCCAAGCACTGAGGTCCATGCATCCCGACAACAGACTGCTGCTCGCTGACACCTGGGGTCAGGCCAGGGATGATGCTCCAACATCAGCTTAGAGATCACGCAATCAAAGGGCAAAGGTTAGTTTCCTAAGGCTCTCCATCACATAATGAGCCACTGTCAGCCTCGGTAGCCTTCTCACTTCAGTGACAGCAAAAAAAAAAAAAAGTCCTGTGTGATTACAATTTGTCTCTACACGTCAATTAAAAAAAAATAAAAAATTAACGGACTGGAAGGGTAAAAAGGACAGAAATGTTTTGGAGTGAGTATCAGAGCTTCAGCTGCACCTACACTCTCCTGAACGAGCTTCTGGAGCCCCACAAATGAGCCCCACAAGTGAACTTACAATAAACCCCAAAGCTGAAACATCACCAGGGGAGGGGTTGGCCGAGGGCTGTTCTATTTAGAGGTGCAGCTCCGGATGCAGGGGGCACTAGGCTCAGGAGTCTCTGAAGCAGGGGATCTGACAAAAGACAGCAGGGCTTTATTTCAAGCCATGTTTTGCATGGATAAGGATGATAAGAGTCATCACTGAATCGCTTCCCCTCACACCCTTTGTCTTGTCTATTTGGAGCACAAACTTTGCAGCAGCAACCACACAATGAAAGCCAGTCCCTGCACTGGTGGGATCCAGTTTCAGCTGGGTCCCGCAGATATTATCATAATACAAATAGCTCCACTGCTGCCCTGGAGGCGGACTTGTTATTGACCTCTCTTGATCAGATCTGGGGACTAAAATGGGGTTGAAGATAACTTTTTTTTTCCCCATACGAACAAAACAACCTATAAAGAGATGCAAATTTGGTGCATTCCTTTGTCGTCTCACTTCATTCTCTAAAACAAGATAAAAGCATACAAGAAATGCTCAGTGTCTGTTCTCTTCCAACATGCTGTATCTCCATCTCCAAGTTCTTACTTATTACACCGGCGAGGCAGCCAGTTCTATCTCTGATGTTTGTGTGCAATGCTCGTTAAACTCAAAAGCAGTTGCATATGTGAGCTCTTTTGCATGCCCTTTAAATGCAGAACAAACGAAAACACGACCATAGCATTTAAGCACAGATTACTCTGAATGCTGAAATTTTGCATTTACTCCTCCTCAGCTCCTGGGAACAGACCCTGTGGTTCCTACTTGTGGCTGCCCACTGCGATTACTTTCCCCATTTGGGACTGGTTTGAACATGGCTTGTTTCCCTACGAGACTTCTCTGATTCTTTTCTCTGTCCTTTGTTCGAGGCTTTCATATTACAAGGTAACAGAACTGTAAGAAGACAGATGAGCAAAATGCCAGGAAGTTACTTGGGGAAAAGAAAAGCCTCCATCTCCTTAAAAAAAAAAAATAAATAAAAAGCCCACTGACAAATGTTCCTTAGTTTACATAAACTCATCAAGAAATAGAGTTGAAACCTGGAGACATGTATGAAAGAAGGTCAGATAAGAAAATAGTTTATCAAATCTCTCAAGAGTTGAAAAGCTACTGTTTATGAAAGGATCACACACAGAATCACTTCAGACTTTTGAACCAAGAAAGCAAGAGACACAGCGAGCTGATGACATTTAAAGTAACTTCTCTATTCCTTTGCATACACCTCCTACAGAAACATCCCTCACTTCTCCCCACTATCCTCAGTGGTCCCCCTCCAAGCTGGTACCCCCTCTTTCGGTGCCCGTGGTGGTTTGAGATAAAGGCAACTGCCAAAGGGCAATTTTGCTCTGTTCTCCCTAAGAAACAGGCGGACCAAAACGTTAATTCTTGCCTGTAAAGCTCCTGCTATCCTATGAGAGAACACCAACTATCACCTTAAAGGCAGTAAGTCTTTATACTTTACCCTAAGTAACTTGGGTTAACACATTAGGAATACTGCTGATATTTCCAAAGCCTGCTCTGACGTGACGTGACAGCATTTAATAAGATTACTATTTCACGTCAGCAATAAAATCCTTCGGAATTCGAGGCCAGCAAACCCTGAGGTGAGGAAAGTGTTTCTTCTCCTCTCTCAAACTGCATCATGCTGGTTTATCCACAAAAAATGCTTCATATGCACAGATATGTATGCAGTCATATACCTAGGAATAATATCCTCCTTACTTCATCTTGCATCTTTATCTGTATTCAGCCTACCTCCTCCTTTACTCTTGTCATGGTCTCCATTCCAGTAAACTATATGTAGTGTTTGATATTATTGACCACTCTTTTTGCTAAAAAGTAAAGATTCCTGGGCAGAACTATTGCCATTGCCACAGTCTGCCTTCTACGAATATCCAGACATTTCATTTACTATAAATGATAGCCTTAAGATTACTTTTATGACAATCTACAGCATTATCAAACTGTGTTTCTCACCCTAAAATATCTAACATGCAGTTAGGAGCTGTGGTCACTGGAGCCCATAGCAGCTTACATAGACCCATCTACACAAGACATCCTTTGTATGATGTTCTCCCTCCTGGACCTTTAGTTGAACAAAGTTGCCCTTCATGCACGCAAGAAAACTTGAAACCCCAACAACAACGGCAGTAAAGTCATGGAAATCCTAAGACCTCCTAGCTCCTCCAGTTCTTGAGACTTGATGTGGGGCCATTTTCAGCAGCTGTAATTTCAGATTTCCATGAGGAGAAGTTAGAAAAACTGCAGAGTGAACATAAAGATCTATCTGGTTTGTTCTCTGGCTCCTCGGCACTCTTCCTCTAAGAGGAGAAGGAGATGGTAGGAGAGAGAAAAAGGATGCAACCAGGACAGATCAGCATGGCTTTGGGACCTATTCTGCTTCTGCCCAAAGATGCAGAAGTGAACTACTGGGAAGCGTAATGCAATTTATGGAGGAAAAATGGTGAAGATGAGAATGGATTTAAGTCACAGTTCAGTCATAAACATCTCATTAGTGTTAATTTTTTTTTCTCCAGTCTGTATGTCTCTCTAAGGAACTCCCGTGGGTGAAGTAGAGTAAGGAAGTGGTATCGGGCAATTTTCTTCCTCTCTAATGCTCAAACTGCAAATTTCTGTAGTGTTTATTGTCGGAACTAACCTACTGAAATCAGGAACAGCACTGATTGAGGTAAAAACTCTCAGCAACCAAATAAGTCATTACACCAAAGATTTTTTTTCTTACTGCCATCACTCCATTCAAAAATGGGAATTTTTCAGAAGCATTACACCCCTTAGAGACTTGAGAATGGCTTTTTTGGGGGGTAGATTTCTATGCTTGACAGGGATGTCAATAAACTGGAAAATGAGAAAAATCACATACTTCTATCTGTATATTTTAAAATGCTAATTTGAAGGGCAAAACCTGGATTTCTAGAAAAGAAGGCAGGGAAAGTTGTCTTTTCATGTGTGTGCACTTGGAAGTATTTGTTCATAGTCAGGTTTACTGGCTTTGTGGGTTTAGAAGGGGATTAACCAGATTGTTTCACCTTTCAGAGGAGCTCCAACAAGTAAAAACAGAAGACTCAATGCCATTGTAGCATCAGGCTCTGTAAAATGTCACAAACTGGTGTTAACACCAGAAGAAGGACCTCTTGCAAAAGCACCCACACTGGCACAAGGAGAAGGTGCAAGGCTGAAGAAGGCTGCTATGTGCTGCAAAGGCCATCGGGAGGCCCTTGGGAAATGACACCCTGGGCTGACAGGAGAAAAACTTGCCAAGCAGCGAAGCCACAAGCTGCTCTGCACGGCTGTGGGAGGACTGAAACAGCCCTTAAGAAGCCAGTGCCATCTCGCTTATGCCCCAGGAAGCCATTTCTAGAACACAGGGGAGATAATCCAACCTTAAAGCAAGCATCTGTGATTTTGTTCCTTTAGAAAACCTGGTGAAATGACCCACGTAGAAGTTGTCACATCCACACAGGTTGGCCACGTTGCACAGAGAGCACATTGCACTATTTGGTCTTAAGTGACAGCATCTAGGCTGCAAAGTTAAGGACTCAGAAGTCAATAAAGCACATCTGAAGTCGCGTGCAAAGTTCAAACTCCTTTCTGTGCACATGAATACAGACACTGGCTTCAATTGCGTAACTGTGTAATATTTTTCTTCCTTTGGGACTGTCACATATACTTAGGATATGACAAACAATAAATTGCTTCCGAAGACAACTTACATTCTTTGGACATTCCCACTTCAAAGCACTTCTGTAGTCTGCAGTACTGGCAGCGATTTCTGGTAACTTTATTGATAACACAATTTTTATCTCTATGACATGTGTAAACCATGTTCTTCTGGATACTTCTGCGGAAAAAGCCCTGAAATCAAGAAAAAAAGAAATCGAATAAACCTTTGAGCATCCCATAAACCTTAGAGACAGACACTAGCATAGCTTTAAAATAACAAAATAAAATCAAAGTTATGGTTGGAGCATGGCATCTTTAAAGACTCACTCTTTTATAATTAAGTATTGTTTTTTTTTTTTTTTTTTTTTTTTTTTCTGCAACATAAAAACTCATCTCTTAACCAAAAACAAATTAAATAATGCAACCAAAAGCCAAAATAAGCAAAACTACAACTAGTAACAGCACTCAGGAAATGAAGTCCTGAAGTTTTACATGAAGACTCAGATAAAAATGTTTTTTGCTTATGGATTTAGCAATAAGCTGGGTAAACAACAGCTTTCTTAATTGATCCACTTGGAAGTCAAATACTCATCCAACAACCAAGAGTCTCTCAGCCTAAAGATCCCCTCTTTTTCTGTTAGCACAGAGGTTCTCTATAGCTCGAATACTGCACGTAGAAAATGAAGTAATTTGAAATCCAGGTCTTTTAGCTGTCTGAATTCCTACAACAATTAATTAGGCTTCTGCAGGTGGAAGAGTTCCAGTATCAGGTTATTGAGTTGTGAACTTGTAAAAGTCGCCAATTACAGCATTTTTCTTATTGAGATACAGCTGTGAAAATAATCATGTAATTATAATGATCTTGAACAGAAATTAAAGAGGACTAGAGGTCTGGTTTATACTTAAGGAACAACATTTGCCTGGATTCCTCCTTTGGCAAGTAAAAGAGAAAAACAGTCATAAATGGCAAGATTAGCTGGCACAGAAAAAAAGGCAAAACCAAGTTAATTTCTTTATCTACGCTAAAAACCAAGCTGTAGATAATATCACATAATAATGAAGAAGAAAAAAAAGAGGATTACTTTAAGCATTTGAGAAATCAACCCACAGATATTCAGTGAAAGTATTTCTGCAACAGGCATCTGGACACTTGACAGTACCATTTAACCTTCTCCAACAGATTCTGAAAATCATTTCAGCGAGTGCCAGGGTCAAATTTCAGTCAACACTGTAGCATTATATAAGAACAGTTAGCAATTTAATATTTGTTGGAGGACTTGAGAGGTTAAAACTCTTCAACCAGCCACATGTTTACACCCCACGGGGAAGTGGTAAACTCGATGCCACAGATGATAGCTCTGTACCAACAATGCGTTTGTCTGAAGATGTAATCATGGTGAGCTATAAAATTGGCTCTCCTAAATGCACTCACAGAGATATGCAATAGTTCAAAAGCCCCAAACCCTGTCATTCGTAGTTAACTGAGAGAGTTTCTGGCCATACAATCAGGGAGTGGTAGGGCAGGCACAGT
The DNA here is from genome assembly GCF_009819795.1 of Aythya fuligula. NCBI lineage: Eukaryota > Metazoa > Chordata > Aves > Anseriformes > Anatidae > Aythya > Aythya fuligula. The sequence goes on along the minus strand of NC_045560.1, from coordinate 41,056,300 downwards.
CAGTAAGGGCTGGTCATAAATTCCTTGCACACCCAACATGCTATAGATGCTAATGTTATGAAAATTCCTCAAATTCACTCAGAACTGAAAAATATCTCCTTAATCACGTAACCCCTGGCAAGAGTTTTCTGTTCTTGCACAGGCAAGCCTCATCCTGACATTAGCTTCTCTGACTTAGAAGACACTTCATACAATCATCAAAGAGCTAACAAAAAACATTTCTTTCTCAAGCTACAGGACACAGCAGAAGCATTCAAAGACAGTTGTTTAGGCAATTAAAATGTTTAAAGATTATCAATAACACTGCTATCTTATATTCCACGCTTTGCTCACTAACATTGCTTTAATGTTTGTTAGGAAAATATGGCACATACATTTATTTACTTGCCAAGAAGAAAATTTATGGTAATTTCCACTTACTATTTTCTTGCTTTGGTATTTCTCTAATTGCAATGCCTGGCTTCGTGGTAATTGTTGATGATGCTAAGTAGAACTGTGAGAAGTCTATGACATCTTCTTGAGTTCAACAGACAGAAATTGTGAACTGTCCTGGTTCAAGGATCTCCATATGGCTTATTTAGTCACTGCTTTTTACATGGCATGAGGTAGGGGAAGGCAAGACTGGTAGCTTCCCCTGCAGCCATCATGGTTTAATCTATTGCTACATGTCACTGATGGAATAAGACTCCGAACATCAGCCTGACACTGCAGGAAGCAGAATGGCCTGAACGAACAAATACGACTCTTGTGCAGCGGCCATCTCACCGTGCTGAACAACTGGAGTAATTTAATAAACGCAGCTCCCAGAACCTCCTTGTTGTCTGCACGTTCCTTGGGGCACAGGCCACCAGTCATCCATGCTTGAGCAACTTCAGATTTACTGAAACAGGCACTACTTGAAACAAAATTCAAGAGTCAAAAGTGTCACCCAGTACAGAGAAGAGAGGAAACAGCCTCCCTCGTTGTACCTGTAATTCACCCAAATATAGCCAGAGGTTAATGGCACCCACTGAGTGATCATGTGTTCTGATATTTAGACACAGGTTCTGCATCCTTTTAACCTAGGGTCTAATTACAACCCATCAGGAAGGAAAGTAGAGAAGGTTACCTCAGTCCTTAGCACACACAGTTGACCACACAGCCAAACGGAAAAAGGTGATCTGACTTCTGCAGATGACAAGCATAAAGCATTCATGAACTCATTACTAATATAAAAGGCTTAAGAGAACAAACCTAGAAAAAGCAGATATCCAGGATGAAATTAAGGGTTTCTTCAACACCCTAAGGTCCTCAGAAATATCCTACCCCTCAGAAATACCCTACATAGAGTGAGATATATAGAAGAGAGTATTGTGGAAGTTTAGACTTGTATTACAAAAAAAAAAAATCTTACATATTTGATGTTTCTGGACTTACTCACAAAACAGAAAAAAAAAAAAAAAGTGAACCTGTTAATGTAAAAATATTCATATGAAAAAAGGTATAATGTGGTCCTGATCAGGACTAAGGACCTGTTTTCTCTGAGGAACCTTAGCGCCCACCCCTAAGTACTTTTCTACCAGACAGCAGCAGGATACTATTTCTACTGAGACGTGTGGCAAGCTCATTTTAAAACCTTGACAATACGTCACTGAACAGATTTGATCTGTCTCTGGACAGACACTAAGAAAAATGCCCAGATTATAGATATTATTTAGTTTCTCTGCATACGAAAGCCAAACCGAAACCATCCCACGGGGGGTAATAGGCCATTCTTCAGGCACAAAATGGCAAGCAGCATTTGTTTAGCTCCGTGGTTTGGTTCTGGGAGCCGCCTCCACACCCCTCACGCTGTGCAGGCACAAGCATGGGGAGGCACTCCGAGCAGGGTCATGCCCAGATTATTTCCCAAATCTGATGGTAGGCTAAGAAAAATATTTGCTCATGAGGAAAACCTCTATGCCAGATAACTGTGCGGAATGACGGGGGCTTTTCTCTCCGTATGCTTTCTCTCCCTCCAGTCTGTCTCACCCCAAGTGTCAGGTTTATAGCGCAGGCCATAAACGCAAATCAGACACACTCCAGGCACCCAAAATAGTGAACATGCCTGGCTCGATGCCGTGTCACACGTGCAGCCAGCCTGAGGCCTCTGGGATGGGCGCAGAAGATGTGATTTGAGGGAGGCCGTGGCTGGGGCAGGAAGGCAGGCTGCCATCGGCTGCGGAAAATGGCCGCCTGCCCCCAGGCCTGTGCGCTGCCTCCTTTCTGGGCTTGCTTGCACTGCGCTGCAGCAAAACCGAAACACAAACACTGCCGAGCATGTCCCCCAGCAGGTATGCGACAGGCTCGCACTTGAACGTGGCCCTTGCTCATCCCCCAGGTATGTGACTTGTTGCACCACTGGGGATGTGGCACATCGCCCGTGGCTGTGTGGCTTCCTGCTGAGCCCGTCTCACAGACCGCAGCAAGAGCAGGAGCCTGCCTCTGTCCCTGCACAGGTACCTGCACCTCACCTGCTTTGGCTACCGGCACCTCTGCAGCCAGAGACAACACCCATATTGCTCATATCCTTTTTTTTTTTCCCCACACTATGTTCAGTAAAAATAGCAAAGTTAGAAGCAGGCCTACATGTATGTTTTCCTCCTGTACTCTTTGTCAAGTGACTTGAACCCTAGCTCACAATCCCAACAGTTTCTTCAAAAAACATGAAAGGAAATCTGAATGCAACCTAACCTAAAGATGTTGTCAGAAATTTTGGAGACAGCAAACTACCGCTGTTTGTAAACTAATCGGCTTCAAGTTCCTATAGGCTTTTGGAAGACAAAGCTACTACTGATGATAATACATTCACCTCGGAAGGAATCTGTTCTGCTCAATATTTAAATGAAGAATGTTTTATACAAATATTTTAGCATTCCTTCCAAATTAACTCCCTGTGATGGGAGATGAGACACTCCTGTGCCAAAAACAAGCACAGATGATTCTTTGTAATTTAAAACACACTACAAATACAAAGACAAAGACATTCTGTGAGATATAAAACATTACTGTGGTACAAAACTGTTTTTGATAGCATCTACAAAGCACTTGAAATTCAAGTAGAGAAACCTACTAAGACCTATCAGGAACAGTGATTTGCTCTAATATTCCTCTACGCACAACTTTTGAAAGGAGCACGGATCTTGTGTTTTCTTTTAGCAAAGACAAAGAAGCTTTACAGAAATCACACTTTTGAATTAATTCTGTCCTTCTGAGCTGCTGTTACTGGCAGCCTTCACACAAAGCACTTTGGACTGACATTTCAATTTTTAATCTCATCTTTTCTGCACACCACGCCATGCTCCTCCCAAGCCCACCAATCTTGTTATCTTAATGGATGACAGATAGAGTATCACTCTGACCATGCCACATTAGGCATCCTCATTTACCCAGTGCAAGGAAAAAATGCTGAGTATAAATTATTCAGAAATGTATTGTATCAGCGTGTGTTCTCTGAGCATTCACCACTGGCAGAGCAGACAGATTATTTTTCACTTTTAATTGTGTTGATATCTTATCTGCTGCACTGAAAGCAGAGAGTGATACGTGAAACCATATGTACCAAGCAGAAAATAAACCCAGTTTACTAGGTCTATTGCTTAAAATTAAATAACTGATTTAGTCAATGTAACTTCAACGTGGTGCCAAACGAACCACGCCATCCCACTCACCATGCATTTTTGTAGTTACCTGTCAGTGTGTCAAAACTTAAAGAGCTCAATTCAGAGGATATTAACTATTTCAGGGAGATATGGAATGCCACCATGCCACTGGTTATCTGAATACAAAGGAAGACATTAAGGATAAACCCTTAAAAAGATGCTAAGTGTTCAAGCTGACAAAGTCTTACAGAATTGTTAGCATGAACTGCTACCCTTACCTATCTGAGAGGGGAACTATACAGTTCCCAGTCCTTCACCATCCAGTTGATTTTGGCAAGTCACATGATTTAAAGCCGAAGTTATACCCATTACATGAAGAGATGGATCATTTGATCTCAACAGCTTTTTAAAAATATTTTTGCCAGCAGAGGGTATGCCAAATCTTTTTTCATAGATGTAGCGGGCTTACAAGTTGAAAAATTGCATTGCAAGCCAGTGATAGAGTAATCAGCAGAGAAGGGCTATTGCTAGCTCAATCTGTTTAAACAGCCTGCTCAGTTCATCTGGTTCAGCTTTGATTACCCCCAAATACAACCAGCCAGCTATGACTCTCACAGATTTAGAGGCTATTCTTTGGTAAATTTGCAAAATAAGCTTCTGAGTGAAGTGAATTGCTACTTTATCGTAAAAGAAACAAAGGAGTAGGAAAGACTTTTCTGTGGAATGGTTTATCAGTCATTTATAAACTCTGACTGACTGAGCTTTGAAGGGAAAAATACAGAACAGAAACAGCTGAAAAGAAAACCCAGCTCATGACATACCTGAAACTTCTGCTGTTAGGTTTACTGTGACATACAGGACATGTTAGTATGCACCCTTCTACAGAGCAAATGTTTTTGTGATACATAGCCTCTTTTCAATCTATTTATTTCAGTCATTCAAGTAACCCTCTATCCTCACTAGCCCTGTAAAGCTTGCATAGGTAAGGTAAGAACCCAGTTCCTGCTGTCTCTGGAGCATCAGCAAAGACATTTAAGCTCCCAGTGATGAGATCTGCACAAAACTACTTTGCTGTGTGTCCAGGGAATTGCACGGGTGCATTCAGGAACTGAATGAGATTTGCAATATTTATATTACAAGTGGCCACAGCCGAGGAACAAACCCCACCTTTCCCACAAAGTCCTGGTAGGATCAGAGGTCAGGTTAGGGCAGGCAGAGCACACCTTTCACTCGTTAACCAGGAATAATTGGGCTGATAACATGCAATCTCACCACTGGAGTTACATAGAAAGGCTTACAAAAGACCAAAAAGACATGGCATATGATGTTAAGTGATTTTGTACAGTACAAAAGACTGTAAAATGGCTGCAGCCAGAACACAAGACCCCAGAAGCAACAAAAGCTGCTTTTGCAGCCACCTAAAAGGAAGCTAAAATAAACGCATTCTTAGCTGCAAAGCACTTTTCCAGGATGTCTGCACTGTCTATCACGCTTTGGAAGTCACGGCTCTTAGAATAAACAAATTAATTGTCTGACGTTGTGGCTGGAAACCACCGCCTGCACAAAATGGAAGCCGCTACAACAATAAGTAGAGGAAGGCTTGTTGCCAGGAAGCCCAGAAATTGTGCTGATCATGTGTGTCAGAGCAGGACAGCCAGATCTTTGCAAAAACAAAGGAATTAACACTGTTCCATGCCCATAGCTTGCAGAGAACACCTAGAGGATGTAGCTGCCTGGCAGAAGAGGGGCTGGACACAGCCTCTGTGAGAGCGTGCAGTATGTTCTTGCTGTTGTTGTTATTTTGAGCAGGAATTCACGTTTCACCTCAGCTAGCCGTTTATTCTGCAGATGAGGAGCAGACATAACCTCCCACGGCCAAAGGAAGAAAATAAAATTTGCTATTTAGAGAAGGTATTTTTTTTTTTTTTTAACCAACAGAAGTTGAAATGCTCCATAAAAAAAAGAAAAAAGCAGGCTTTATCCCGAATCTCACATACAGGAATACAGACCTGTGGACCTATGAGCAAACAACAAAGGGGAAAAAAAAAAAGCTATGCTCTTTGTCATTGCTTTTATATATATAGAAAGGCTTGTAAGGTTCCTCAATTCTTAAAAAGAAAAGGCCCCAGTGGACAGGGACAGGCAGATAAGGGATGTGTCACCATCCCTGAGCTACCAAAGTGGAAATGCTCCTGCAAAGACAGGGAGGCCACATAGAAAGTAATGGTTTCTAAAGTGCAAAAAAAATAATAATAAAAAAATAAATAAATCTTGTGGGCCACAGGGAGCAAGGAAAAACAAAACAAAACAAACAAACACATTTTGAACAACAAAGTTTGAAGGAAGCTATTTGAGCTACTAATGCCTATTAGCCCTTACCCTGGTAAGGCTGGAAATGAAACCCATTTTTCACGGTGCCCTACATGCCAACACATTTTCTGATTGCAGAAAGGCAGCTACTGACAGCACGACCTCCAAACACACACAGAGAAGGAGGGAGAGCGAGTGCGATCTGCCACGAAGCGTGCGAGGTTCATTCATTCGGCTGCAATCCGCAGCAGCCTGTGCCAGCAAGGGTACAACGCTATCCACGAGCCTACCCATGGATTTCTCCATAACTTCGATTTTCACTGAACTCCTGACCTTTTTAGCAAACATGTCAAAGTCTCCAGACGGAACAGTCATCACCTTGAAGCAATATGTAAGGGGAAAGAACCACTTAGATTCTCTCCACTTCAGCAATTGAAACAGAGAGGAAGGAGCTGGTATGCACTTCCATCTGCTTTCTTCAAATTAAAAAGGAAAAAAAAAAAGAAAAAGAAAAAAAAAAGAAGGAGATGAAATGTATACAATTAAAAAGTTACAGTTAACTTCCTTTCAGTAATGTCTGTAGGATGATTTTTGGCCTGCTAGGAAACTCCAGATGGGAAAAGTAATGAATATAATTTAATATGAATAAGAGGAGATCAAAGAAACATTTTCTGAGTGGCAGAACGCTGACTTACTTCACACGGTTCAATGCAGAACTCAGGAATTAATTATCACATTTTGCTATTTTCTTATTTTTTGTTTATGCAAATCAATTCCCCTTAACCTAATTTGTAGAGGACCAGACCCGCAACCCAATAAAACCATAAAATGTCACTCGGACGGCCGTGCAACTGGCTAGCACTTATCCAAAAGGCTATATATGTTGTTAACTGCTCGTCGTTTTTTCTCCTCTCTTCCCCTCCGGTGCCTCAGGATTTATACCACCAATTAAGACAATAATGAGTGCCCCAGGTTGACCTCCCAGGAGCAAGAATTAATTAAGCGCAGTATTTCTTCGTGAAGAATGACACTTTTCCAAACCGTTTATGTGGCTCCCTTGCATGGAAGCACAGTACCAAGAAAGACTTCCCAAACAGCTATCCCCCACATATACGGCAGATTTTGGTTTATGCTCTTAACTCAGGTCTCTTTTTATTTGTTGTGTATGCTTATATGGCTTTTGGATGGCAGGAGCAGGGGGGGACACCTTTCAAGGACAAGCTCATGTTTTTATTAGATGTACATGGGGTTTTTTGAACCAAGATACAAAGGAAAAACTGAGCAACAGGTACTCTAACAAAGCAGCAAGACCCAGTACCAAAGAGAAAATAGAAATCCCTGCCAAGCTATGCCCATGTAGTGACATGCAAAGTCCTGCAGCACGCCGGACGAGGAAAAGCCTCATGTCAGCTCTGCAATCACCACGCTACAATTACTTCTCGGAGCCTCTCAAATTAGCCTCTCCACTGAGCTGCTGGCAGAGCTGGGAACACGTGAAGAGGAGAGGGCAAGCTCGAACAAAAACCTAGCTGGGAGAAAGGAGGTATGTGCACGTTCCAAGGAAATTCCCCGTGTGGGTGGGCTCTGCCTCCTCCTCCTCCTCCTCCTCCCTTCCAGCCTTACCCCCGGAGGCTCGCGGCGTTCCCGCACATACTTGGCGCTGCAGTTATTTATCGAGCGAGACACGGGGACTTTCACTAATCGGCAGGCAGAAAAAAAAATAAATAAAAAAATAAAAAAAAAATCCCTGCCCTTCTGCACCGTCTGAAACCTACAGACTCACCAGTTTCTAACCCGCTATCGGCAACTGCATGTTTACAGCTCAACTGAAGAAATAACAAACTGTGCCACGAATATTTGCAGACGCCTGCAAGCTGGCTGAACGGCAATTCCCCTCGCTCTCCCAGGCAGACCCAGCTGCCTCCTATCCTCTCAACAACCAACGCCTTGGCCTGAATTTGGTCCCCTTGTCTGCCTGGGCTCCTGGCTGCGTGGGGTGAGCCCCGATGAGCTGCACCTGCTGCAGGCTCCCCACCTGCGAGGAGCTGAGTCCAGCCGCGTGGCTCGCCCTGATCCTTCAAATCTGGCATGCTTCTATGGGCTTTGTCCGACCCCAGAGAAGTTTTAACAAGTTTCCAAGGAGGGATGAAGTGACGTATGAAAACAACGCAGAAAACAAACAAAAAAGCAATTTAAAAAAAATGACACAGACAGAAATATGCCAAAATAAAGCAGATGTCTTGAGCATAATGCTTCCTGGTGAGTTTTACAGGCGTGCATCTGCATGGCTCATCAGCACATGGTCATTACCTCTCCCACCATTTCTTTTGCTACTAGTTTTGACAACTGATCTCTAAACAAATACACTGTACGAAATCCCTTGAAATCTGGCAAGTAGTGTCTTGTGCTTGCTGCTTCACGCTGTATTCTCCTTCACCCGCGTTCAGTGACAAAGAAACTCTGCTAATGCAGAACGACCCCTCTAAAACCTTGTAAAATGCAGAGTTTAGCAAAACTCAGCTGCCTGGAGACTACAAAACAGAGTTCAAGTAAACACCCAGAAGTATTTAAGTCTGGCTCTCCAGTACTGGCAGTAGCAAAGGAAAATTACCTTTCCACACTGCAGCTGAAACTCATTACTGAAGGCGACAGCAGAGAGATGAGTTGGAGCTGGAGCAGCTTGGCAAAACCACCAGGTTAAGAGTGACACGGGGGGCCGTACCCCTCGGCCTGGCTCCCCACGCACTCCAAGCACGTGTGCAGCCCACAGCACGGCTTTCTCTGGCTTCTGTACGGCACCGTGCAGAAAACAGAGTTAGCAGGGTGTCGTGGGCAGAACCAGCACTGCCCTGTGCAGCTGGTGTCCTGACAAAATGGGAGGATGGGCTGAGAAAGGTGGATGGATGCAGGCTGTGTAAGTGAAGGGGAAAAAGAGGGGAAGGAAACAACACAGTGGTGATGAGGATTCACAGGGTAACAACAACCAGAGGTAGGGAGCTTACTGCAAAAGTTAAAGACAGAAGTTGAGCTGAGTTGTGCACGAAGGGCGGCTCGCAGGACAAATGTGGCCTGCCTGGAACAGGGCAGCTTGGGCTGCTCTGACGACAAGAAAAGGCGACCTTTTGGAGATGACTGAATGGACTGGGGCTGATTAATCTGCCACAGGAAAATCTTAGCAAGATGTTTTCCTGTTTTCTCCCTCCCCTGCCAGATTCAGACAGAGAGCTCCTATGATCACAAGACGATCATTCTTTCGATTTATGAAAATCACATGGGACAGAGCAAGATAAAAAGTCTTTTCAGTGGGCTCATCCATGGGTGCTGTGCTTACATCTCTCCTGTTTACCTAACACCCTCTCTTCTCTTCTTTCAAAAAACCCCACAGTTTTCACTTTTGTTTCTGTACATGTAGCAGTTGCCATGTGTCTTCTAAGGATAAATGGTAAGACCATTTGCAGCAGCATCCAAGCAATGCCTTGTTCTCAAAGAAAGAAAGAAAGAAAGGTGAAAAAGTGGTAGTACTCATTCACTTCATAAGCGGTTGGCTGCAGAGCTTACTCTGAAACCCTCTCCTTAAACTTTTCCTAGGTCTGGAGCACTGCCACTCTCTTGTACCAGCAGAAGGCAGGTGAGGATCACAGCCCACCCTGAAGAGAGGACCTCATCCTTCACACATGCTGGTCACACGTGCACAGAGCTCCACAGAAAGCCAAGTACCCTGGGGATGGGGAAATCCTCCTCCTTACAGGGAAGATTCAGCTGGAGAGCCATCGGCCAGGACAGTCGCAGGAGGAGCGAGCAGCAGCCCTCTGCAGTGGCAGCACCACGGTTATAAATCCCCTTTTTCCCTGGTAAAGGCCCGGGAGGCAGCCTGGCTGGGGGCTCCTGCCTCTCCCCTCAGTGCCAGGAGGGCCCCCAGCAGGCTCACGGGTCTGCTAAAGCTGCAGGCAAATCACTGGCTGCATTAACAGCCAGCCAAACAGACATTTTTTGGCACTGTTTCAGCCTGCCATCTCACCTTGTAATTTATGTATCCGTTATTCCAGACAGGGGATCCAGAGTCAATATACCTTTTCCCCTTTAAATGCAGGTATTATGATACGGTTTTATTGCATCCCTCTAAAACGTATTAAATGAGAAATATTAAGCATGGCCTCGTGAAATCATAAGGGACTTATACACAAAAACCTGTTCCCGCTTCTCAGCTGTCTCCCAACTTGAGCTGTCAAAATTGCAGCAACTCCTGGGTATTATCAAAGGGAAGAACAGCTTATGAGTAAGGGACCCTGAATATCTGGCAGGCCAGCTGCAGTTATATACCAATTAAACATCTACTATATCAATATACCCAAGCTACCAATTACAGGTTTGGACGTGTGAATTCTTTAACACTACAAGAATTTTCTTCTGAGCTGCATCTCAGATGTCACACCTCCAGGCGTCTCCTGCAGGAACAGAAAACTTACGGAAAGTTCACATGAAATGAGAGAAATGATATAAAATATGAAGAAGGACACAACACCTTTGTACTCTACACTGAGCTCAAGAAATACAGTATCCATACTTAAAGACTACAGCAAAATTCAGATACAGAGGAGGGAAAGATAGCCACATGGGTATAATCTTGAATTTTGGCAGCATCAGACTTTTGAATGGTTACTCAGAATGTGAACAGTTTTTCTGAGCAAGGGATTCATTTTGCTTTACTGGAGGGTAAAAAAGTAGAATGTCTAGACCGAACAACTTGAAAAAAATATGTGTAAAGCTGACTTTATTGTAAACACCAAATCTTGGTGGCTCCTATAGGCTTTCCTGGTATAGTACAAGGCTGGGATTTCACGAAGAATAGCTCTGCAAAGCTGATCAGCCCTGGGATCCATGCTGCAAATTCAATTGCACTCCATTCCCAGTGGAAGCTAAAAAAAATGCCCTGTTAAGGAAATTTCCTCAAAGGAACACTTCATTCAGGATTAGAAAGACCCTCTGTTTCCATGAGCAGGTCAGTCAGAAAGCACAGAGAGCAAGGGAAGGTCACTTTCTGAGGCCAGTCAGAGCAATTTTGCCAGTTGGGAAGCTGACCACTCATGGACAGGGTGACGATGCTTTACAATAACCAGAAAATACAGATAGGTTTATCTTTCAAAATAAATCCAATAAGAAGCAAACAAAGAGCATCTGAATGTATATTTAGCATGCAAGTAAGCAGACTTAGATAGTGGATGTAGTTTGTACACTCCCCAAATCCTCACATTTTGGATTTAATTCCTTCTAAGATGTGCCGGTCGGAAAATCTTTAAGTATACTTGTTAAGAAGAATGCAAACAACAGTTTAAAAAGATGCCTAAGGCAAGCAGAGCAGTGACTCCAACCATCTCACAGCACTGAAGTCGACACTCAGCCAGAACCAAACTCAGCAAACTATTCCAATCTCCCCACTTATTCCCTAGAAAAGTCTGGAAAGCGGTGCAGTTCTTTGTGGCACCCAGCAAGCTACCAAACCTAAATTCAACAATTGCCGGTATGTCCTCCTCTAATGTCTCATTATGCAGTTTCTTTTTAAAAAGTTCCTGAATTAAAAACTGAAATCTAGCTCACTGTAATTTTACAAGTCTGTACCTGCTGTTCAGCAAGCATAAATAAATTATTTGGCATACTGCAAAAAACAGTAGGCTGTTACTGTTAATAGAAAACCTCAAACTATTTCATTTTGGAGATGTTTGCTTGGCTACCCATATTGCCTTATCTGCTGCTTTACCTCTGCAAACAATACTTCTAAAGATCATAGTATAAAACGTTGTATTAAATATGGTGAAAAACTGCATTTTTTTCCACACTGTGACGAATTTCTGGGTGTGCACAGGACAGCCTGTACTCCACAGCTCTAATTAAAGGCCAAATGTTGTCCATGAGTCATGAAATAGATTAAGGTGGTGAGAACAAAAGCATTTTTTTTCCCCTCTTTAGGAAAGAAAAATGCAAAAGTGAAATCCTTTAGAATCTGCTTACAGGGAAATAAAACCACGCTCTACTTCAGTTGCATAAATATCGTGGGACTTCTCAGAAAGAAATCATAGGAAAGTGAATCACAGCCCACCTGTTCCTGACACCTCTCGTCGATATGTCACGATGTGATTTGCATAGACAGCGCTTTTAAACCTAGCTGTAATTTACTTAATTCTGTCGAAGTTGTTGCAAACCATGCATACGTTACCAGTGTGGTGTGACCCTCAGCTCTCAGCCATCCCCTAATAAGCCAAAACAGCTACTGGCAGCGACACGTGACAAACACACACATGGAGGATTGAGTACCTACCTTGTGCAAGAAGCTGTGATTCAACTTCAGTCATGAAATGTATGTATGCATGTGAATTTGAATCTTCTTTTTAGGGTATATATTCTTAGGCATAGAAAGGAACAGACACTGACAGAAGAGAAAGGCTTGACAATTTAATTTAATAATTACTAAGAACAAACCATGGCTGTTATAGTTACTCAGCTGAGAGTAACTCCTTAGAAAGATGTGCCAAGGCCAGTAGACACTAAGGCTACATCTGTATTAGGAGATATCCTTGGGGACTGTCAGAGACGTATGATGTGGAAGCCCACCTCCATGTCAGCCAACCCTTAGGGCTTCTAAAACCATCCAGACCTGCTGCTGGAGGTAGCCACTGGATGGCTCGCAGCCCCGAGCTGTGCCTGGGAGGAGTGCTGGTTGGTGCTGCCAAGCACCTTCAAGGGACACAGCGCTGCAAAGCGACGCCCCAAGGTGGCTGGTCGCTATTTAATTTACCATGGTTTAAGTCAGATGCTGTTCTCCTTTTATTGAGAAAGCCTTCATGGACAGGGGCAAAATAAGAAAGCAGCTTCCAGTTCCTGTTTCCACAGGACACTAGCCTTCGTGCTTGCAATTAACTGGAACAGCTTGGTTAGCATAGTTATAGACTAATACGGGATGATCTCTGCACTTTTGTTACAAAATAACAAAATTAAAATAATAATAAAAACAACTATTCTCACAGCTTAAGATGAACACCTGGTGTATGGCTGAGGGTAAGTGGTACCCAGTGCAGAGTGGAGGAGGTATAATCCATGACTTGGGCCCAAGGTGCTGGAAATCAAGTATGACATTCAAATACTCAACGTGATCTTCATTTTTCTTCAACTATCATGGTTGGTAATTTATTTTTTCTTCATTTTATTACATTCAAACGATCCAGAAAGAGATTTTAAAATGTATGGTAACATAAAGTATTTGTTCCTGACCCTGTCCATTTCATCGTGTCTACTCTCAGTAGACTTCCCATAAATACACGCTTCCCCATCCTTCAAAAAATATGGAATAAATTCAGTATTTGGTAAATGTTTTATCTTCCAAGCAAAGAGAAAAAATAATTCAGAATATACTGCAATGAAACAGGTATCAGCTTTTCAAAGGACATTTGGCGCTTTTTTTTAATTTTAAAATCTTAAATCTCAAATAGACCATTAAAATGATGAGGTCTCCTCTGATCCCACGAAACACAGAAAAACTCCAGGTTTTTCAGTACCGCATGTAGATCACTTTCAACTCATTTAGCATCTTTCTGCATATGGCCTTGCTTCCTGCAAATGGCACTGTTTTCTGCAAACAAATGGCTCTGAACATTGCTACACTGCAAAGTGCTTGAGGATCAGCTGATATTAACAGTATGCAGAAATGTATCTCAAAATACATTTGTCATCTTCTGAAAAATGACTGTTGATATAGCTAAAACTAGGAGTAATTTTCTGTGATTTAAGGAATTTTTCATAGCTGTGCATGAACGACAGCATGCATCTCCACTGCTTGCACTGTCACTTACTAATACAGCTTAAATGGAGACGAATACAGCTTGATCATTCAAGCTGATCTGTATTTTTATTTGAACTGATAGAAGCTTTTACAATTGCGTTGTTGCAACCAATATTACTTCTTTGCCTAATACAAATCACATGTCGTCTGTAATCCAATACTTTAAGCTCGGAAAATAAGCATTTTCAAATTTAGACATGTCTTTTACTTTTTGTTTCAGTTGTAGATGATTACAACACGCCAGAAGAACAAAGCCAAACAAATGCACAGAGCACTGGTGAGATGTTTTTATGAGGTCTGCTTTTATTTTTAGTGCGAGGTAACTTTGGGAAAATTCTATGTCTGGATCCTTAATTTCCAGTAAAGGGGCATAAATATAGACTTAAATGTGATTACATTATAGCTGGAAGTTTACACATGCAAGAGTGTGGTTTCCAAAAACAAGTGCTGCTTAAGGTCCCTCTACAATACCAGAACTGCCTAAGAAAATGCAAATCTTTTCTCACATGATATAAGAGGCATTATTAAAAGAAAGAGGCATCTGTCCTGAAGGATACTGTTTCATAAAGAGAACACTGATACAACAATCCCTAAAATATTTTAGGCCACTCATCAACATTTCTTGCAGACTAAAGCATGTCCTTGCCATCCAGCTCTAAATAAATCAAATCAAAGCCTTTTCCACTTCTAGGCAGTAGCATTTTGTAAATCAGTTATTGCCTCCAATGACCATGGATTCATGAATCACAGCAGGAGAACCCCAACCCTCTGAGTGTCCAGAGGGACATAACCATGAAGGACTTCACTGAGATCATTAACACAGATTATTTTTCTGGGTGCCTAACCAAAGAGCTTTTCTCCTGTTATGTGCATTTTTTTTTTTTGAGTCAGTCCTACAGAATTATTGACCTAAATTTCCAGGTTTATTCTGTCAATGGCTATTCTCCAAGCTGCTTAAAGTCTTTGCAATTAAAAAAGTAAGTATTTGAGTTAGGAACAATTCAAACTGGTAGATGTATTATTTTTATAACTGAAGACCTCTGGAAAGGTATTAAATGTGGCTACCCGTGTATCTCAGTGATCCCCCAGTAGGTGTGGTTTTCTATGGAGGTTCTGATGGAAGGAAAGCTATTCTTTTATGATAAAAGCTGATCTGGGATCACTCTGTAGTGAATTAGATTCTTCTACATTTTTGTCCATTAGCATCAGCAATGGGCAGAGAGGCACCTTGATCATTCAGACAAAACTGCTGGACCGTAAAACTACTCTCTTGTGCTGTCTTCTCTTCTGAAACTGCTCTGGGCATCTTTGTTGCCCACCGAATTCAAGGCAGGAATCCAGGCAGGGTTGCCAGCAGAGGAATGCCATCTTTTAAACACCCAGAACAAGGGACAAGGCTTGAAGAGGCAGCTGAATCTGCCAGAACACCAGCTTCTCCTCATCGCCCGCACAATGATGGCATTGTTTGGGAAACCAGCCCACCACACTCAATCTCCCTTTCTGCAAACCCGACTACAATGAGGAGAAAAGCCAGGCCCAAAGAGCTGAGCTTTCAGTGACAGCCCTATAACCACTTGTACCAGCTGGATAAATCCAAGCGACTCATTTCGTATGGAATTTGTTTGCGTGCTATCTCACAACACCCAGAAACCGGGAAGGAAATTAAAAAAAAAAAAAAAAAAGGCAAAGGAAGATTTTAGAAGTCTTTAACTGAGGTCATGAAACACACAATTCCCAAACCCGCCTTTGAAATGCCACACAGTTTACAAAATGGAAAAGTTGTGAGTAAGTTGAACATTGTGTGTTGTATTTTACACATAAAGAGATGGGCTGCCTCTAGAGTTTTTCAAAAAAATGCCAAGATTTTTTGTTTTTAAACCAGTTTAAAATAAATAAAATTAAAAAAAAAAAAAATCCTTACTGCTGATTTTGACCGACCAGATTGAGAAAGAGCTCTTGGATATCAACCTTTTACATGTGTCAAACCTTCAAATTCAGAAGGCAAGAAGTCAGGGACTCTAAATCTACTATCACAAATGAAATTTTCAGCAAGAACATGCTACAATCAGAGAACAGGAGATAGCTTAACTTTATTTAGGCAGCTCCTGAACTTCCACCACGGTTCATAGGCACATATCATGAAATACTCCAGCCCCCCAAATACTCAAAAGACTAGTTTATCAAAACAAGCCACAGAACAGTCTTTCTAGTGGGAGACAGTGCTTAAGACTCTGGTCATGAGTAAGACAGAAGGATCACTTTAAAAAGTAGGGTTTAACAGACATAAAAAGAGAAAACATTTGGCAAGGGAGGTTAGGAGGCTGCTCCCAGGTTCCTAAAACAATAAGGTCCAAGGATGGCTGTGAGAAGAAGAAGGTCAAGAAAGAAATGGAGAAGAGACCAAGCTGAAATCTAATCATCACATGAGAAGACCACAGCAAGAGTCTGTCAATGAAGGCAAGAAGGTACATCCTGGGGCAAAAAGGTTAACATGCCATGTGAATTGCAGTAAAGATCAGAAATGATGTCTGAAAAACAGGAAGGCATGAGACTGCCAAAGCTTGGTGATGTCGCAGAGAGATGGAAAGTTCGGTCTTCCCAAAATCTGAGTCCAAGATAGCGGTCAGACAAGCAAGAGGGCACACCAGGGAAAGATGGCAGTGGGAGAAGTCAGAGCTGGAAGTAACTCTGGAAATCATCCACTGGCAGGTGACAATTGAGGGAACTTAAAAATTTCCAGTGCAGTGGTTCCCCAATGGAGCATCACAAAGTCATAATCGCCAATTACAGCTCTCCAAGGGGTCATGGCTGGAAGGGTCACCATTAAGAGCATACCCTTTATTAGCACTATATTGCTTTTGGCTGACAGACCATTGGTCTACTACAAAATAGTTCAGCAGTTGATGCTTCTGAGACAGAAAACCAAAGAACTGATCATCAGGGAACAGCATCAGCAAATAGATAACAGAGACACTTAAGGGGACATTAAATGAACACTAAACAAAGTGGGAGGGAGAACATAAAGAGCCCTGAAAGCCAAGAGAAGGAAAACCTGCTGAATCAAAGGCAGTAATCAAGCCCAAAGCTCAAGGACAGAAAGCTGTCCCTTTGCACCAGAAGGATACTGCTAATGACCATCGTGATGGCAGCTTCACTGGAGCTCAAAGCAAAAGAGAAGGAGACAGAGAACTAGAAGAAAAGCAAGGGAGAGACAGCACAGAAAAAAAAAAAAAGAAAAAACAACAACAAAACAAAAACAAACAAACAAAACAACAACAACAACAACAACAACAACAAAGGAATAGGGCCCTAATTAGAGAGACAAATATGAGATGAGGAGAGTTTTCTGTTTGTGTTTCTCATGAGAAACAAGACTGCCATGAATTTGAAGGAATCGGTAAACAAGTCAGAAAGGAAAAAGGAAAAGACTTGAGAAAAAAATATCAGAACAGAGGTAGGTTCTGTGCAGGAGGAAAAAGGAATGAATTTCAGGTCTAGCATCACAGAACAGATAGCAAATCAGGTAGAGAGAAAAATGGGCGAAATAAGAGTGAAGAAAGAGAAAATGGAAACAAGATCAGAGGGAAAGAAAGGGGAAAAAGAGAATTAACATTTGATTAGGATGATGTTCTAGTCTAGTTTATTAAGAACTAATTTTTCTTTAATAATTTTCTTTAATAATTTTTAAAATAATTTTGTAATCCAGTGATAATAAGCAAGGTTGCCGCTCCCCATCCCAACATAGTTTGGCCAACTGCAGTAAAATTGCAAATCTCCAAGAAGATTAAGTTCTTTGAAATTGCTTGGAAACGTGTGTTCAAGTAAAAGAGAAGTAAGAGAATGTGTGTTCAAGTAAAAGAGGAATAAATACATGTGGTTCTTAATGAGAAGAAAGCCTGTGACATGAATTCTTATTGTTGTTCCCTATTCACCAGAGAACCAGCATGAAACTACAACACCATACCAAGAAGAAGCCTTCAGTGCAACTCATACTTCTTAATAAAGCAGGGTCAACCAACTGAAAGGCTGAGATCCACAGAAAATGAGGCTTCCCCAATGGCTATGCTCAGTGCTCAGTGCTTATTTAAACTCGCAAAGCAACTTACTAAATTTTGTATGAAGAGAAAGAGAAGCATGAAGAAAGAATTAATAGTGGGAACACACAGTGAAACTAGCCTTGAGTAGAGGCAGGAGCCTAGATGATTAGAAATAGAGTAAAAGGTGGCAGCTTTCTTATGGTACAGGAGCAAGCATAGAGCAAAGGTGAAGGACCAGAAAAACAAATTGTCAGCAAGGAGGTTTCTGAGGCTATTCCTGGTGTTGTGGTCACATAGTGCTGTCTGCTGTCATCCAGCACAGCGTTTCTGTTGACCTGAAAGCTTATAAAACCCTCAACAGCAAATGTAGTACCTGGCCATCCACTAACAGTACCACTGGTTGACTCATCATGTTCTTTGCCATCATGTTCTGCTGGCACTCACTAAGGAAGATGATTCAATCAGTGGAATAAATTAATTAAATTTAATTAAATCCTAGTCAAACCTGTTGAAGAGTTGGTGTCAACTAACCCAAATATTGCCAGTCTTAAGTAGTCACGTTATTGATTTGGAATCTTGTTGTTTCTCACAGAGTGACAGGTTTTAGACGCAATTCACCTCTCTTTATTTTTTTAACAGCAGCTACTGCTAAGTGCTGAATTGCCCCATCTTGCAAATTAGCAATTAAGTGAACACAATTTCTTTTTGCTGTTGAATAGCAGCCACCACATTACAAGATGGATTTCTTCAGGTATTTTGACAAGTGTAGTCTTGTTTTAATTGTTTACAAAAATGCTTTGCAGTATGCCAATAAAAGCCCTACAGTATATTTTAGCATATTTTTCAAAAATAATGAAGTCTTAGGAACATGTGACCTTGCTGCCACAGTCTGCAATTATGTCTGTACTTAGAGTGAGTGCGTGGGCGAGTAAAAGACACCACCATTTGTGTGTTAGTATCCAAGTAAAGAATGAGATAAGATTTCCTATTTAATGAAAGCAGCTCTAGCATATTCTTATCACAGATTTTCCTAACAGACACATTTCAATAGCTCTGTGGCATCTAAAAGAAAAAAAATATATAGACATGATGATATCCAAGCAAAACTTTGCTTCCAAAATGAGATTCTAAAACAGAGGTGAGCTTCAATAGTTACTTGCACTACCTCAGTATCTTGAGTTTATAAAAGAGAGGGGAAACCAGACTCTAATCCTATAGCTTTTTGCCTAATGACACAAAGCCAAGACCATGATATTTAATTTCACTACAAAAGGCCAGTGGCATGGAATACGTTGCAGGAAGAAAAGATAATGCAAAAAAAAAAACGGTATCTGAAAGACATTACATTTTCTACAACTAAACCATAAAAATACTTTTTATTAATTTTATACTTTATTACTTTTTATTAATTCTAGTAACTTTATTTACACAAATGTAGCACCTGTCACTTTTTCATCACGTATTAGGATCTTCACTGTACTAAGCACTAGACAACTATTTTAATTTGAAGGATTAAAATCATAGATATTTTGTCTAGTTGCTAGAAAAGAACATTGTATCAGGCTACCATAACTAATAAAGATAACCATGAGACCATCTGCCCTATTATATATTTTCTTTAGCATTTTTAGCCCTGCCTTCTTCCTTGCACACATGCTGCTCACTGTGTATGCACCCTTAATTATTGCCATACACACATGGTTTAGTTGACGTTGCTTCTCTGATGTGTATCTCATCTTTAGATACATTCTCTTACTTTAGAACTGCATATCGTGTTACTGCATCCTACGGATAGTCCATTCATACTCTGACAATCACAGCACTAGAAAGTAGCTAGCAGATGTGCCAGCACTGTAGCCTGCCAGATTAAATTTCATGAATACCATCCTGCTAATCCTCAAACTCCCAATTTGATTTGAAATTAGTTAGAGACTATGCCAAAAATTTCCAGATAAGCAGGTCCTTCTCCCACAGAAAAAGCAAGGCTCAGAGCAGACAATGACCACGTGAGTTCTCAGGGTATACCTAAATATGGACAGTGAAGAGTCTCAAAGCATTTTCACATTTTATAGGATTATCTCTGCATATACAACCACGTTCTGATGTTGGTCAATACCTACGGAAGACCCTGATAGATATACTTTGGCAGAAGTTATGAAGGACAATAATTCCAGGCATGATGGTCATTTACTTGGCTTTACTCATGTATCAGAATTCATTCACACAAGAAAAGCACAGGTGTCTTTGCAGACAATCAAGTCACACCAAACTTCACTGCCTAGCCGCTCTCATAAATGAAATGTGTTACTATAAAAAGAAAGGGAGATGATGGCACTCACCTTACATCCCTCACAAGCACTGACACCATAGTGATATCCAGATGATTTGTCTTGACAGACAAAACAGGGCTTGTAAACACGAGGGGGTGGAAGTGGTGAAGGAGGACTTGGAACAAGTTCCTCAGAACTGGTGCTCTGAGTTTCAACTGCTACAAAAGAAAAAAGAAATATAAATGAATGATTCATGAATGAATTTCAAATAACCAATCATTTACTGTATTAAAACTATCAAAACAACCCATATCTATCTTTGTAGAATACATGCTCACTTGTCCTTCCTAGCAAAATTTAAAGGGAACTAAAGAAAGGCAAACAGTGAAAGGACTACATGCTATAGTCCCAAAAGCATGTTTTAAACTAACTGGGATGTAACGTATCATAAGCCAGCTACCAAACACCACGAAAGCTTCATCTGGGCTCATATTCTGGTTTCAGCCAGAATTACAGAGTATTTCTGGAATTACATGGGATCCATGTGTGCACACTGGACATCAGCTTGAATGGGAAAGCATTAGCGGTATGCATGTTTCCAATCTATCCCTAGACTTGGAAGAGCTCTTACATCTTTTGCCTTAATCTACAATAGGTAACACTTTCAACGTCCAATTCTGCCACAAAAAGATGGGGAAATGCATCAAGACATACGCAAAGAGACAAAAGAACAAGTACAGAAGTGAAAATTACGTGAACAAGCCTTCTCTTTTTTTTTCATCAGTAAAAGTAGAACAACTCAGCAACACCTCCTTATCAACCCTCGAATTTGTAACATCAGGAAACCTCTCTGAGAAAAAGCTATTAGATATTATGACCCCATGTCCTTTATTGCCTTAATATTTCTGGATGGTCATTTGTTTTGAACCTGCTGAAGAGCCAGTCATCCCTTTCAGTGAGAGGACATGAAAGCTCTACGATGCGAGATAAGACGTGAACTAGATCTTTTCAAAACATCTGCATTAGTTTTCGGTGATACGCTGTCATCATTCCTCACATTTATGGTAGATGTGCAATACATTTTCATGTTTCACCTAGCTGTTCTGCTGCTTCTCAGATAAATCCCTCCAACTTTTCAACAGATATACAGGAATGACAGAATCTGTGAACTCCGATCTATCCAGAAATATTAGGCACTATCAGCAGAGCTAAATCTCCAGAGTACTAACAGCAGGCCCTGCAGAATATTACTCAATGGAAAATCTTAGACAAGATTTACTGTACATGATATTTTTCAGATTACTGAGATGATACATTTGTATTAAAGCCATGATTCATTGTCAGCTCGTGTACTACAGAATTCACAGAGGGGAACACGGAGCACGATACAACTTCTGATTACTTGGTAGAGAAGGGCCAATTTCTGCCATTTTCGCTTGGGTTAAGCTACTATCAACTTCAAGGACACATTTTTTAGAAGAAAATAAATTCTGAAGCGAAATGTTAAAGGCACTGATTCTAAGCAAAGAAATGTCTTTTCAACAGGAACAACTTACTTATATATCTAACAATAATGAGGTTTGTGTGAAAGAACAGAAAAGCAAAATAACGTATGGCTCGATAAATTGTGATTTTAAAACAACGTCCAGAACTATACTTAACTGTTTCAGCATTAAATATGCTGAACCTTGACAAACCAAGTATCTACAGCTTCCTACTGAATCAGGCAAACTTTAATGAAGTTTTTTCTTAATGAAGAAAGAAGAGAGAATGATCATTTCTTCTCAGTAGTAATTTTTGGTATTTAAGAGAGACACAGAGTGCTCCATTATTGATTTCTGCACAGTCATCCTGCTTAAATCAATAATCTATTAGTACTTCTAAATTAAAGTTAGATTCATCAAATGCCCTTGAGAGGCCTCAAACAGCCTGCGCATTATTTCATGCTAGCACAAGTATTACAGGGGCTTCCAATCAGCCTGTGGAATGATAAAATTTTAGCTTTAAAACTCTAATATCAGCAGACAATGTGTTTCGTATTAGCTCATTCAACTCTCCAGTCAGTCTGAAAGGCAGTTTTTAGGCTTCCCATGGGAAAACAAGGTTGTGTCATTCAATAAAACAACTGCACTCCTGCAATCCTTCCCTGATTTCGGTTTGGGAAAAGCAGTCTTTGAGGAATAATGCCGATACACTGCAGCATTTTTGCGGATTTCATTCGACACAAGCACCAGCATCCAACAGCGGTGTTCACACCGCAGGCCATATGTACAACACAGGTCTGTCACGCACTGGCCAAGCACCAGCAACTGGGGATGCTCAGAAGAGGTTAAGCAACCAGCTCAGTTCATAAAGGAAGGAAGAAAGAGTAGGCAGCAACTGAAGATCTGAAGGTGACGCTACAGATTTATTTTTTTTTCTGGCCAATGTGAAAAGATATGTGCAAGTAAAAAAGCCAGCACAAACCAAAACACCCTCCCCCAAAACACTCAGATATATACGCTACTGGAAGAGCTCAATCTATTCTATGTAATACTTGTGTTGGATAAACAACTGTCTAGAGGTTGAGTTTTTGTAGGAAAACCACATTTGGGAACGTTTGCTCATAGGCAAAGTGTACAGACAGCTTTCTGGGCAGGCTCCAGCTCAGGTTAGGCAAGCCCTACGCTCCTAGACCAGCTTCTGACTCACTCGTCTTCCTTGGATTTAGCCTTTTAAACTACTTATTTGAAAGTATCTGTAGTGCCATTCAAGCTTCCTGGGTTTAAAGCCCTGTTTTTCTATCACACAGGTGAAGAACAGCAGCAGAGCCTCTTCCCATCTACGCAGGCCTGCACATGGAAGCTAAAATAAAACAGGGCGGGCGGGCACAGCTGACATTTCCAAGAAGGAATTTTTAAAGTAGCCTTAAAATTTCAGGAACAAGTCAGTCAAAGCAACTCCTTTCAAGGTCCTGCTGTCTCTTCCCGCGGGATGTGACACGATTCACCTGAGAAAACAGAGCCTCAGCGCAGTCACAGGACACCTGAATGCTGCTTAAGCACACAGGGACCCTCCAACAATAGGTCACTTCACAATTCCTAAGATGTCTGAAATATTTTGAAAGGTTAGATAAAGTAGCAGATAAGATCTTGAAAAGCACAGCGTGCTTTGTGAGAGCTAATTTACTGCCAGCTAAACCATGTTGACAGATAGAGGTATTTCACTCGGTGACCAGCTAGAAGCAGGCATTATGAAATGCCTTTCGTTTCACTAGGAACCTAGATTATTAAGCTTGTATGTTAATGCACACTTTGGACAGTGGAGTCTTAAAAGAATAAGAAGTTGTAAAGCAAATGGCATTTCCTGGATCGCCTCAAGGGAATTGTGAATACTGAGCTCAGGGTCCCTGGTGGGAAGCAGCAATTTCAGCTAATTAGGGTGAATAGCAAAGTGTTGCATTTGGTCAAAACATTCTGTTAACCCTCATTTTTGTTGGCACCAACAAGAGTCTGGATTTTTTGCCTCCCTTTTTTTTTTTTTCTTTTTTCTTTTTTTTTTTATGAATTCACTGCAGGAGTGCAAGGCACACAGCTCACATACATTAGGCAGAAAGTCAAAGGAAACGCCAAAGTTCAACTAAAGTACAAGTAATTAGAACCAGATTCTCTGCTGCTTGTATGTGTGCATTTGATTGTAGAAGTTATTTATAAGCCTCCAAACATTTGAAAAAATAACTATATACTGTAGATCATTTAATTTTTATGTCTAGTCTGGAAAAAAAAAAAAAAAGTCTGCTTTTAATCATCTTCCAGGAAAGAGCCAGGAACTGGGAAAGTGGGTCTCAATTGTTTCAATACAAATTTCTCTCTTTCATGTGCCACATAAAACTATACTATAAAATTAAATCCAAAATAGCGTTGACTCAACCCCCGCCCCATTTGTTTTTTTTTTTTTTTTTTAATAAAAAACCTCTTTGAATTTGTCATGCTTAAATAGTTTGCATTGTTACGAGTTTTTTTTTTTTTTTTTTTTTTTTTTAAAAACTGTTGTTTGGAAGACAGACAAGGGGGAAGAAAAGCGCGAGAGAAAGAAAACATTATGGTGGAGCCTTGCCAGCCTTGACTTAGTAACCTGGCCATGACCCTCCAGCGAGTGTGTGTTTGACCCGGTCACACATGGCTCTGGCTGCGGACTGTTGCTGGGTTATACGGCCCAGATATTTTTACCATATACACAACAGGTGCGGGTCAGAGACAAGAAAAAAGGCGAAAAACAAAGTCTCCGCTTTGCGTGAAGACCCTGATTTCCCCCCTTTCAAAGATAACGACAGAAGCAAAGGAGTGGGGATACGATTGCAGTGATTGACGTCCCCGTGCTCCATCGCTGCTCTGCGCCGGGATTTACGACGGATTTGCTGCGCGGAGGTCGAGTGGGCTGAGGGCAGGAAGAAAGAGGAAAAGGCTCGGGGGAAACAACACGCCAAATGTTAATCAACTTGCATTGAATTACCGACCTGCAACATCCGAGCCGCTATCAGAAACCTTTCCTCGCGGGGCTGGGTATGCATTGAGGTGCAGGAAGGAATGTTTTTTGTTAGCATGAGCACAGCATACCTGCATTAAAACACAGGCTGCCATAGCTCCAGACTGAGTATAGCTATCGGGATTTTCATAAGTACTTATGGAAACATGTCCTCCATTTTAGCGTTCCCCTTTTTAACACTCCCATCCAGCTAGCTGCACACATCTGTCTTAACACCATGGCGTTACGTAAGTTATTGTATTTAGTTCCTCATCACCATTTTTCCAGCTTTAATTTTAATCAAGCTATAGTTCAACTCTACAAGACCGTCTAGGTCTTAAAAGAAAAAAAAAGCATGACTTAGCCTTGAAAGCAAAAACAAACAAACAAAACCCAAACACGAACCCCAAATCAACACTCTATGTCTTCAGGTTTGCTTTTACTATGAAAAAGGGACTTTTTCAACAAGAACATCAAAAGACTATACTTTATGATCTGGCCTATACTTGGGGTGCCCAATCCCAAATGATCCCTTTCTGTTATTTGAAAAGTTCAACAAGTATCCCCCAGATTTTTGCCGCGTACAGTTTGGGATTCCTACAGCACAATTAAAAAAAAAAAAAACAAAAAAAAACATAACAAGACACAACTTAGACAACGTAGAGGTTATGGGATCAGAAACCCAAGCTGCAAGCCCTTACTAATGGACAAGCTGCACACACAAGGTCGCCTCGAAGGTGCCTCGGCCGAGGTCATTTTCAGAGCCATGCCTATGGCACAGGCTCCTGCTGCCAGCAGCTATCTCAGACAAGGTGCAAGCCCTGATACTTGGCAGAAGTCTAAAGCTGAAGTGCCTTTGCTGTGAGGACTTTTGTCAGTAAAAAAAAAAAAAGCGATACGGACAGCTGGCTTCTGTCCAGCCACAGCTGGGAGAAGAGTGGGCCTGCTGAACTCTGTCCTGTGCCTCGCGAGCACAAGCAGCAGTTAAGCACACACTTTGCTCTGATATCCTTACCCTAATGAAGTTCTAACTACAAATTTGGCCGTGCTCCACTGAAGACACGCACACAACCAAGAAAGTATTTTCTTCTCCCTACCCTTCTGCATCTTGTGCATTTAGACCAGGCTGTTTTGGGCCAGGCCATCGCTTGGTCACTGCTCCACTGACGAGGCGTGTAGGGTCAGGAGCTCCTTTCTCCACCAGTTTTGTTGTGTTTAGACTGTAGGCTATTTTGGGCAGGGTCTCAGAATAAGCTGTACGGCAACCAGCACTGCAGGACCTTCAAGCGCTACTCCAATGCAAATAATAGGAATGATGGAGATCTTGCCAAGTCAAAAGATGTTTGAAAGAATGAACCTTGAAAAGCATCCATAACCTTGAGGGGAGTCATTACTTGCAAAGCAGGTCCTCAGAACGCTTTCATTTGAAGTATTTTAGCATTTCAGTGCTAAAATGCAGAGTAACTTCCAAGGAGGAGTCTCAAAAAGCAGCTTCTTTAGATTCAGCAAATGCATTTGCTGCCATGTATGCAAAGTCATATTGACAAACTTGAGTGCCAGGAGAAGCGTTCACACCCATCTACTGCATCTCCTCCAGTTCAGAGTGAGGTGCATCATATTCCTTCATGCCTTTCATCAACAAAATTGCCAGGTTTCAGTTGCAAACGTGTAATGCTAACCAGCAGAGTCATGTAACAGAAGTCAGAGGAGCCAGCGGGTACTGGCCTCAGCCGTATGACAACAGTAGAGCCCACTGGTGCCTTTGTTCCTATCAGGTGATTAGGGCCAGAACATGAATATTCAACATCTTACTACCAGCACAGATAGCAGAGCTATCCAGATTTGTTTGCTGTAAGTTAGAAGCCACCAGCATCTATCATTTGTTTATCCTTTTGCTCCTGTCTAACACTACTTCTCCTCAGCAGCTTACTAACTTTTTCACTCACAGCACAGATTTATTATTCCCACAAATATCCTCTCTTGGTTGCCCAGTGGGTGGTTTTTTTAGCAATATCCTTTTCTGCTACAGCGCAAACAGTCTGGTCTCTTAATTAATCCATTTGTTGAGCATGCAAATGGCGTTACCTGACTTTACAGCGCCGTTCATTAACACGCTGGAGGGGGCCCACCTGCCGGCACGTCTTCCCAAGTGACATTCCTGCCCAGATCACAGGTCCCTGCCCCTCTGAATGACTCTCCTTGGGCCCCACTGCCCCTGCCGTGCACTCCCAGGCACGCAGCACAGCCTGCAGTGCTCTGACCCTGCCATATTTAGCAGCACGAAAGACCCTGCTCTGTTCTCCCGACCTGATCTGCGAGCACGGTCTCTGCTACTCCAGTACTTGAACATCCCACGAGCACTCGTATTTTTATCTTCCTAACACCCAAGTGAGATAAGGGGAGGGCTATTCTTCTTGCTTTAGACATGGGAAGCAGAAGCACTGACAGAGCTTGGTTAGCCTAGGTCTTAAATTCCTGGAAAATGCAGGCAGGACCCAACTGGGACTGTCAACAGCAAACAGGAACCTAACCAACCTAACTAACTAACTAACGAACCATAGCTCTATCACTGTCTTCAAAACACAGCCTTACGTCTCACCCCAAGTTACACATGGGACACATGACAGAGCAGGGAACTTAATTAAATAAGTGCTCAGCTCCTCTAACGTGCTCTGAAGGACTCCCACTTACCAGCTCTGAGCACGCATCCTACTCAGCAGCCAGCTGCAAGACAGGCCAAGGTTTGGTGCCCCCTGTCCTCGAGAGCCACCACCACTGATGGCAGGAGACTTCTATAACCGATTTCTGTAAAACCACCCCCCATATATTCAAGCAGACACGAATGTCCTGGCAGACAACTGGCCTGTCCTGAGAGAATCAGCATGGCTGAGGCAGGAAGGGACCTCTGAGGCAGCCTGGGCCACCCTCCCGCTCAAGCAGCACCACCTCCAGCAGGTTGCCCAGGACCACGTCCAGATGGCTTTGGAGCATCTCCAAAGAGGGAGACATTGCAACCTCTCTGGACAACCTGCTCCATGGCTCAGTCACCCTCTTGGTAAAGAAGTGTTTCCTGATGTTCAGATGGCACCTCCTGTGTTTGTTCGTGCCTTTAGCCTGATTCCTCTCCTGAAGGTGACCCAGCAACACCCGTGCACGTGTTGCTGTGTCCCACACAAGCATAAGCAGCACTAGAAACTGCCACAAAAATCTCTACATGTGGCTGTAGTGCCCAAGCCACCGGAGACTCACATACCACCAGGATGGAAGCCTGAATCTACCATGACAGCAGCTAAGAAAGTTGTCTTAGATATTGAGAACATCCCATCTGGAAATCACCAAAACCCAGTCTGAGTCAAACACTCACAGGAGTAACATCTACTCCAGAGCTCCCCAGTTTGCAATGCCTGGCTCTTAAACCTCACTAAAAACCTGGAGAAGTGTGTATGACCAATGCAGGAGCTTTATGCACGCCTGACCTTTCCAAAGCAAGCGATGCTGTTTGGGGGGCTGGGTTTGTTGGCATTGGTATCAGCACAGCGGTTCTGCATGTGGGTTTATGCGTATGAGTAGCCAGAGAGACACGTTTACACCTGAGCAAATGTGGAAGGTGGAAGATTGCTGTGATTAATTGTGTTAGAGATGAGCACCGTGTCTGGTTACACTGGCGTTACTCTCAGGACGGAGTTAATGATGCGCTAGGAACCGAGAGCAGCAGCGTCTTGGGCTGCAGAAATGGTCAGGCAGCCACCGCGAGGTGTTTCTGAGGGAGCTGGGGTGAAAGTAAGCGGACAGACAGGATGGCCGGAGGGCTTGGCAGGCACGGCGGGGTTTGCAGGGCAGCGGCTCATCACTTTGTATTAGGAGCCTACCTTCAAAGTGAAAAGGAAAACATGCTACATGAAAAAAAAATAAATCGTACGGAAAACTGAAGAAAAACATCCGAAAGATGCTAGCGCCCTGTTTTTTTCAGGTCGGTGATTTTCTGCCCGGCCACTGCCATGCAGAGCTCTATCCATCTTGAGTGAAATTTCTGTATTGCTGCAAAACTGAAAAATAGGATCTTCTTTATCAAAGAAGATCATGCTACCATTTGTGTGAATGTAGGTTTTCCTTTGAAAATGAAGTTTTCTCACAAGTCAAGCTCTGTTTGTTTTGCCAGTGAATTTCCAAGGTCAGGTCCTCATCCGGAGCAAAGCGGCACAGGCAAAGCAGCCACAGCAGTTTACAGAGGATGGGGACTCCGGTCTCTTTATTCTTTATTTTTGAAAACTGAGCCCATTTCTGTGGCCTACTGATACTACTGCGGCGTCACAAATTCAGCATACCTTCCCCATGGGATCGCTAATAAGAAAAAAGTCAGATGAGGGACAAAACACTTGAAAATAAAAGAGGTGTGATTCTATTTTCAGATCTGTTTTACAGTGTCATGACCCCAGCAATCCCAAAAAAAGACCTTTGATTTGTAAACATAAACGGGAGAAAACTCAGATTGAGTCTCTTCAGTAATAAATAAAAATTGCAAGGATAACGACATTGTTACTGTAATCGCTATATATCCAGATAGTTTACTAAGCCATAAAGCCTCCATTTATATTTATTAAATGTTTTACTGTACTTTGAGTGCTTTTATCTTCAACTCTTTTCAAGCATCCAAACAGAATAATCCCGAGTATTACACTAAAGGAACGAGGGAATGATTTTGTTCTTCAAAACTGGTCTCCTACTCGAGTTGGTAGTAGTTTCCAGTACTACTACGTCTGCCAATGTTTTATTTTTTATTTTTATTTCCTATGTATTCAGCATGTCCTTATGACGCTACTTATCATGACTTTTTGCCGTGGCTTGAATCCAGCACGAGAACGAGTGTTTTCATATCTTCAGTCACGTGCTGCTATCGTACAGTCGGTCGGTACCGCACGGACACAACGAAACACTGTGCTCGACATCTAATTGTATTTCTCAGACTTTAGGACCATTAACTCAGGACATTTTCATCTTTCGGTATTTTTAGACCTTAAAATTAATAGAGTGGCTCAACAACAGCCAATTCAGCGATCAAAACTACTTCAAGTGAGTGCAGGAGCAGTTAAAATGCCTATCATGCCAATTAATTTGTATTACAGCCACGCTGCTGGATAGCACTAATTGATTTATATACCCTCCGTTCTATTCCCATTTACAAGGGCAATTATGAACTCCATCACATATGTTTAAATGGGTTACATTAGAATAATATCTAGAAGCTGGGCCGAGGAGCTTAAAGTCTTGAAGAACAGGTAAATTCTTCTTTAATGTGTGTTATCAATCTGCTGCCAACAGCCTGTACCCTCCAAGGCAGGACACAGCACCAATACCTCCATTTCCATGGGCAGTTTGGGGTTGACTCCAACGATGAGCTCAAACGCTATTTTTAATTGTTTTAAAAATTGCGTATTATAGGCAGCAATAAACACTTACAAATTAGTATTATACCAGCCACTGCTCTCTCCCAAGCATGGTTTCCATAAACAAGTTGAAACGCATACATCTGTAAATAATAAGTATAAGTATGCTGAATTTAATGAATAAGGGCACTAAAAGAAATTGAACAGTAGGGGTTCAGCAATTAGAGTAACTGCCCATTTTATTAAAAATGTATTGTTTCCAGCTTTCGCTTTAGACGGCTGCTATTGCTCTGCTAATTCCGAGTTTTGATTTCCTTAGAAGAGGGGGGCTCCTCTTTATTTTCCCTGACAGCCCCCTGTCACACAGTCACTCGCCTTTCTTTACAAGGCAGCAGACAATTGTTAAAGCTTATCTCATTGCTCGGGATCTCACTCCGGGGCCCTCGCTGCAGACTTTTTCTGGCGCTGTGCCGCTCGGAGGTATGTTTTTCGTTGAGTAAGGAAATCTGCTGAACCAGCAACCCCCAGCCGGCCTCCCCCAGCCCCTTTCTGGGGCTGGAGCTCACCAACCCTCCCGCAGAGCAGAGGGAAGAGCGCGTGTCCGGCTTCCCGGCGATGCCTCTGCGAAAACAGGGCCATTTGCTGAGGCTGGCAAGGCGCGGGGCTGCGAAATGGAGCCGCGCGTTTCCTCCTCCCGCCGAGGGGAAGGCAGCAAGCCGGGAGGGAAAACCTCCTACCTTCTTGGCAAGGCAGCTTCCCACACCTAGCCCGTGTCCCGGGGAGCGTCGCCCGTGCCCCCAGCATTATTGCCGGGGATCTCTGGGGCTCCCGTGCTTGTACAGATGTGTTACGTGCGTGCAGCTCACCTCCCCGCTAAGCGTTAAGGCGGCGTACGGCTATTTTTAACACCCGCCTAATTGCACCCACATTGCTACACTGCTGCAGCTGTGGGGGTTTAATTAAAACAATACATTATTTCCATTTAGACATGACATAATAACAGTAAAAAAAAAAAAAAAAAACGGCTTTCATCGCTTGGGCTTATCTGCAACAAGAAGGGCAGGCAGCCCAAATCTTAACCTTCCTGACACCCTCTGCTGCGCATACGTACACGGCCTCTGAGACCGAAACAGGGCCAAACTCTCCTCTCCTCTGTCCCATCAACGTGCCAGATGAGGTGGGAGCACTCCTAGGAGCAGCACACCTCAACATCTCCCCTGCTGACGCTAAGAAATCTGCGTCCACGTGGGATATTTAGAAACTGAGAACCACCAGCATCTTTGGAGGGGAGTGCAAATAAAATGCACAGCCTGTCAAGCTGCAATGCTTGCCTGAATGGAAATTCAGTATTTCTGAACTGAATACCTGCTAGATAAAAGATGGTAACATAGTGGGGAAGGTAGCACGAAAACCTGACAGCACCGAATTTCTTCTTGTAAATCCACATCCTTGTCGCTGTGCTTACATAATATTTTATCTCTCTCTCTCTAGATGTTTATGGGTGCAATTTACTTCCCCCCTTGGAGCACTTGGCCTGGCAAGCACCACTACACCCTTTTCTCAGTAGGTGCAGGAGGAACAGAAAGCTGGGAAGGAGCTCGGTGTCCGAGAGCAAGGCGGGGGCAAGGCTGCAGCCGTGGCTAAGAGCAGATCTCTGCCCCCTGCCTGGAGGAGCAAAGATCAGTACGAGAAGCCTGGAGACAAGACGAGCACCGTGACCGGAGAGCACATTTTCCAACACTGTTCTCTGACTCTCTACCTGCAGTGGGTTTTCCTGTTAATCCCTCGGAGTGATGAATGCTCATAATTTTATCTCTCTGTCATCTGTCAGTACGATTCTCACTTTGAAGAGGAAAAAATGTGCACACACTGTACTGCAGACAACCAGATACGTGCTAGCAGTATTTCCTAGTCGCCTGGTGTTTCTTATTCACCATCTACTTTGTGTTTTTGTTTTTACCCAGCTACCCTGCTCATGATTTACAGCATTATCCCAACGTGCAAACAGGGAAGATGTCAACTGCACTTTACACAGAATATGACATAAAGGAAATATTTCAGAAGAGGAAATACTCCAAAGAGCTGGGCAAGCAACATTCAGGCCTGACCTAGTAGCAAATTCAACACCTGAAGTCCCAAGAAACTTAAGGCAAAGCTTATGCTTTAAAAAAGGGAAAATACTTGTTTCAAGTGAGATTCAATTCTAGAAGATCTTTGATGACTGTGGTTTAATCATTTTGCAATGTCTATAATATGACTATCCAATATAATACATATGTATATTATATATGTTTCAGAAAACATGCAATCTTTATGGAAAAAAAAAATAATAAAAACTTTTCTTGCCATATTTGAGAGATTAGGGCCATCACTTTCTGTAGAAATTAAGCTTATTTGTACAAATGCTTTTCAGCTGTCACAGTCAGAAGGACATGTTAGTGAGTGTAAATTCGTGCAGTGCCATCTTCCCGAATTTGCTGAAGGACAGCTTTTGGTCTCAGCTGACACTGAACCCATTCTGAAGCCACAGCAAAATATCATTGACAGTACACCAAGGCTACTCAAAAAATTGAGGGCAGTGGTGAAACTGTCCATAAGACTATCTATTTCAGTACTAGTAATTCACGGAGTAGCTGCGACAAGGCAGAGCAGCTGTTTTAAGGGATTAGTAAACTGTTAGTACAGCACAGGGCTGTGAGTTAGAAATCATTCACAGTGTAAGTTTCATGTGCTTTTTCCTCACTTCCTTTTCTCCGCCCGGATCTCGCTACACACATCTCTCCTGGAAATTCAGGGAAGTTACCGGTGCTTTTTCCACACATTAACCTACCAGATACGTCATCCAAGGAGCTTACTACAACTACTACTGCAAAGAGTAAGCTGTGAAGCCAAGAGACGCTCTCTGAAAAACTCCTCTCTGGCCAATTTACCCCGGGACCAAGCAGCAGGGGCGGTCGCAGCGTTGGGGCAGCCCCAGCGAGGACAGGGGCGCGTTGTGGCAAACTCCCACGTCGGGCAGGCCGAGGGGACACCCCGCTGTTCCGTGGCATCCCCGGCATTTGCAAACCAGTTTGTCTGATCACTAAGTTCTATTGTTTCCTCAGATAAGCAGGGCCCCAGTGAACAATTAAAGCTTTCAATAAATAATCTGTAAGCACATTCATTTGATTTACTGTTATTTGATACAGCAGTTAGTTTCAATGGGGCAGTTACTATTGATCACATAAAGTACTACAGACCAACATGAAACACTCCCAGAACTCCATGGATTATTACTCTTTATCTGCCACTCATCTGGCTTACTTGGAATGGTTGCAAAATTTAAAATCAATAACAACAATTAGCGTTCAGTACACTCTCAGGAATGAATCATGTGAAATATGTTTTGTTGCAAAAATGAAACGTTGGGGAGCACACCAACACCAGAGGCTCTTGCAAGCAGCAAAACTCTAAAAATCGTTTTTTTCCTGGTATTATAAAGTGCTGGGCACGGGGGGCAAAGAAAAGAAAGAATACGGGTATTGGAAATGCACCTGCAAGCACGCACACAGTTATAAAGGGCATTGACAGGATTTTCAAAATAAGCAATTTAAGAATACAACTTTCAACTAAGCGATGAGACAGAGGCACCAATTTTTCCCTTAGAAAATTCCATGATAAGGCCGGCAACGTCACAATCACTTGACCTCTAGAGGAGTTTGGGTTGCTAGTGGTGGCAGGGCCTGAGCCTGTGTAGCCATACAAAATGGTCTGAATCATCTTCCCCCCAGCTTTTACTGGAGAGACCATCACACACGCTCACACGCACTCGAAAAAGCTATCAAAATGTGAGAAATGAAAGCAAAATGAAATTAATAAAGCTGGAAATTGACTGTAAGTGATTTACATAGGAAAACACCTTTTAGCTTCAGATTCATATAAATTAGTCGCGAATCTAATGAAATGCATGGAAATAACAGTATTTTGAGATCTCTGCTAGAGTAATAATTCTAGATAATTAAAATGCAAAGCAATAAGAGAAATGTTTTATCATTAAACTGTAACCAGAGCTCTGTGTGAAATCATCCATTCAGAAGACTTGTTTTTCATCAATTATTTGTTATTTATCTGATGTAAATATAAGAAGGTCTAATTAAAATGTATGACTCCTTATGCAGCTTCTTGTCATTAAGACCAATGAAAGCATTCTGAAGACCATAATGAAATAATTATGTTTGCCTTTAAGAATCCTCTTCAACAACACATGGCAGTACTACACTAAATTAAAACATCAGGAACTAAATTTCTCTTGCATCTATTTCCATTTTCACTAATTATACCCCCAAGCTTTCCAATAGACCAGGCCCTAAAATTCTTTTGAAGCTGAAACAGCCTAAGGAGCAGCAGCCTTCTCAGAGTAATGGACTTTGATGAACAAACAAAGGTAATGCAGCCCTGCAAGCATTAATATTTCAAATAGAGTTATCATGTGAAAATATGTGTTTCTTTGAAAAATGGGGCAAGAGACGGCTGGTGAGGAGCCAAAGATGTGTTCCAGGGAAACTGATGCTCTGATTTAATCTGATTGAGTTGCGTCACTCCTTCCTCACCTCTTTTCGTCAGAGTGTTCATAGAATCATAGAATCATAGAATATCCTGAGTTGGAAGGGACCCTTAAGGATCATCAAGTCCAACTCTCGACACCGCACAGGTCTACCCAAAAGTTCAGACCATGTGCCTAAGTTCACAGTCCAATCTCTTCTTAAATTCAGACAGGCTCGGTGCAGTGACCACTTCCCTGGGGAGCCTGTTCCAGTGTGCAACCACCCTCTCTGTGAAGAACCCCCTCCTGACGTCCAGCCTAAATTTCCCCTGCCTCAGCTTAACCCCGTTCCCGCGGGTCCTGTCACTAGTGTTAATGGAGAAAAGGTCTCCTGCCTCTTGACAACCCCTTACGAGGAAGTTGTAGACTGCGATGAGGTCTCCCCTCAGCCTCCTCTTCTCCAGGCTGAACAGGCCCAGTGACCTCAGCCGTTCCTCGTACGTCTTCCCCTCAAGGCCTTTCACCATCTTCGTAGCCCTCCTCTGGACACTTTCCAACAGTTTCATGTCCTTTTTATACTGTGGTGCCCAGAACTGTTTGCTTGCTCTGCACAGAAATTGAGGATAGCAGAAGCACAACAAACACGGTGTTGCTGGGCAGTATCAGCGTAACATGCTGGAATTAAGCTCTGCTTTCGCATTTTAGTGAAGGTGAAAACAGCCCCTTTGAGCAGTTGCAGTGCTCACACCGGGCTCCATTTCACAGCTATTTTCTCAATCTGCATCCAGACACACAGTTCTTCCCGACACGTAGCTCGTGCTTCATCCCCCAAGTGTTGCAGTATCTATCCAAAACACAGGGAAAGGAAAGGACTTGGATAAGGAAAAAAAACAGAGAAGGATGTGAGTCAGCTCAGACTTCTCGCGATCAGCTGACAGCTTCGTTGCAGAACTTCAGAAGGATAATGCCCTGGTCTCAGAGGAGCAAATGCAGCAATGCACGTGAAATGCAGGAAGATGAGCAGCTGATGTACCTCACCCGCATCGCCTGTGACCGTGTGTGCAGCTAGGAAAGCACAACTGGAATGTGCTCTCGAGATGGAAAAAGGAAGGCTGGGCTTCGCCAGGAGGTGAGGATTTGAGGAAAGTCTATCCCTCCACTCACCCCCCTCACCAAAGATACTTAGCACAAGCATCTGAAAGGCATAGGTTTGCCTTTGCCAAGATTTGTTCTGCCTTTTGTATCTTGGTGCTCAAAGCGTGGGGTGAAAACAGAGCTATCTTTAACAAAGACAGATCTCCAGGGCTTCCCAGCCAGCCACTAAGGAGGATCTGACACACACCAAGCCAGTAATTAATAAAATTTCTTCCACAACTGAATGAAAGAAGCAAATCCAAACAACAAAGCAATGCAAAGGACTACTCTGAAAGATGGAGCGGAAAAAAAAAAAAAAGTCTCCTCAAGTTGGAGGTGGAGAGACAGAAGTACGAATAACTCTTTAAAAGCAAACAAACAAAACCCCCTGAGGGCCTGATCTTAACAAAAAAAAAGCTAACACGTGCATGACTTTTTTAGCCAGTCCTTCGACTCGTGCCCCAAGCCAAAAACGCAGATTGATGGATTAGTGCTCTCTGCTAGGAAGGGAAGGTTTGTAGAGAAGATAGCATCTTCGATTAGGCGAACAGGGGCAGTTGTGCAAAAAAAACCAAAGAGACAAGCTGTGGGGCACGCAGGCGTCCCTCCCTGCCTGGGCTGGAGGCCACAGGGAAAGCATCCATCTTCCGATCAAACGCCGCGCTCGGGAGCGGAAAGGTTTGGGCAGGTATCACCAGATGGCACTGTTACACAGTTTTCCAAGTCCTCTTCCTTCCTGTGCGAGTGAATGTTCAGTCTTGGCAAGACAGGCAACGTTGGTCTTCCCTGGGGCTCTGCTGGTACAGGGCGAGGGCTAAAGGAGTGGGGCTGGGGAGGAGGAGAGGGGCGAGGGCAGCGCCCACGAGGCCTCGTAGGGCTGTGGGTGCCCAAACACCTCTCCGACATTGGCTTTTGTGAACAGATGACATGTCTCAAGCAACTCAGCCCCTGTTATGCCCACTTACCATGCAGGGACCTGCAAACGCTCTTCACATTGGTCACCAGCTGGCAGAGGAGAGATTTTGGGACAAGACAGGCCAACACTGCCTTGTGGGCATGGAGAGCCCCTCTGGGATGGGCTGTGTGCTACCAGCCAGGTGGCTGAGCAATAACAAAATGCCCTGCTCTGGAGGACCACTGGAATGGCCACCTCAGGACTACATGTTCCACCACAAACTGCATTCAGATTAAAAAAAAAAAAAAAAGACATTATTTAAGAGATTTTGTTTCATTTCACTGACTTTTTTTTTTTTTCTTCCCCTGAATGAACCATTCCTTCCAGTCTGTGTGTGTTAGGGACACAAACAGCTCTCCAGCAGTGAAGCACCCTCTGAAGGCAATCTGTGCTGGATCCAGCTGCAGCAGTTGTCTCTGGTTGGTGCAGCACCAGGCAACTCGGTCAGTCGCTCCACATGGCTCCTACATGGCTTGGAAGGACAATAATCCTTATTTTTTCTCTAAGACAAAAAGCAATGTTGGCTGTTCCTTGCGCTGAACATCCACAGCAAAACAGCTTTTACTGGTATTTCACTGAAGCAGTGGTACATAAATATGTTAAAGGCTTAGTCATACAAGCGCTCTTGTGTCTGAAACTCCTATTAAAACCAAGGGTGGAGGGCTGAGTGCATTCAAGTGCTTCAATAGATAAGGCTCTACAAGACAAAGATACACTTAATTTGTCTTTTTATTGTTTGAAGATCCTTGCTAAAAATACAATGTGCGCCTAGAGAAAAGTATTATGGTTCAGTGGAAAGAGATCCTCCAAATCATTAAATGAAACCCAGCGGTGCTAAAGAGAGGGCTTTGTTGTGAGACACTTCCCTGCTCTTTATCTTAGGGGATGCACTTACAGGGTAAGATGTAAGTCACCCAAAGTGCACGAAACGGAAATCCTTCCAAACTGTGGATGGACTTTAACACCATGTCCTCAGCGGTGAGGATCCAGAGCACTTTGAGAATTTATAAATACTCACTCAAGCTTTAACCTATTAAACCCATACATGTGTCGCCCGCGTGTATATATTTAGCTTACATAGTTTTATAATATTCGGTTTATATATGGTATAAGCAGGGGGAAGAAAAATCACCTTGTCCAAGGGGAACAGAAGGTATATTATATACGCTGTGTCTAGGATTCTTTACACGGGCTCGCTGGATTATATTTCCATCTCTCAACAAAAGTATTTGAAGAAGCTGTAAAACTCACACAGAATGCTAAAAGCAAGCGGGGTCAGTTGCACAAGGGCTGGCATTAGTGTGTTAAGTTTTCTCCTGCCTACTCCCAAATAAAGGGACAAAGAAGCCAGCATTGTGGGAATGTGTTCCGAAACCACATGATATCCTTATCAGATTGTCATGTACAACACAAGTTCTCACACGGGGACCCCATGCTGGTGATCTGCCGTGAGCTGCCCCGTCACATGATGGAGGCTCGCCGCTCCCATTCGGATCGCTGAAATGAACTGAAGGAAGCCAGAGTCCCCCCTCCCTCCCCAAAATAAGCAAAATGCGCAGTGAGCACAGCCCTGTTAGTTCAGCGACGCTGGGAAAGCAAGCCAGAGCCGCTGCAAATGACGGGGGTGAGCACGAAGCAGATAAGCCAGCTATTGAAACCTACACCAGGAGGACGAGTCTGAAATTGCCTGAGAAAA
Organism: Aythya fuligula; assembly: GCF_009819795.1. Classification (NCBI taxonomy): domain Eukaryota; kingdom Metazoa; phylum Chordata; class Aves; order Anseriformes; family Anatidae; genus Aythya; species Aythya fuligula. The sequence goes on along the minus strand of NC_045560.1, from coordinate 41,018,038 downwards.
AGTCTGCTCACATGCAAGGAAGCAAACAGAGCATCGGTGAAATAACAAATCAGGCAAAACACACAGAAGAAAAAAACAGGCTTGTGGTTTATACCTTGAATTCTGCAAACTTGAATTGTAAAAACTTGTGAATTCATAGAAAAAGAGTGATACGCAGTTAAAAATAAGTCCTGCTTTGTCATGCAAGTGTCTCCATTTCCACTCAGTGCTGTGAACTCTTGTCATCTAATTGCTTTTCCATGTAGCTTAGGTGAAATGGGAAAATCCTGTAAAATTTTTAATATTAAATGAAAGTTCTAAACAATATCTGGCCTTTTCAATACGCGGCCTGTTTTAAAAAGTGCTGAGGGAGCTCTCAGATGCTCGGCATTTTTGGAAACAAAGCCATGAAATGTAGATTTAGGATGCTAACTTCAGGCTACTGTTTCTGACATTCTTAACTTTTGAAACACATTTGCTCATGCAACGTCGGATTAATAAAACCCCAAACATGAGATTACTTTTAAAAAGGCAATTTAAAATCCAGATTATTATTGTTTTTTTTTTTTTTTTTTTTTTTTTTTTTTTTTTTTTTGCTGGAAGTTGTTTACCAATCACAATTGAGAGGAATAGGTAAGATTACGGTGACTGAAAGGCTACAGAGAGGAGCCATTCCCACATTGGATCAGTTTGTTTGTTTTGTACCTAGAATATGGTTCTCATAAAGAGGCAGCAGCAGACGAAAGGCATTACTCGCGGTTTGCCTGCTGCAAAATCCACTTCTGCTGCCCTCCTGCCTACCCTTTTTCCTGCAGTACGGAGGAGATGATTATTCTGTTATTTTAGACTAGTTTGGAGCATTTCATGCCTTCTATTTTCGCGGTTCCATTTGGTTTGAAAGGGCTTGGATTTCAGCACGGAGTGGCATGGGTCACACTGCATGGGGACAGACTTCATGCACACGAGCAAAGGTCAAAATCAATCATAGCTTTGTATTTCCAGCCCTATTACTTTTGGCAGTTTCCCCTGCCAGAAGGGGCTAAAATATTTGCTTCCCAAAAGGAGTAAACATCAATAGGGGGCAGGAGGAGCATCGGCTCCTCCGCCACGTCGTGGTGAGAAAGGAGGGGACGGGATCTCTTCCCCGTGACAGCCATTTAGCTATCTCCACGTTACGTGCAGCATTCCCAGCGAAAAGTTGAAGGATTTCACAGCGCAGCAACTTGAAAAGGACAATAGGCCTATTTAGGCAATTATATTATGCAGGCTTTGTTATTAGGCAGCCCTGCTCCGTCCCAGAAAGTCTGGATAATCAAAAGTGTCCAAGTACAGGAAGGGGAAAAGTACAACCCCACCCTCCTTCGCAGCCGCTGCCAGGATCTGTGGATCCTGAAGGGTAAAGTCTATTTACTGAAGTTCCTTGGCCATTTCAGACATCAACTGATATCCTTCCTCGCCAGGCTGGAAATGGCCTGGCCCCGGGCAGGGGGCGAGGGACAGTCCCCCCACTCACACTCACGCCAGAGCTGATCCCTACGGCCAGACAGACCTGTAAAGGTTTTTGGGGTGCAGCAGGAGCAGCAGCAGCCCTTGCCAGCACCACGTCCCCGTTCCCAAGCCCCACACAAGGCTGGTTGTGTGACCCCCAGGCCGAGCCCCCCGGCGCTGGGCTGTGGTGCGGGGGCGACGCGGGCACGCTCAGCTCTAAGTGGGGATTTAGCCAGATGCGAGGATGAGTAACTTGGCCGTCTGAAACATTATCTCCTGCCTTTCAACCCCTTAACTTGAGCGTAACCCTCTCCGAGGCAGCGCTGCACCAGGCTAGCTTTGTTCTGACAAGTTACACCTTCCCTGCACAGACGCATTAGGCGGGCGGGGAGTCACCCAGAGATGCATCGCCTCGCCGCCGAGCTTATCCCACCCTGGCTTCACCAGCGAATGCCTCTCATCATTTCTGTCTGCGGGAGTTTTTGACAGTGGGGCACGTCCATTAAGAGTTTTCCTGCGCCAGCAGCTGAATCGGGCGTCCTAGGTGGGAGCCTACATGCGGATTCAGCCGCTCTCGCTCCAATTAATTTGGAAGAAAAAATCCCCCCCCTGCAGGGTCTTGACTGAGAAAATCTGGATATCGAGGAAGATCAGGAACAAATACTTCTCATCGCATACTTCGGGGCATTAAGCCACGAGTACAAAAATTTAAATAGAGACCACGTTCCTAAGCAAATCAGTCCTAGCGACTTAGCTGTAAAGTTTATAAATGAACTTTAAAGTAAATAACCTGGTTCAAACAGATCTTGCCTTCTGGGCACTAGCAAACACACCTGCAGCAATGTGATACTTGGGAATGCAGATTACAAGCCCTTCACTTCAAAATGTTTGTTTTTAAATTCAGAAAGATGAAAGAAAATAAAGTACTGAGCTTTTTTTTTTTTTTTTTTTTTTTTTCCTCTTGAGCACAGATGTTTCTAGTATTTCCAGCGCTCGCAGGGAACAAGAACCTGACCCGAACACCGTAACAGCCTGGAATTCAGGAGTAAAACGTATGCCTTCTGGATTTTTATCTTCGTGAACTTTCTGAAAGTTAATACCTTCTAGATCCCCCCCCCCCCAAGTCGAGCACTTCCCACCGAACCCAAACCCAAGCAACAACTGCAGGCTGCAGGAGTGCCCACATCACGCCACGCTCGGTTGCCACATCCACAGCTTTTGCCATCATCAAATTTCTTATCTTCTAAATGTAACAAAACACAGCGGGTAGCAGACTTTTACACGGTATTATTAGCTAAAACACTACACCCTACCAAGCAAACTTACTCTGGTTTTGCGCCTCCTCACTTTAACCTGTTTAATTAACGAAGCCCAACGAAGACTTTTATTAACTGGCTTGTTTTCCAAGGCCAAAGGAAAATGGCCATTCCTCGCAGCTCAGTCCCTCTTAGGGCTTGTCCCGTTCCCACTTCGGCACCGTTCAGTTAGCTCGCATTTCACCAAAAGTTACTCTTTTTCTCTTGGTAGTCGTCGTTGCTGCACTACGAGGGTACAGAAAATTCCAGCTGACTTAAAAGTACAAATTAATCATTCTTGAGATCTTAACTGTAGTCATTTTTGTCCTCTTAAGAACTATTCTCCTCTAATTTGATTATATCGACCTGATTTTTATCTGACGAGGAAAGGAGCGAGAATTACTCGTGATTAAAAGCACAGTTGGTTCTAGTCTCAATTTTTAGTCCACGCTTTACTTTGTAAATAAATAACTTCTTTTCAAACCTGGAACAACGTAACTAATATCAGATAAAAATACAAACATGTAGGAGCACGATAATATATATATTTTGTATGTGCTTGTAACACGCCTTGCAATACACAGTGGCTAACGTTTGGGTTGCAGACCCATAGCAGGTTTTTCCTCCCCACAGGGGGAGGAAAAAAAATACCACACAAGTTAAGGTCATGTTTGGGTTGCATCCTACCCTCTGTTTTACTTTGCAGACCCTGGTGGACTAGAAAATTCGTGATGTGGCAGGATTGCGTTGGCTTAGTGAGCTGTAACAGGATTAACACACTGAGGATGTGCTGAAGTTGGAGACCTACAGCGTTCTGCCTCGCCCTCTGCCATGGCCAATTCTGCCGGCATCTCAGCTGAAACCTTGCTGCTGCCCGGGATCGTTGCTGGGCTGTTCTGAGCCTGCACTGTTCAGGTATTATTCCCTTAACAACCATTTACCTTTTACTCCACAATCACATCTCTATCAAAGCAATATTTCTCAGGCCTAGAGCAATGGCTGCAGGTGTACTGCTTTTATGGCAGAGTCAAAAATAAAACAATAAACTAGATTAAAAAAAAATAAATCTATTACACGTCTAGCAATTTCAAAATTTGGCTATGATTACATTTCATTTAATCGCAGAGTTCTTCATAAAAAGGGAGAAACACTTGAGTTTGAATTAAACATTGTTATCTTTGTATTTGTAAGCACTGGAGCAACCTTTAAACCATCAAGAGCTTTCTGTACCACAAAAGTTCTGTTTTTTGATGTTATTTGCAGGCGATACAACATAAAATCTTACATTTTTTTCCGAATTTGAGTATTTTATAATCCGTGTACATACATTCATCCACACTCATAAAGTGCTTACACTTTCTCCAAAATTAAAAACACAACTTGCTCTACACATCAAACAGAACTCTTCATTTAGACAAACTAAATTGCTTTTCCATATTTTTATATACCATTAAATTTCAGAGCTTAAATTACAGCCACCGTATTGTAATTCAGGTTTCGGCCTGATTTTACATTCCCATGCAGTGAAGATTAATCCCATTGCTTACAAAGTTATGGGGCCGGATTCCTGAATGCATTTTCCTTGTATTTTTTTATTTACTTTAGTTAATACGAGTTTCTTTGACTAGCTAAACTTTGCTGTTATCAACACTTGTCTCTTATCACAGGCCCTAAACAAATGACATATTTACCACTCATTCCATTCTGATAAGGGTAATCCTGTGTTTAACTTCTCCAAGAACAAACACCATATATTTTGTTTTTAAGAATCATGCTCCTAGTTATTAACAAAATAGAAGTGAATGAAGAGAACATTTTGAAACCAGAAGTTATTTAAAGACTATTTTGCAAATGACAGCTTTTTATCATCGCTTATTCCTCCTACTTCAGGAAAGTTTATTTAATTCTAAGTTTCCACAATATCCCCGCCAAAGTTATACGAAAGTTTAAACCATAGGAGGAAAGCACATTTTTAGTGAAACATCTGTTTGTTCCCCCTCCCACTGCAGCTCTCCCATAGCTAGTAACATTATTTGGAAGAAAGAGCTTTGTTTCCTATCTCGTTTGAAGCACTTTGAGAACGGCGTGGAGAAAATAAACATCCCATGCTGAACCTCGCAGTCTAATTTTAATTGTAAAGACATCAAAATATTTGCAGCGTTGTAGGCTGGTAGGCATTGATTTTTACGATTCTGTTTTCCTTGCTCAGCCCACACAAATGTCATAGGCTGACTGAAAACTTTTGAGAAGAGAGAAAAACAACACTACTTCACCAACCATTTTTTAAATTTATTTTTCACTCCCACTCACTTTCTCGAGATAAACTACATTGAAGGGAGAACTATTCTAATTACTAAGCAACTTTTTAAACACAGTGCATAACAAAAAATTCAAACAATTATGCAGTTAATGGTGTACTGAAGTGCCCGAGAGCATACTAAAAACATTTTGATAGATAGCCAAGTCATTTATCTAAATCACCGTCAGAGCAGTGAAGCATCCTGCGAGCTTTTATGCAGAGTAAAAGGTGATGCTTTCTGGCACTTCTTGTCGTTTCTCAAAGTTGGAATTGTGGTGTTAAAATTCTGCCATTGTTTGCCACCTATGCATTTCAGCACAAAATCAAGACCCTCTAACAGAATAATACGTTTTCAGAAGTGTCCTGCCACTAACTCTTCTTCCCCTGCTGCCAGTGTAACCCTGCCTGAATCTCAAGGTATAGAAATAATTGATGGTTAAACTCAAAGGGTGTTCACAGTAAGTAGTTTTCTAGCAAAACAGCAACTACTTAGAGCAACAAAGTGAAGAAGAAAGGTGGCAGGAAGGTCAGTACAAAGAAATATTGCCTTTTCTTAGGAAACTTAAAACTCCTGCTTGATTTTTGGACTGGCACCTACCCACTGCAATTCAACGTCTTTGTAAGAACTGCACAGAGCAGCATTTTAATTGCTTGGCTGCCCTGCTAAAATGCACTTCAAGACAACAAGCATCCAGATTATCAAACGTGGTGCAAAATTAGATTACGGAGGCAAAGAAAAAAAAAAACAACAACGACTACAGAGATGTTACGTAAATTCGTCCTTCACTGGTTGGAGTTTTACAAGTGCTGTATTATATTGTAATTTTGTGTGTTCCTGCTTGGCTTCCCAACTAGTTCTAAGGATCAATATGCGACATATGAAGGGATAAACAGTAAGCTCGGTGCTTCTTTCCTTTTTCCTTCCTTGCCAGAGGAGAAAAAAAAACGCTTGCAAACCACATTCTGCACAAAAGTCCCCCCACCCCTCCTCACCCCTGCAGTTAATTACAAGTATTTTTTTTTTAAATACATGCAAATAATCATAATTGCTTTAAAGTGGAAAAATAACAGTTGGGACCTACATTGAGCACTGTGCCGGTGTTGCCACTCTGTTTGTGCCAATCCACTGAAGCATGCTTTGAGAGCCTTCTCCTGGAGCATGCAGGAAGACGGACTCGCAGTGTAGAAATCCAGCATCTGAGCAGGGCTCACTGCTAGAACATCCATACAGTCAAACATGATTCCCCCTGCACAGAATGCCTGCAAAAGTGCTTTCCTCTAGGTGTGGAGGAAAATGGCACATAAAAGTACACCCAACTCCATCAAACTCTGCCCCTTTTTTGGCACGTAGGCTGTTGGTCTTTTTCCCAGACCAGAATCATGAATTATGACAGACAACACAGCTAAAAGCCTGTAATTGATCCAAATGATCATTTACCATTTTCCAGGCTGCCCAGCCAATCCAGCAAGATGGGGGGAAGCGAGCCGCATTCCAAGTTTTAGCTCCGAGCAATCTCCCCCAAAATTTCTTTAGAACCAGTCCCGCTCCTCAGGCGCTCGCCGGCTGCGTGCCGCTCCTCGTGCCGCGCGGACGGCCCGAGTCCCGGGGACGAAACCGCTCCGGTAGGACCTCTGGATCCCCCTCAGCCATGAATAGATCCTTCTGCCTCTGAACAGCTCACTTCCTACTACTTGTGTCACGCAGAATGAAAGATTGAATTGCCTAATATATGCGAGTGAACTTTCTGTGAACCCTTCCCAGGCTGCTAACCTTCAAATGACCCAGGCGTCTGACATCACCAGCTCCCAGGATTCTCACACGGCTTAAAAACTCCCAGCAGCCCGGCAGCCAGCAGCCAGCGGGCGGCCGGGGCGAGCTGCAGCCCTCCCCGGGTCGCCCCGCTCTGCTCCGCCGGGGCCGGCTGCGAGCGGGCACGGATGAAAAAATAAAATTTAAATCATCATAATTAAAAAAAAAAAAAAAAAAAAAAAAAAGATAAAATTAAAACCAGGAGGGAATAGAAACGGGGCCCTGTGCTGGTCGGGAAGCTGTTTGCACAGCGCTGTTTTGAGGTGGTTGCAGGGAGCGGAGGGGTTGCAGGTTTTGGCTCCCTTCGCTGCAACTTGTGGGCCCCCTCCCCGCTTCCCTTCTTCCCCCGCCACATTCCTCAGCTCCCCGGGGAGGCCGTGAGCCGCACCGCAGACACCGACACCAGCTCTGCCCCGGCTGCTGGGGGCACCACTCCTCCCTGCCGCCCGCAGCACTGATGGCTGGCACCAGCCCTGTGCCTGGCAGCGACCCTGTGGGCCCATCCCTGCTGTGTGTGTGTGTGTGTGTGAGGCAGGGGGGCATCCAGCTCCCCATCGCTCCTCACCACCCCTTTTGCCACCCTAAAGCACACAGAGGTGTGTTATGGCTGTGGAGGAGCTGGGCCATGCTGCCCAGTGCTCCCACATTTCCCTGCTGAGCTGGATCCCTGCCCCGTGCCCAAGGAGGTCCTGGGGCAGCAAGAGCAGAGCCTGGCCTAGGGCAGGAGGCAGCCCCGCAGCCCCCTCCTCTCCCTGCCCCACTGCTGCTCCCTGGGCAGGTCCCAGTCCCGCCTGTCTCTGATTAGCAGAGAGGGGCAGGGCTGGCTCCAGGGGCTGTATCAGCTTTCATGGGGCTAATGAGCCCCAGCTCCCTGTGGGGTGAGAGGGGAGAAAGGCAACGGGCAGCTTTGTGGGGGCTGGACACACTCAGAGCTCATCCTGTGCCCCAAAAGCGTGGCTGCCCCCGGGCAGGGGACCCGGCTGCCCCTTGTGCCCAGGAGCCGCCACCTCCTCCCCCGCCGCCATTTTGAGAGCATTTGGGGCTGCTCCCACCTCTCCTCATGGCCGGCGGCACACCCCAAAGCCCACCCAGCAGCACTGCTGGCAGCCCTCCCGTGTGGCCCTGTGAGGGGAACGGGACGCAAGGCCTTGCTGGGTTGCTGGCTGGGATGCCCCATACCCCTGGTGCCAGGGCTGCCCTCGGCCACCGTGGTGTGCTCCCCTAGCTGCTGGCCCACCCTTTGTGCCTGGCCTACCCTTTGTGTCCGGCCTGAGCAAAGCTCTGGCTTTTTTTTTTTTTTTTTTCTGTAAATAACAACCTCCTGCAAAGTCCTGCTTGCAGAGAGGCTCCACCGAGCGCTTATCGCTACACGCACTTTAAAAATGAAAAATAACATCGATGAGCCTGGAAACGCTCCCTCTGCCCCGCTGGAAAGTACATGAGCTAAATGACCACATGCGTGCTTTTACTTTAAGCAAATGAGCCAAGCCTCTGGCAGAGCCAGCACTCAGCTCTGACGAGCCCAGAGTGAGGTTTCCAGAGGCACAAAGGAGCCCGGCCTCCAGGAGAGGCCAGCGCTTCCCTCCCTTCTCTGCCTCGCAGCCGTCCCTCCCTTTTCCCCTCCAGTCACTTGTGTGGCTTCGCAGCACTTCTGAAAATCAAAAAAAATAGCTCAGGTTAGGAAGCTGAAAAATGAAACACTCCATTACTGCGTGTTTTCTAAAACCCCAAGATCAGAGTCCGGCTGAGCAGGGGACACCGAGCAAGGAAAAGGCACACAATTGAGGACTGTAAAGAAATACCGGAGAGAGATTCACTCTTGGACCTGTGCAACCAGTTTAATGGATGTGATGTCCTCTCTCTACAAAAAGTCCTTTGATGATCTGAGAGCTCTGTGACAATGCCTGTAAATTGCACTAACAAAACTTCTCACAAAGGTTCAAGAATATTAAAAAGAAAAAAAAGAAAACCCATGCACACTTGCTCCCTTGAAACTGATACATCCATATTGCAGACAAGAAGCCAGCAAAAAGACCTGCTGTAATCTGAAAGAAAATCTGCCTGAAAAGATAAAAACAAAAGCTTTTCTTAACACTTTTTTTCCCCCTCAGACAGGAGCACTCTAGCTGTCCCTGCAGCAGGCAGTGTCTTTTTCCATATTCCCTCTATGTAGAAGACGGACAAAGCTGAAGTTTAACACTTTTTAAGGACTTTCTAAGTTCGTCAGGGTGTCCTCCCCCATGCTGGAAGTCCTCAAGCTAATGAAGTCCCTGACACTCTGTAATCTGAAAATTATGCTCAGCACATGTTTATCCAAAAAGTCACCCTTTAGGGAAGGCTTGTTTAAACATTTTCAGCCCAGCAAGCAGAATTCTCCATAGCATAAAGGCAAGTGGAAAAGTGGTTAATTTTGTTGTTAAAATCTCAGCTGCCTATGTTGCTGCAATTTGGTTTGTTTTGAGTAACAAAGCTAAATTAGAAAGCAGCGTTTTCTAACCAGATGATACAGCATGCACGAGAAGTTCGGAATATGCAATGCGTCATCATAAAAATAATTGGAAGGGATCATACAAAACACAGTATGTTTTGTCAGTCTCCAACTTAGGGAGAAAATAGCGTTTTGTGCAGACCAGGGCTCTTGGAACAGCCTAAGCTTATGCCAAGAAAAACATATTGCCCATGTGAGTTAAAATAAATAAAATCATACAAACAGAAATGCAGTTCTGTTTATTCCATTACCAGCCCTATAAAACCATATTTAAAAATAAAAGCTGCCCGTTGTGCCTCAAAACGGAGACTGGCAACTTCTGAAAGTAAATGTCAGGAAGTCATGCTTAACTGCATACGAATTGAAAAAGATTGCTTTTTCACACTGTATCTAAATGAGCCAGGTAGCTCATCATGTTTTATTACGAATAATAGTTGTGCTAATGCTTATACTTATTACTAAAACCACATGTAATTAACGAATTCTTCAAATAGTCTAATGGTTTGCTCACATACTATTTCTACAATACAGTAATTTATGTATCTAATAATTCACTCTGAAATGGCGTGATGCTTGTTTTTCTTGAACAGGGTATCAGGAAAAGCTACACTCATAAAACAGTGGATATTTTCTAATTTAGATCAGGACTAAGCATAACTATTGTGATAACTGATAGCCCCCTCATTCAAATGTAATGAAACTTTAAGTAATGCCACATATTTTAAATGTCTACCCAGCTCATACAGAGGTGCAAGTAGGAAACAACCCTCCAGTATCTTCCACTTTATCCATGCAAAGAAATTTTGATTTTACATCACCACTTTGATCTGTTTTCTCTCAGACTGCAATGGCAGAAACTTTACAATAAACATATTCTAAGCCACAAGTGAAATAAAAAAGCAAAAGTTCAAGTCAGAAATCTATTTCCTTTGGTGTTACTGTATATTTGTCAGTGTGACATAGCACATTTGAAACCCATAATCATAAAACAAAAATTTACAGCCAAGGTTTAGGGTCTACATCTGTTTCTCTGGTTTTTGTACTGCAATTACCCACTGGACAATTCCGCGAGAAGCACTATGAATCATGCACTGCTCACGTTTGTGCTGGTCACTTTTTCGTCAGTACAGGAGTCTGAGGAGTCCGTAATGTGCTCCACCAAGAGAGAGAGTTAACTAGAATTAGGATTAGTGCACTAGGCTCTCTAAATAAAAATGACTTTACTGCGAGCAACGCGGTGCTCCTGGAGCATTACAGGCGTATTTATAGCATGGAAAAATTAAGAAGTACATGCAAAAATTCTCTAAAACGAAATACCTCAGGGGAGGCATACTTTTTTTTTGCATGCATGCATTTTACTATTAATCAAACGTAGCACTCTCTTGAAACAGTTTTGACAGCAGAGTAAATGGTTACTAGTGAATGATGTGTGTGTTTAAGCAGTGAAAGCAGAGACAAAGTGATGTTTTCTTCTACTCCCTAGGCAAGAGCTGACACTAAGCTTGCTGCCTCAGCTTTGATACTCACAGATTCCTTTGTGTCAGTTGCTGGGAGAATCACTGGCAGTTCACTAACCCTGCCTCACACACAGGGGCTTTGATTTTTACCTCTTCATTGAGAATAGATGTTAATATGAAACAGTGCTTGTCTGCCTTGGCGCTTCTTTTTTTTTTTTTCCCCTCCAACTGGTGATACGGGGTTTCAAATCCAAGAATCTGAATCACCATAACACTACACGTATTTTTTTAGCATTGTAGCAAGTTTTCCCCATATCTCAAGCACAAGAATGATGTTAAAACATTGTGGGGAAGAAAATCACTGGGACACAGTGATGGTTGCATATTTAAAACTCCAAGGTAGTTCTGATGAAATGGAGATCAATCCTGAGCAAGAATGGCCCCCAAGAAAAGAAAAACAGTAAAATTACTGGCACAAAAATGACACGCATGGCATGGATGATCATGAAGTACAGTGAAATTAAGTCAAGAGTTTTCTTGTGACTGCTGTACGCTACTATGCGCAACTCACAATGACTGAAACAGGAATTTGCACGTAACAGGAAGAATTACTTCAGGCCTGAAATGTAACAGCAATTGGCGAAAAAGTATTCAGAGCAGAACAATATTTGATTTTAGATGGGAAAAGCAGAGTTAGTCAGCTCCAGAACCTGGGCATGCAACAAGCCTGCAAGTCACTTGAAGTGATAAAAAAGGCTTTTTGTCTGTTGTAATTGGTGGGTATGTATTTGTAGAGATGCCTTTATAGCTGATTGCTTAACTTAAAGGCAATGAAAAGAATTCATCTCCACAATCTGGAGCATGCTGCCATGTTTCTCAAAATCCACTCTGCGTTTTACGTTCCCTTGGCCCCAAGCCAGGGAAAGAGAACTGCCCTGGCTGATAAAACTGGAAGGGTATCTGGTTCAGCAGCCCATTTCTAAGACTGACTGCTACTAGATCTTCCTAAGGAAAATGCAGGAATCCCCAGGGACTGGCAAAGTGAAACTCACCCACAGGTTCCCAAATAGCCTCTTCTCTAGCAGTGAGTCACATCAGCATTAGAGCATGAGATTTAATATCCTTTCCAAATTTGTTTCTAGTAGTAACCCTGACGTTGTAGATATTCATGTATACCCAAGATCTTTTTTGGATCCTGATCAATTTGTAGCTCCGTGTCACAAAAAGGAGATAGAAAGTTATTCAGCCTGAGAAAGACGGATGAATATTAAAAAAAAAAAAAAAGACATACAAGAAACCACAACACCATAAAACTTATCCATGCTGTGAGTAGAGGAAAACATAGTCAAAGCTGCACCTCTAAGGCCTGAAAGGCTGACTGCTGCCAGTTCCAGAAAGGTTGGCAAACAAGCAATGACATCATCAGCCTAAAGCCTGGATGACATGTATTTCTGAAAGATTAAAAAAAAAAAGAAAAAAAAAAAAAAAAGGAAAGTATTATTATATTTACAATTGGCTGCATACTGAATAGCCTTCACTTGCTGTTTGGGAGATCCTGCAAACACTATGCTAAATGGTTGCCAGTAAAAGAAGGGGGAAAAAAAAAAAGTTCTGTTTCATTTTGCTTTCTTTTTAAATGACCAGAAACTGTTGTTTCAAGGTTTAGCCAAGAAAGAGATTTTTACTGCTAGCTTATAAATCCCTCAGAACAGAGAGTTATAATGGAAATGCTGAGGTAACTACGGTGCCATGCATGGCACTGACACATTGCATTATATAATCCGGGGAGAATGAGGGCTGGGAGATCTATAAACTGTAAGTAGAAGCAAGAGGTAAGAAAGAGCAGAAGAGCAAGTAGAAATATTGAATGTTAAACTGCAGAGAATACTTCTAACAATAAAGTTTCCTGTACGCTGCATATGTTCGTAGTTGGCTGAAGGCAAAAGAGCACAGAGCTCTTTTAAAAATAACAACAGAGATTCCAAAAGGCTATTTAACTGCTTTGTTTCTGCCCTTTTCAAGAGGAAAAAAAAAATATCAAAAGTTACCTAACAGAAGGGTAATATCTCCTGTTGTTCTGATATCCTGAAAGGCACTTCACATTGTGCACATAAATGAAGTCAGAAAGCACCGAGTAAGCAGAGCTCCCAACACAGACATCTTACAACCCCAGCTGGAACCAGGAGCAGAACAGAAACTGGGACAACAGCATTTCTAGGATTTCACCGATGACGTCTTAAACTCTTAGGGAAAAATTAGCCCTAGTGACTTTCTTCCAAGAAAAGGCCAAAGTTAACTGAGAAAAAACTAGCACTACAGTTCAGTGCAGGCCTATATCCTGACAGACTGAGCCTTACGTAAGCCCTGCTTTGAAAATCTAAGGCAGACTTAAGCAGCATTTAGGGCTTGTGCTCAAGCACTGCTGCAGACAACCTATACAGGATGATCCCAGAAGCCTGCAAATAGCAGCAATGCACCTGCACAGAGCTCTGGTCACATAAACCTGATGGAGAATCGATGGACTGGATTATGCCACAAGTGTAAGCCAGAACAGACTGGCAGCTTGGCAGCCTGGTGCACATATTCATGACAATTCAGCTCCTGCCCAGCTAGTTGCCCATCAAGCTTACATCAAACTCTGGAAGAACAATCCAATGTCCTACCTGTGGGTATCTCAAACAGCAGAGGAGTGTTGGAAAATGTGCTGGCATATCTACCTAGCTAGCAGAGGTAAGGACAGTGAAGGAAATGTGGTGGTACAGCCTGAAAGTCCCGTGTAATTATGGTCATTATGCAAACACCTCTACCCTGCTTCTTGCTCTAAGGCACTTCAAAACTGTACCTGTTTTATGGTGGAGATGTACATCCTATGTGGGCACAGGCTAGAGAACAGCACACGTGCATTTTTGCTGCAAGTGATGGAGAGTTACCCAGAAACAAACAAACAAGAAAACAATTTGCCAATTTGTCACTGCTATTTTCTTTTGCGGAATATGTGCCAGCAATACTGCATGAATTAACTGAGGGCATGCATCCTCTTAGGATGTTATCACTTTAACTATATTGATGTAGCCTGAAAAGTAAACTTTGCTAGTAGGGTCAGTTTTACAAGCACACAGGTTATCTTAAGGGAACTATTGCTGAGCAGGTAAGGGATTCAGTATATCCCCGTTATGCTACAGTAACAGTGTCCCTGACTAGGCTGTTGCAGGTACAACTCTTTCAAAAGAGGAAAGATCACTTCCTTACCCTCAGTTATTACACTGATGTAACATGCAGACATAGATGGGATCTCAACAGACTGGAAAAATCAGGCTGGGCTTGACTCCAGCATTCAGTACAAGCAATGGCAGCATAAACGATGCCTGGTCTAAAACGCTGGAAAGATGTTTTCTGGTTTTCAAACTATATTAGCATACACCAATCAAGTTGCTCTTGGGTGCATTCCTCAAGTTCTACTTGGTCTCTGCAATTTCAATCCACAAAGCAGAATCTGCATGGTCTCAACCTGCTTAAGATAGTCCCATGCTGGTTAAAGAGAATCCTCAAATTCCCATGCTGTTGGCCTAAAAGATACCCACAGTGAGGCACAGAAGAGACTGGATGTCCACTCGTATTATGGCCACGATCACTCAGGGAATCATGGCTGGCAACTTATTTTTATGGAGGGGGACACTGGGGACAGAGGGGAATAAACAAAGCTGGGGTGGAACTGGAGACTGTGGTGGTCAACAGCATATTGCCCCAACCATTGTGCAGTATCATGTTTTTTTTTTTACCCTTTTGGGACCACATGTAGGGGAGGATGTGCAAGGTGGTCTTAAAGAACATAATGCAGCACATAAGGCTTGACAGATCTACAAAAATCTGCTTTGTGTAAGACAGACCAAAACCCTTCATTTTGATATCTTCAGCCTTCTTCTGGCTGAACAATTCTCCATACAACTTGCCGTCACACTAAAAACAAAAATATTCCTTTTAATCCATCTACAGTTTTGGGCAAACCTCCTAAGAAGCAGGCTTTGCATTCACAGTATGTTATCTTCCATGTATTCTTATCAGCTGTAGGCTATCGGAAGAACAAACTTCTCCTGTCTTGATATGGAGACCTACAAAGAAGAAGGTGTAGAAGGAACCTCTTTCCCTCACAAGGATAGCTCCAAGATTTGGCCCTTGCTGCATCCATCCTTTCTGTCTTCAGCATGGAGTATCCTAAAGGATACACCAGAAGAGAGCTCAACTTCTTCAAGGAACTATCAAGACGAGTAGATGGGGAAATAAGCCTCAGCCCACAGGAGGTTTAATATCACGAATGAGGCATATGCGTGCTCCCAATTCTGACAAACGCTGGAATTCTCCTTAAAATTGCGACATCATGTTATCTTCGACAAGATCCTAAATGCCAAGCTAGTGAATATGTGCCATTTAAAGACTTCAGGAAGTTAAAGTTCCACCTACTGGGTACCTAAATTTGTCTGAAACGTGTTAATTTGTTTTTTCTAGAACAGACTCGCTAAGAGTACAGACGCAGACCATTGATACTTGAGCCTATTCTGCCGGCTGAACAATGCTGGAACATGATGTCAGCCGGAGGCAGGTCTGCCTGAGCCTGTAAGAAAGGCTAAGAGCTTTGCCAACACAAGTTATCAGGCAGAACCTCGCTGGAAAAAATGAGGCACAAAGATCCAAGCGAAGTGTAAAACATATTGAGGATGCAGTGACATGTTGACAAATACCACTCCACTCCTTTGCTTCCTATCAGAGCCCAGCAGTTGAAGCAGAGATTCCTAAGCAGTGTTTTTACAGGCCAGGCTTAGTCTCCCCCTCATCTTATCAGCAGCCTTCAAAGGGACTTTAGGTGGATCTCCTCCAGGAAAAAAGGAAAAACAACAAAAAAACTCAGAAGTGCCACCTCTTCCATACAAATACATTGGCACAATCACTGAGGCTTTCCTTAAGCCGGGAGACTTTGAGAAAACACACCTGGCTCTTCTAAGGGAGAAAATAAAGAACTCATGCTTCAGCCCTCAAGCCTTGAGTGGACTTAAGAAGAGGAATAGCTAAACAGAGAGTCTAGTCAGGACACAGTGAAAATCAATACCGGCTTCTTGAAATATCTTGGGCAGGAAGGAAGCTGAAGGTTCAGATGTTCAGCCACTCTTTCTGCACAAGCAAATGTGCTGAAGGCAGAGTACACAGGTGAGGACATAAAGGTAGGAGAAGGCTTTCCTGAGGATCAAGAGCAGAGTTGTTTTGGAAACACTGTCTTTCAAAAGTTTTCTAGTTTTGGTGCAAGACAGATCTTTCCACACACTGCTCAAAGTTGTCAAAAAGTAACATTTTCAGGGATAAATGTATGCCATTGCACTGTTATTTTCTGACTTTGGTGTGGAATACAATTATTTAAGACTCTGCAGGAGAGTATGAAAGGAGCTGGAGTGTAATTCTAGTTCAGAAAACCTCCAATAACTGACAACACGTAAGAAACACAAGATAGATGCTTTGTATTGTCGGTCTGAGCCTCATTGGCTGGAAACCCTGACTCTCGCAGCAGGACTCAGTTACATAGCAACTCCTGAGGGCAGATTAACCCTTTCCCAGTAAATGTATTTTGACATGATTCAAAACACCTTTCCCTCCCCCTGCCACAAAATAATTCTGTAGGCTTGCAAAAAATATTTGGAAAAAGTGAGTCGAGTGCTACTAGGGTAAAAGCAAAACTCACCGTGGGATACTGATGGCACAGTATGCAGACAGCGCAGGGAGCTCAGATCCACCCGAATTATATTCAGTATTACCAGATGTTGTGACGTGTGGGAAACACTGAATGTATTTTTCATAAAACAGATCATGCTTAGTCTGTGGGGATCCGATATGGACTGCATTTATCAAGCACCAATGGTTTCTTTCACCCAAATTCTGCCCACTCATCAACTTCTGTATGGATAATTGCTGAAGCATTAAAAAATCCTGAGCTGATGTAGGCAATACTTAAGCAATCTATAAGAGAAGTTTACACCATCCCAGAATGTGTTACTTTCATTCAAAACTATACAAGCTGACTACTGTAAACTCTCCTGCAAATCTCACGATACTTTTTTTTTTCTTTCTTTCTTAAATAGCTCTTTATAATTACTGGCAGCAAATAATTGCATGAGAATCTTAATTTATTTCATTATAGCAATTTCCTTATTTTGTTTTTAGAACTGCACTGCATTTATGTGTGCGTGCATTAAATATAAGCATGACATAAAGATTAGCACGCTGGTATTCCCACTCTCCTAGTCATTATGGATAACAAAGCTTGATTCTAAAAATGTCAAAAAGCCAAGCCAAGGAAGATTCCTAAAGCTCTCCCTTTTTAAAATCTTACAGTTCAGCCCTGCTGTTTCCCCCTTTCCCCCCTTTGAGAAGAAGAGATGAAACAGGGGGCCTGGAAGGGCACACGTCCTCGCTCAGGGCATGCATTGTGCGATTGCACCTCACTGCTGTGAGCCACAGCTGTATACCATTAGGAAAAGGAGCTACTGGGTTTCCAGTGGAGAAGATAAAGAGATCAGACTGATGTGATATAAACCTATTCCTGACCATCTTCTGATCACGATAGGTGGGAACTTTGTATCTCATTTCTTCTTTTCAGACCCCAAAATCAGATGCATGGACCAAGGGGCAGTAACCAAGCCTGGGAAGGGCAGGCACCATTGGCATGGCCCAATTTCAGAGAAGCAAGGTTAAGACTATAGCTTTCCTTTTCCCTGGAAGACCCAAGGACATCCTCATCTGAAGGAGAAGCCTTGGACCAAGCCTTCTCACATTCCTCTTTCCTTACCCACCGCTCTTGCACCCGGATGCACTGGAGCAGCAGATCCCTTAACGCACGCCTCTCACTGACATCTCCTCCTCAGGAGGGCATTCGCTGCTCAGCAGAGGCTCCTGGACCCCATTTAAACCAAGAGTATGAAAATGAAAAATCAAATTGGTCAAGTAATGCAGAAAGAAATTTAAATTTCTTTTTTTCTTCTTTTTTAATTGCTTCAAAAATAGCACGTAACCTTGCTACACTAGCAAAAGAACTCACACGCATGCTTCAGATGTGCCTTTCTTTTCTAAATGTTTCACACACCAAAAGTTCATCTGTATTTTCTCCCTACGGTTCACACAGACTGCTTGTAAATCCAGCAGGATAGAAAAAAATATATATATTATTTAAATCTTAAAGTATGTTTATTATTAAATTTGTTTTAATGCACGGTATCTTGACAGCTCTTCTTGAGCAGCTTAGCTGCTCTCTTCATAAAACTCAATACAGTGTACAGGAGATTAGCCCAAAAAGAAATACTTCAAAAAAATACTTCACTGTGTAGAAATGCATTAGCAGGAATCAATTCCAGTCCTTTTTGTGGGTTAAGAAAATAATTTATGTTTGGCTATCATTATTCAGCTAAAATTATGATGGACGCTCTTGGGAACCTGGCCTCTGAAAGGGTAAAATCTGAAAGACTAGGTTCAATGTGCTTAGACTCTGCTGAAAATACCTTCCCCTACAAGTGCTACCAGATACCCATCAAATACTCGTGTCCCTCATTAAACTAATGCTTTCCTGCATAATGAACAAGACGGTACAAAATATAGGTGTACTCCAGTGTCTTGCTGCTAAGGTAGGAGATACGAAAATAAATTTGCAACCATATCATTATATCAATCTCCAGCATTACTGCATCAGTACTATAACCCATAATTAACTAGCTGCAGGTCAAATTTCTAATAAATCTTTAGAAATTAAATGTATCATTTGTCAAAACCATATGCCTTCATAAATTGATTATTCAGAATTTAGAAGCTTTTTAATTAGGAAGAAATTTATGCAATACCATGTGTAATAATTACGAATCAGCTCTTCTGTGATATTTTTGTACATCAGCAAAAATTAAAACATTGGAAAACATTACCAGGTCATTGCAGTATTTCAATGTCAAAAGAAACACAGAGTTTAAATCTAGAGGTTAAAGATATTTTCCCATATCTTTTACATCTTACACCGCTTTATGATCTCAGGGCTGGAATCATTAACCCAATCCGAAATCAATGAGAAAAAGATCTAATCTGACCATTTTCAAGTGCAGAGTCACTAAAAATGATTTATGCCACTGTAAAACTTTTTACCACGTTTCTGTAGTTTTACTAAACAGCACCTATGCTCTCAGTCCAACTTCCCTTTCATGTTGCACTGAACAGGATTTTGCTCCCTTCGTCTCTTCCAGCTAAGGCTCCGACGGCAATTTACACTTTAAAACCATAGCCTTCACAACAAGCACCAGGACGAGGGCTGTGACCCCTGATTTCCAAATGGAAAACTGAAGAAAGGGAGTGTTAAGCGATATTCATTAACAGCACGCAAAAAGCTAAAATCGTAGCCGGGCTCTCCTGCCTTCCCCTCCTGTGCATTAACCATGGGGCTATTCAGATCCCGCCCCCCCCCCCTCAAGGGCTCTGGGTACTTCTATCAACATTTCATAGGAGAAGATTTTTTTTGACAGAGAACACAAAAGCTGCTTTGTTGGAAGCCTGGACACTTTTTTTCTACCTAATAAAAACATGAATAGAAGTGGGACCTCAGCAAGCATATGGCAGAAAGTCTGGACTAACTGAAAAAAAAAAAAAAAGAAAAAAAAGAAAAAAAAAAAAAAGGGGGGCCTCGAAGAGTTTGCTCTCTGTCAGTGCCCAACGTGTTTACTGCGGGATGTATATGGTGTAAATAAGGAGCATGCAGAAGGGGCCATAATGGAACATTGTTTATGTGCACATCCTGGCAAATGCATATACAGCGCGGAGACGATTTCCAAGCAGAACATAAACACAAAGGGGGAGTGATGACAAACAAGTATTCCGAGGCAAGAAAAATGTTATTCCATATACAAACCAAATAAACTAAAGTGGTTTCTCCCCTGCTAAGATCCAACTGGCAGCTCTCAGCTGCACACACTCTGTAGCTGTTAAAGAAATGAGAGACATCCCAGGCTTACTGGTTGGCTTTCTTTTTCCTCAGCAACCTCATTATGCTCCCAATATTAAAAAGCAAAACACAGTTAAGATTTTATTTTACTCGTTGCAAAAACAAAACAAAACAAAACAACCTTTTGTGTGGGCCCTGAATAGGAGCTGGGGAGATAGAGCTGATGCCAAGGAAAGTCCGTAAGGATTTAAGGCACGGCTTTCCTCCTCGGAGCTCCCACTGGAAGATACACAGGCGGTTCTCTCTTCTGAAGGTCTCTCTCACAAACCTATTACAAGGCTTTAGTAAGTGACACCAGTGTGACAATAACTTAGAGGTTTTGTGCTCTTGGCAGATCTGTTTTTTTTTTTTTTTTCCTTTTAATCATCATTCAGAAAAAGGAGGGGGGTTTACAAAACCCAAGTCCCTGCAATTTGAAGATAGCAAACCAGAAACCAGGGGATGAACTTTTTTTTTTTTTTTTTGCTTACATTTGGAGAACAGAATATCATGCTTTGACAGCTGCTATGTAAATAAATGGGCGTAATTTTATTCCTTTAAAACTAACTTCAAACACATACCCAACTAGAAGAGGAAGAAAAGATGACAAGTAGGAAAACAGCCACTGGAGTGACAATGAGAACCACAGACAGTCAACCGATAAAGGAGAGCTTTTTACATAATTAACAGACCTCTTTAGGACATTATAGAGGCTGAAAGCTAGCGGCGATAATAAAGAGATCATATGGGTTACAGAACCAAAGTATTCTGTGATGTCTTTCACAGAAAGGCTGAGTCTGACTGTGATTTTAAATTATTTTAAGATACTCGGAGCATGCCTCAATTTCTCCAGAGCTCTAGGTCCAGACCCAACAAAGCATGAAACAAGTTCAGCACTGGTACCTAAATGCGCATGTAAGCCCTCTGCTAGTCTGTCAAAAGCTGGGTCCACTGCCCAATGCTTCAGACTTTGTGAAGCCTTGTGGCTTGGGTGCTTTACCCAAGAAGAGAAGAAGAAGAGAAGAGAGAAAACCTGTATTTGGGAATACTTGCAGCAACTTTACAACACATCCACAATCCTGTCATGGAACCAAATAGCTTTGCTCTTGGATTTTTCTTTTCTCAAGAGGAAAAGAAGGTTGCTATACAAGACTGAAACAACCCTTCCGAAGCCTCTCATCGGCCATTGACTTAACATTAATACTTCTGAATCACTGCCTCACTTTAAAATCCAAAGGAAGCTTCTTTCACTTTCTTTATTCAAATTGCCTCTGAACGCACAAACACTCACCTCGTCCCAGCATGGCCTTACAGGTGCCTGCCACTCAAGTTTATCTTCAGCCATCTGCAGAGCTGTAGCATCAGTACCGTTCTTTAGGAAACCAGACAATCCTAATAATCACTCCTGGCTAAGCAATAGCTAAACGACTGCAAGAACCATGTGCTCATGCTATCAAATGCTGTCGGATGTACAGTACCCAAGCCCACCAGTCGTTAATGGTGCTGGTCCTTAGGCAGCACAAACCCGTTCTCAGGAGAAAGAGCACGGACAACTTGCAGCACGGTGATAACAAGGGTGCAGAGAAATGCCAATGCAAGTTGATGCAAGCTTTCTTTATTATAGAAGCTATTTTTCATAGCCCTTTGTCTACTAGCAGTGCCGACCATATCAAGAGAAGTTTTCTAAAGTGTGCTAAACTGGGCAGGACTGTACCTCTGTCATGACAAAGTCTTCAGCTTCACAGGAGCTCCTGCCATGGGACACTGAATGGCAAAGAAGAGGATCTGTGATTGCAAAGCCAAATCACAGTGGATGTTGTGGTGATTTTAAATAAAAAGGTGGCTTTTTTGTTGTTGTTGTTTAAAACTCTCTCTCTTATTTCCCCATACTACCTTACAGAAATGCGTTAAAGTATTAGAAGAATATCAAATAGTTTCAACAAATCTCTGAACTTCACGTTAAGATTTAAAACCCCTTTTTCTTGTCTTTACTTAGGCTTCAGCAGTCAAGTTAGGACCTCGGTTTTCATTTAAGAAGTTGTTTTCACATTTCAGGATTCAGAAGAATGGCCTATAAACATGCCCAGACTGGCATGTCAAAAGGCTAGGAAACTAAAAGATAAAGAAGAAATACTCTAAATTGGTACCATTAAGCATGTCAAGTTTTCTGCCAGTATTATGATTTATTTTGCATTTGGGGAAGGTAACACTAAGTAAGTCAGAAAGACTGAATTCAGGACTTGCAAAACAGGCATCGCAGATGTACTGAATATGCTCCGAGACAAGGAGCTCGGCGTGCCTCACTAATTATCGTCCATGCTGTGCTATCCTGCACATTGTGGTTTACGAGGTAACTATAGGAAAATAGTGTTCTTCATACACTCACCCCATCTCCCTTTAAATTAAAATTGAATTGTTATTTTAACCCCACTCAAGTATGTAATATAGTGATGATTGTAAATCTTGATGATCACAAAATCCCTTTGATTTATCCCTCAGTTTACTATCCTTAACAAACATAATCCTAAAAACAGCACAGGGGAAGATCTTATAGGCCTGCAAATGAAGGAAGGGAAACAGGGAACGGCTATATATGTAAAGCTACAGCTTCAGGGCTCATGACTTTCCTGTTGGGAGGCTTTCTGAATGCTGCTAATAAGGTCCCGTCAATGGAACCAAAAGCATTTCTTCATAAAAAAAAGGCCTTCAGTGTGGGAAGAAAAATTTTCCAAAAAAAAAAAATTAATAAAAAGCTTATGGATGTGGGATCTGAATCTAACAATAGATGTAAGTATCTCCAAATACGTAGAAAAAACATGAACATTATTAAAGGTGGCATATCCATCTTCCCCTTAAGATCTGAAGTCGTGATCATGACAGCATGCTCAAAGCTTATGTGCACACTAGACCTAGCTCTAAATGGAGAGATCGTATGGCAACAGCCACTTCAGAAAAGGCAAAAAAAGTGGTTGTTTTTTTTTTTTCCCTGCTCAGTATTCCACACTGCCATACCCACACTTAGCAAGAAAATGCATGGATATTTATGTTGGCATTTTACCAAAGTTCACCTGCCTTGTCTGTTGGCCTTGGCATTGGCTAAGGTGCAGCCACAACCCCACGACACAGTTGACCCTTGGTTCATTTTGAGAACCTGGGATGCATTGGCTCTTTTGACGATGTTCTTACAGAGTCAAAATTTGGAATAAAAATCCTTTTAGCACATCAAGAAGACAATTTATCACATTGGGAATTCTGGTTACCTATTTGGAGTTTAATTGCAACCACAATATCCCCGTTGGCATAGTCAGCTGGAGCTAAGCTTCCTAGTCACACTTTACCAAGTTCATTAAAAAGGGTACAATAATATATTGAGTATGGTGAAACTTTTGGTGTTTTCTCATCAAGGAGAAGAATGCCATCCTGGTTAGTAAGAAAGCCTAGATTTCCCCTTAAAGTTTGATGTCACAATCCAGATGCTAATGCTCTTCACAACAATAATGAATTGTTTTCTGGGAGGGTCCTACCCCATCTTCTCTCATCAGCTGGGTCTCAATTCCACCTAATCATTAGTTATTACAGACAGCATTAACCTGGATCCTATCTAGCAAATGGAAGAACTTTAGCCACAAAGGTATTTTTTTTTCCATGTGCCTAGTACACACCCCTTACTCTGCCTTGGATGTCCTGTCAAGATGGACAGGAGCTCTTCGAGGACAAGGATGTTGATCACCTAGCCAAGGCACACACATCTGCTCTTATGTACTTCTGGAACAACACCTCTAGACAAGTCGTCTCATCCTGAAGGCCCTCTTCATCCTGAAAATGCCAGGAGGAAAGGTGTATGCTACCAAGTGGGTGGCATGAAGCCACCCACCTCCCAGCACAGGCAAAGAGGGCCAAGGCCAGATGGTCCTCAGACTTACCAGTTATCCCTCAGAGGCAACATGGGATATAACATAGCATGAAGGACTGGTGTAGAGATGAGAGCTACAGAGAAGAGGAAGAAATCGTTTTAATGGCTTCACCTTAAAATAGCAACCTTTGAAAAGTCAACTTCACCATGTAGTTGATATTCAAAGAGGGAAGAGCTACACAACTGTGCAGCTTTGGTGTAACAGTAAAATCTCTGCACCTAAGCCTGTCAGAGGCGCTACCTTATTACAGCTTCCTTCTCCCTCACAGGATTTGCTCTCATTCAGCACTTGAAAACAAAACCAGTTAGTGAACAGGACTGATGGCTAATCCTTGGTCACTAAATACAAGCATTCAAACTAAGGCAGCTCTGGAGGTTGACTAGCTGGACTTGAACACCTTCCTGAACTAACCATGCTGCTCCTAAGCAAGAACTATGAAAGAAATATGAAACTTAAAGAAAAAAAAAAAAGTCATAACTTGCAGAGAAATACAATGGAGGCTTTTAACAGATCTCTTTCTCAAGTAAGTTTGTTTAAACCTTTTTTTGAACTTGATTCTGAACTCCAAATATATAATCTGTCAGGTCTACATGACCTTTCCACTGTTGATAATATTATGTTCAAATACGTGTGAGAGAGGATGGCCTGCTTGTTTAAAGTCCTAATTGTCCATTTCAGTGGGTGGTTAGTACAAAAATTTCCCTTGCATTACTGAAAAAAAAGCACAGGCCAAATTGCATGTGCAGAATTTCTTCATCTTTTTTAAAGCATTTTTCATTGCTATTTATGTTTTAAATTCTTATGCTTTTCAAGCTATGTTTATTCTACAGGAGCAAAAGATTTAAGAGCTGTGTTTTTGTTGTTGTTTTACAAGTTAGGAATACTGGAAGTGCTCAGTCTATAGGGAAGTCAGCACAGTTTGAAATCGGGATGGATAAACATCTTTATTGCCACAGCAAATGAAACTTGATACTGATTTTTCTTATCCATATTGCAGATGTCATATCAAGTTACATAGATGTAAAACCACTGGAAATAATAGTGACTCTGAATTACTGCTGGTTAAATATAGTGGAATTTGGCCTGACACAAAAGCAGGAAAACTACTGTGCAACTGCATATATGAATTAAAATAGTAACATTATATATATTTTACTTAAGAAGCCTACAAAAAAAAATTGCTGCTTAACTCCTTGGGTCACAAGCATTCTGCAGGTAGGTTTTTAGATTGCATGATATAGTATTAGTATGAATTTAGGCCAACAATTTCAAACCAGGCATTTTAAAGTGAAATAAGTTCCTTTATAGGTGGCATGTACCCGTAATTCATATATACATTGATAACCACTAAGGTGGAGAGATGAAACTCTAGTAGTGAATTTTAGGGATGCAAATCGTGTCTGTGTCAAATTAGATGACTATGCTTGCTGGTTCCCAATCACAATAAACAACCAGGAAACTGTGGGGCTCTGGAGATACTCAACTTCATAAGTATAGAAAGAGAGTAACAAATCTTGATTAATTTGGGCCAGAGTGATCTACAACATATCATGGGTACCACTTTCTAATGAGACCAAAATAGAAAAAAACAAAAAAAAAGTCATCTCAACTCACAAAATAAATGGCCTAAAAATTAAGAGAAAGAAGCAGAGCAATTACACTTGTGCCGATGGAGAGTAAGTACCATAAGAAGTAATGGGTTTTTGTTGTAGTTTTTCTTTTCAGACAGCTTTATTTATAAACAGGATAGAAAAACACTGCAGCAGGCTTGAGCACAATGTTGTTTTTTAAGGTGATCTCTATCTACTACAAAAGTAATTTACCTTTCCATTATCAGCCTTTAATCTTTCAGGAAAGTTTTTAGGACCAAGTAAGTTTCTAATCTTGGATGCCGTCTGCGTGACGCATTGAAAAAGAAACCCTGAGAGCTCAGGCTCCTTAAATCAATTGCATTCAGTGCGGCGCTGGATTTCCTGTTTGTTTGCTTTCGGCCTCGCTGCATATTGGTTCAAGATTCGGGGTCGAACTCAGCTGCAGAGATAATGCAAAACCAGAGCGCTTCTTTTCCTCTGGCTGCCGAGGAAATCCCTGCTTTAGATTAGAAAATAACTGATGATTGTGTGTCCCTGTATGCTTTGGAGTAGGGCCCCTTATTTTATCTACATGGCAGCTACCTGTCAACGTGTGGTGCTTGGAGTAGCGCACTGGGAGTTCATACACACCAAGACTATCTAAACAGACCATTAAGTGCTAGTAAAGTAACACATGTGAACGACAGGTCAATAAATTTTAAACAACTTATGTTCGCTGCAAAGACCTGGCTGTTTCAGAACGAGCTGTGTTTACATAAAATCAATTTTTACAAGCATCTAAATAATTAGGGAATATACTGCAATAATAATTGTATTTGGAGGTCAATATAATAGTTCCGAAGGACTTCAGTGAACCCCCTGCTTCTTTACTCTCTGTCTCTTTTCAACTTCTTAGATAATGCTGAATCTTTACAGAAAATGCCCAAATTCCAACTTGTGTCCAAATAAGAAGGCATTGTTACTTTTTATGCTGATGTGCCCTAATGCTCATGCCTCTGCATACACGTCCACAGAATGACCGAGAGGTCAGCAAGTCGTACTTCTGACAGGGGTTGTTATTTTTAGCTCTTCTAACAGTACTTGTGAAAGTCACCCTTTTGAAATCAATCAATTTCCCCAGCTCAGCCTGTGCATACACAGCAAGTTGGAATTACATGCATTCAATTTTGGATCAAAAAATCAAAAGGTTTGGGTCAAACGCTGGCTGAGACCTCAACTTTCTGATCTTAACACCATGTCAGCCTACTAATTTAAATGCTGCATATGTGTACTCAAATAAAGGCACACATGCTGCATGCACTCTCACCCAATTGCAAGTAGACGGCAAATAAAAGTACACAAATTTCACAATAAAGGCTAAACTAAATGTTATCCGTAGCTACAATGGCAAAGGCACTGGCACACTGATTTACAGGGCTAAGTTTCCACTTCATTTTTGTTGCTTTTCAGCTACAGGCAAAAGACTTTAGCATGTTGTGAGTACTATAAATTCACATTTGCCACAAGAACCCATGATGCCATCTGTTCCCTAGAGCGTTTACATAAAGTATGCCAATGCAAACCATCTGCAAACTGTTCTTGCATGCGAATTCTTGTGATAATGCAATGTGGTACATTTGCAATTTCAAACGGAGACCACTTGAGCTTCTTTGTAATTGCCATGCCTAAATCAGATGTTCTATAGAAACCTCTTTAGAGCAGGATCCTGAGGTATTTTGTTGGTGGTTTTGCTGATGTCCTTGATGTTAACTATTTACCATTGTCTTCTGGTTTCATTACTGCGAGATAATGGTGTGCCTTAAGATAAGGGTGAGAAGAGGGAACACAGAAGCAGGTCATCTTCCATCCCCTTGAGCTAAGAGCTTTGAAAAAGAGCCTGAGCATTTTGGAAACAAAAAGGAAGCGAGACCTTGGCTACTTAAGAATTGGATTGTATGAACTGCAGCAGACAACCGTAGGGTTGCAAAGCACTGTGACTCTTTCTCTGGGTTGCAGACTTACACCTCAGCTTTACCTTTCATCTTCATAATTAAAAATGCTTTGCTCTCATTGTTTTAAAAAGTCAATGTGACTTTTTAAATGAGTAGGAACTACATGCTGATGTGCACTTATATTCTGATTGGCAGTGGAAAGACCCCAAAATAATAATGGTGCAGAAGACCTGCATGTACATGTCTGTAAAAACAGGCAAAACCCCTGCTGAGTCCCCATTTAACAATTTGCTAATCAGATAAACTGTTGAACCTGTAGACCATTTTCTAGGTTTCTCTAGTTGGTGTCTGCGTTCAGCAACAAACTCCCTCCCCGTGCAGTGACTGAAATGCAGAACTTCCTAACTTGGGTCGAGGCAGCCAGCGTGCGCACTGTGTGCGGGCTCCTTCACTGACTCACCACACAACAGAGTGGCCAAAATAACAACCTCCAGTCACATTTCTTTACGTAGCATAATTCCATGATTCTGGCACTACCTCGCTCTTCCCCACTACTCAGCCATGCTATTACCTTTTGCGGAAACCAGTGGGGGAAACACAGGTCTCGGGGCAGGCTTGCAGAGGCAGGGCGACACACGGCAGCGCTCGGTGCCGCACGCTCTCTCCAGCGCCGAGCCCAGCTGACGCCCCTGCATTAACTGGTGCTTGAAGAGCGTATTATAGACTGACTGCAGAAACGATTAGCAATTCTTAAAAGATTCAATCAGCTTGTAATTTGGTTCAGTCTGCCCTCGTGCTTTGCGAAAATGACTGTCGGGCTGAATCTCCCCCACTCCGCCAGCACTGCTGCTGGGAAATACTCTCATCAGCAATCCCTGCGCACCAGCCTCCTAACTAAATCCTAATAAAACTAGCTCTGAGATTTTAATTTCCATCACTCACCTACTCCAGACAATGTTAAACATTGTGAAGGGTGACACGCTTGATATAATTAACTATGACTGATAGTTTTCATTTGTTTAAGTGCAGAGGCCTTATTTTCCATCATCTCCTTTTTAGCAGAAAAGAAAGCAAGCACACACATACCCGGCGCACTTCACACACCTCCTGCTATTTCTACAGCTAGCAAATCCTAATTTTCAGTGCTAACTCTGCCTCTTTCTTTAGCAAACCTTCTTCCTAGCTCCCTTCCGAGCCTCGGGGACTGGTGCTTACCCCTAGGCTGTTTTCTGGAGCGGGTTATGCCGTGCTCTGTCGGGGGTTTCAGCATGCTCACAATTTACGCAAAAAGAAAAAAAAAAAAAAAAAAAAAAGATGATCAAAGTTGCTGGAATACCTGAGCTCCTATCACTGCTGATAGCTCACTTTCACTGAGCAAGCCCCAACAGCATCTGTCATTAGCACAATGTATTGCTCTGCTCAGACATCTGTGGGTCACATTATTTCATGACAAGGCTGCAGCAAGAGGGGAAAGTAAAACTGAGGCAGGTTATTAATCACTTACTCACCGTTTCCTGTACAACATAGAGGAAATAATCAAGCAGTATGGCGGGTTATAAAGGGAGAGTCCTGAGAAACAAAATATGCCGTTCATTTAATGCATTGCAGGAGGCCGTGCGACAGAGGCAGATTCAGTTTGTGGAAATTTGGCTTTCTTTTATTTATAAGATTAGGTAACTGACAACAGCTGCCACATCTAAACGAGGGTAGATGGCATTCTCCCAGCCCCGAGAAGAGCAGCCCTTCTGATGCACAAGTCATCTTCATCCACATCCAAAAAGCACACGGTTTGATCCAGAGCGGGTGGAACATGCCCAAAACTACACTCAGTGACATTACGCTACCAGGAACCCAGATCTGGAGGGAATTTGCCACGTATAAATTAATGCCAGCCTTAACCGGAATAACTTTGATTCATCGATACGTGCAGCTGTGGCCTCACTGGGGAGTTTCCTGGCTACATATGATTTTGCACATCTGTCAGCTTTAAATCAGAGAACCAAATATAGGCTGAAGCACGCCAGAACGCTGTGGCAATTTGCCCCTTTCCCCTGGGCCCATAAAGCACTAAAGGGGCAGAGGCTCATCAGTGATGGGTCAAGTCCTGGTCTCACCTGCACCCCGTGGTTCTGCCTACCTCAATGTGCACAATGAGAGTCAAGGAAAACAAAGCTGCATCCCATTTTTTAAACCTTTTCTTTTTTTTTTTTTTTTTCCCCTCTCCCAGCCTGCAGCAGACTCAGCTCTTCTCCATTATTTTCTGCCATGCAAATTGAAAACCGTACGCAATTTCCTGCCAGCTAGCGATGTGGGGAGTCAAAGGGTACGTGGCATCAGTGACAGGGAGCGCTGAGCTGAACGAGGCAGTGCTCTGAATCCCTATTCCAGAGATAAAGAAGGGAGAAAAAAATCCCCTTCAAAGAATTTTCTACCGCGGCATTTAAGCCCTCACCCAAAGCACAAGAGAGGCTGCTTACACTGAAAGAAGGATACGGGAGCAGCATTTTGAGGTTTTGTGTGATTTATTTATTTTTTGCCACACTAGGAGAACAAGGCTAAGGACTTCTATAAATTACCAGTAAGTTTGTTGATTTATAGAGGGCATTCCTAACACTGGCCATCTCCTCTGTTAGGTTTGCAGGACAGCAACATATATGTATATATTTAATTCCTGAGCTTTATGTTTCAATCCTCAGAAACAGCCCAGTCATCAAGCTGTGTGACCCCTGGGAGGGCACTAATTGAGGGATGGATAGAGTTTCTGAGAGCCGAAGAGCCCAGGGTATGAGGCTGCGCTGCCCTGCCACGGCGCTGCTGCAAGGAATACATATATGACAAGACCTTTGGTCCGTAACTGTGATGGATACCAAGTTGCTACAGCAAATATTGCCCTGGATGGCTGCCAAGGATTAATCTTTTGACAATTAGGAACTTGCTTCATTTTCCAGTATAAGCGAGAGTACGCCTGGGCTAACCTAATCTCAGCATGCAAGACATCAAGCGCATTCTTCGGGACAAAATTACAAGATAGGCTGGTTTGTCTTCAAAAGAAGTGACCGCAACAGAAAATCACACTTAAATCTATCCTTGGGTGCAGGATTAAGCAGACACTGCCTGTGTCTTACTGATGTGTACAGCTTTCAATACCCTCCTAAAATCACAGCTCTAATAAATATGTACATTTAAAGAAATCAAATGACAGGATCTGGTAGAAATTGTATTACTTTGTATTGATCAAATTCTGTCCTGGGCTGCATACGCATGGGGCTGGCTCTGTGTGGCTGTAAGCCTGCATACCCTGAACGTCTTCGTGGAGCACAGAGTGTGACCCACAGATGCAGCCAAACACACGTGTTTGATGTAGCAGATTTCTTTGCCTTCAGAGGAGCAGCATCTGGCCCTGGAAGTGTTTTAACACACTGAGACTGATGCCTTTGACATATTGTAGTCTTGCTGGGTTCCTTCCTTTATTTGGAGATGATGAACTTGATAGCAGTCAGCATTACCAAGTGATTAATCAGGCACTTTTGCAAAGGTTATCTGTTAAAAATACATCTGATTAATTTGGTCCAATGACAGGAGAGGAGCTATAGATCCCTTACGGCTGACCCAGAGGCCACTACTGTGTAACAATAGACAGGTTTCATTTATAACGGGGGGAACACACCTGGAAATCTGCTTGTAATTAGAAAGTGATAATGAATCCATCTATCAAAAGGAGGCCCGTTTGTCAGCACTTCTGGATGCAAAACCAGATATTTACTGTAAATCCCCCGGCTTTCTCTGGAAGCTGTAATTGTAAATACCAGGCTTGGGACCTTCAAACGCGGGCCTTTCCCGGCTCTGCTTTTAAGGAAGAGATTTTTCTTTTTGGTGAATTAATGGTCTTGCTCTAACAAGGAGTGAAAGTGGAAGGTGATGAGTTACATACATGAATCTTTTTCTTCAAACATCGTTCTGTCTGTTTCAGCAGAGGAGAAGGATGCTGAGAAGACCCTGATGATCTGAAAGATAAATGAGACCTACGCAAACCGAAAATGCTCAAATGAAGCAGAAATAAGGGAGCCTGCAGGTAATGAATGACGATTTGAGAGAGCTGTATACCTAGCATAAGTTCCTGCTAAAAGGTATAGGTGATTCAATGCCTGTGAAGATTATCGGGGTGATACCAAGGCTGTTTCCCAAATAATCTGATTAAGATGAGCTGCCGAAGAAGGCTCAGACTCAAGGAGGACTTTGAGATTACGAGCTTTGGGAACTGGAAAAACAGAATTACCATCAAAGGGAACTGTCAGGAAGGATGAAAGGGAATTGAAGGAGTTTGAAAGAGCCCTGACAACAAAACATATTATTATTATTATTATTATTATTATTATTATTATTATTATTATTATTATTATTATTATTATTATTATTATTATTGTAAGAATCACCATTCGGGTGGAGATTTCAGCAGCTGCCGACACCCCAGCTCAGAAAAGCAGCCTTATCAGCCTTATCAGGACCAGAGCCATTACTCAGGGCACCTGAACGCTCCCATCCCCTTGTGCAGCTGACACTGACGATCAAATATAAATAATGTCCCTGAAGGAAAGCTGCAGCAAGAGGGTTCAATATATTTCCGAATATTGATTCCCTACAGAAACCAGAGCAATCCAGATAGGACCAAAAGAAAACTGGACATCAGTCTTTAGTGTTAAATCAGTTGCAATCCAATTAAGCGCCGACCAGAAAGCCAACACAAGCTCACGTGTGACAACAGAAGAGAAAACAAAACCACGTAAGATCTGCTCTCCGAAATCTAATGGCGAAAGATGAAGAGACCTGGCCTGTTTCACAGCCACAGACAGATGATGAAAGAATAAAACACAGATGTCAGAATAAAACTGTTAAATAAATCATTTTACAAGTAGGAATTTTAAAGTTTATTTCCACCGCCTTCTTGGCAACTAGCTAATTACCTGCTTATATCTTCTTAAGATGAGGAGGAAGCTGAAAGGAGACCGCTAATAAATCAGATGTTCCCCAGCAGGCCCGAGCCTTTAAACACAGTGGACAGCAGTTTTTACTATGGGAGAGGATAGCCAAGCTCATAACAACATTACTCAAAAAGTCCAAACAGTCCTTCAACTGCCCGTCTTCTCAAGTGTTTGTGGGGAAACGGTCCATTAAGGAAACTCTAGAATATATACACAGGGAAAGAGAGTGAAAAAATGAAGCACGGCGCAGCACAGGCCTTCAGCTGGGGCAACCAGAGCAAGGGTGCGGGGCCACCTCGGAGACCTGCCCGGCAGCGAGCTGGGACAGCTCACGATGGCACGGAGGAGAAAGTCAGGTGGACAAACACAAGCAACCCCTTACCACGGTTTCTGAGGAACAGCAGTGCATAAGGGACGAACAGCAGGCTGTAGTAACACCAAATTCAGCAAGAATGAAGACCATCTATTACTTCATCAGCCACAGGCAAATGCACTCATTCGGAAAATATGCTGAGTTTTTCTGCAGTTGATAAATGCTCAGGGGAGCCTTTGTAGGAAAGGACGAGCAGGGAAGAGGAGCTGGCAGAAGACGCAGAGAAGCACAACCAGCTCCAGCTAACGGAGAGGAAAATCACCACCGTGCCCCCTTCAGCTTCCCGGAGTAACCACACAGAGGCTGGAAGGGCTGCAAGGCATCCGCAGAGATCAGCAGCCATCTCGTGATGGGACCGACGTGCCCACAGCCCCTGGGATAACTCCTGGCAAGCTTTCAGAAGAGGGGGTTATTTGAGAGCAGAAGCTCTCATGCGGGTGTCCGAGCAGCCCCTAACAGCACCGTGAAGAAGAACTGAAGCATCACAAGAGAGAGCTTGTCCTCTGTAGCTCCAGCTACAGAAATAGAGGTGCTTTTTTTTCGGGCACGTGCCACGTGCAGCCAGGAGCTGCTGCAACAGCAACCATGCTGAGGACATAAGGGGGACAGACCAAACCACCAGTGCCGGCAGAGGTCCTGGAAAAAGAGAGTAAAGTAACCAAGGGCAGTGCCAGGGGAAAGACAGAGCAAAGAAAGCCTTGAACAGGGAGCAGGGAAGCACAGGGAAATAGGGGGAAGCAGCGGAAAGCACACAGATGAGGAAGATGGCAGGGAAAGAGGTGGCAGGTCACAAAAATAGGTCCACAACCCAAGGCCTGCCACGGCTCTCGCAGCAAATGCTGCGTGCTTGCCAGTGCCGACCCCTCCTCGCATCCCCTCTGCGCTCTGCCCAGCAGCCTGCAGAAGGCAGCCGCCGCCTCTGCGCCTCGGTGCCAGAGGGATGAGTGCGGAGCAGTTGTTTGGCAAGCGCCGAGGCTTCAAATTCCACATGGTTGGATGTGTTCCCCTAATAAGATATATTTATTAAGACGGTGCTATTTTTAAATGTGATTTTCAGAAACTGTGTCATCCAGGAGGTGCGTTGTGGGGTGGAGAGGCAGAGAAGGGGAACGGAGGTCCTCTGAGAATTGCTTGCAGAGAAGAACCCGGTGAGAAATCAGTGCTGTGAGAGCCATACACACAGAGCAGGCACCGAAATCGTGGGTGCTGATGTTGACGAGGGTGCTGGTTATGAAGGCTTGTGCAGCAGGGCCACAGCTCTATCAGACACCAACCGGTCCCAAAACACATCTGGACCAAGCCCGAGCTCCGTGCCAAGTGAAGGCAAAAGCCAACGCTAAAATTACCGCAAAGCTCGTCACAGTCAGCGAGTTAATGTTTGTGAAGTGCCACAGAAGCTTGACATTTTTCAGTCACCTAGTGATATTGTGGCACAAAAAAGAAAGTTAAACAAAGAGCTGCATTCACTTCGGCTCCATTAAAAACACAGGGAACAAAATCAGTTCCAGACATGTGGGGAAGAATCAAACATCACTAACAAGAACAGTAATGCCAGTTTTACTTTTCCAAGAGAAAGAAAAAAACAACCATGAAGCAAAAACCAAAAAAATCACATGAACTATAAAAGATGTTTTCAACAATCTGAGTGCTATTTTAAAACCCAGAACAGATTTATTTTAAAAAAACACAAAGCAATCTGGTTTACTGAATTTAAAGTTTACATCTTAAAGGTTGAAACTGTTTCAAAGATATTCTTGTCCTGTAAATGGTCAGTAATAACAGCCTACATAATGTGTACGGTGTAATTAAGAAATATAGATAGCAGTAGCTTAACGAGCACATCCCATTTTCCCCTAAGGAAAAGCATTAAGGCTAGCAGATCCATCTGTGCTCTTCACACCTAGAATATCATCCTGATGGCACACCCTTCACGTGCCTCCCCCCTTACTATGGCACAGGAATAAATACTTTAGACCACAGAACAGATGAGATATTTGGAAAAAAAAACTCTTTACTATGAGGGCGGTGAGGCCCTGGCACAGGCTGCCCAGAGAAACTGCGGCTGCCCCATCCCTGGAGGTGTTCAAGGCCAGGCTGGATGGGGCTTCGGGCAACCTGGTCTGGTGGGAAGTGTCCCTGCCCATGGCAGGGGGTTGGAATAAGATGATCTTTAAGGTCCCTTCCAACCCAAACCACCCTGTGATGCTGTGATGATGATTCTATGAAGAATCATTGGCCAATGAAAGAAAAGATCTTCACGCTTTTATGTCATTTTACAAATACAAAAATAGGAGTTCATTAACATCTGATCTAGTAAAAAGGGATTTGTACATAGCTATCATATCCAATTATTTTGTCTTTCTCTGGCAGAGCTAGCTGAGACTCTGTTATCTACTATAGGGTGGTCCTAGCGTCCTGTTGAACTGCTCAATCCCCTATTCTCTCCCACACACTGGAAAAGAGTCTTTTGCTCATACTTACAAAAAGTAGCAATAATCAATCATACACCCAGAGCAGCTCTGTAATTCCTCCTTTTCTTTTACCTTCCAAGTAATTACTCACTTTCCTTCTCAGTGAAACCCATCTCTCATTCCTCTATGAGAAATGGCATCCTAAACTTCAAACACAACTGCCCATGTTTTTCTGGTACTCCCTAAAGCCGCCAGGACTTTTGAGGGCAGAGAACTTCCCAAGGCAGCCTCTTGCCCAGATTTCATGGATCAAGTATTCCCAATACTTGTTCCTATCAAACACATCATACAAGTGCTGTTCTGGTAGTATTTTTATGAGTAGTGCTGGAACAGACCTGGAAACAAACAAATCTTATCCTCGAGACCAGAGACAAGGATATTACGGAAACAACATTCTGGTGGATATTCTCACCTGCATGGATTAAGATCCCTCAGCAACGGCATTTGCAAAAAACGCGCAGTAATGCCTTTATCAAAATAAAGTAACATAAACATACTCTGATTCATAAGGAGGAAATGAATGATCAGTGTACGGACACATGCTTTAGGGTCATCTGCAAAACAAGAGGATATGTGCTGGAGACACTTTTGTTGGTAGGTGAAAAACTGTTAGTCACAAGAGGGGGAAAAAAAGCATCGCTGGATTTCCTCCCCTCCTAGCCATTGTTCTCCTTCCCTTTTTTATTTAGCATTTCTCTGATAAACTTTGCTATTTTATTTCTTCTAAAATCCAATTCCGGACGCTTTTTCTATGGATCGCTTGGGTTTGCGTAAGCTCCCCTATAGCAGATGCAACCTTAATCTGGCTGCTCCCAGCTCGTCCTCTGAATTGCTTCAAACCAGCTCCACCCAGACTGCCTACAAAGGCTCTCAAATAAGCACATTTGAGGCAAGGATTTTCACGATAAAAGCACATTCTTTTCTCTAGATATCTCTCTGCCACGGTGAGGCTTTGCCCGTGATTCTCCCCGGCTCAAAGCCAGGGTAAGGACAGTCTGACCTGCCCATTCCCTCTGGCAGAAATACATCTTGTCAGCCTGCTGTTTCCTACTGAAAAGGCAAAAAACAAGCTATATGCTTTTTTTTAAAGTGGATTTTGAAGTTTGCTGTTTCTGCCTTTCCAAGCTCCCAGGCCAACCAGCCCCTGAGACTTCTGCCCCTGGCCTTTATTCTTCATTACTGGAGACTAAGCCAGAAATGCTGTCCTCTCCCACCACAAAACCAGGGGACCAGAACACGGCCAGGAATTTCTAGATGAGGATACAGCTCCGTAAGGCATGTCTCCCCAGCAAGCAAAGACATACACTGTATTACAGACTATTTCCAGGGAAAAGTACGAAAAGCTCTATTTTAAAGGGAGGGAGGATGCTGCTGGGAAGTATTTCATATTTCCTTCTCATGTAAGAGATGTCCCATGCACTACTTTATCAGTCCATTTGGATCGCGAGGCTGCATTTCTCCTCTTTGTCCCAAGCCTCCAAAGGGTGCTCCCTTTAGCCCCTAGCTACTTTTCCACTTCTTTTCCATGAAGCTGGCACTTCATGGGAAGAAAAGTGGTTGAGTCACCATCCCTGGAGGTCTTTAAAAGACGTTTAGATGTAGAGCTCAGTGATATGGTTTAGTGGAGGACTTGTTAGCGTCAGAGGTTGGACTGGGTGATCTTGGAAGTCCTCTTCAAACCTAGGTGATTCTGTGAGCTGTGAGCTGCCAAAGTCTCCACTGAAAGAAATCTGTCAGCCTGAGGAAAAGGGCTGGATATCACGTAAATGGATGGGTTGTCCGTGATGATCATTCACAGCACTCATTTCTGTGATGTCAAGGTAAACCCCATGCCACAGGAGAAAGTAAGGAACTCTGCAGTAGCTACTCCCTGCAGAATCAAAGTCTCACCGTGTTTGCACAGCACAGAAGGAGATGGCACAACTGTTTCAAGTCATTCACTGGCAGTTCTCATACAAAAAATACTTCTCAGCTCAAAGACAATCAAAAGAAATCTTTAGGATCATTTCCTTTGTACAAAGGATTTCTACACTTTTTGATTTTCTGCTTTCAGTTGTCTACGTGAAGAACAGGGTGGATAGAGGACTTTGTTCTGACAGACACTGCTTTCCTGCAGCACATGAACGTGAATCTCCGTCCCTGCAAGGAAAACCACAGGGGCATCCACTGAGGGTGAGCGGCTCCTAAATTGCCCGGTCGAACTGACCCATCTCAGCAGTGGAGACAGCACCATGAGGGAGCTCAGGGGTGTCTTGGTTGCATCATTCACACATCTCAGAGGGAACAGCTGCCACGAGGCAGTGGGAAAAAGGTGAGGTTTGGAGAAGACAAAGGAGAGCAGATGTCTCCCAGCAATGGGTTCAAAGCGGTGAGCCTGGACTACTGTTGGGAAGCACCTGGTTCTGCCCGAATTCAAGGATCATACAGTTCCTGAAGATCTTAGAGGAGTTTAGCCCAACCTTAAAGCAAGCAAGTTGAAAACCAGTTGGGTATCTGACTGCCACGATCAGTAAGAAGAAACCAAAGTTTCAAACCTACCTCCTGCCTTAAGTAAACAAGGTGCATGTGTAGCCCTGTCAGAGACAAGTCAAGAAAAAGTCTCAACCAAAAGACACTAACTTGAAAGAGAAGTGGTTTTTGGGGGGTGACCTTGCAAAACAATCCATTTATTTCACAAAAAGGGGAAAGGAAAACCAATTCTGACATGAGCTTGCAGGTCTTCTTTAGTACTTGAACTTTCTAAATGTAGAAAAGGGTTTGCATAAGTAAGAAAAACATGCTGAGGATTTGATCTATATTCCAAGAGGTCTTTGCAGTCATATAAAATGACCCAGACTTATTACAGCTTCAAAAGACACACATAGTTAATACAGATTTTATCACATACCATAATAATGCACAGGCTAGCATTGCTTTTCCAAGTATTGGCCTAATGAAGAACATGTCAAGCCGTGTAAACCTTTACGTTCTTGGTTTCTCATCTAGACAGCTTTTAAACAAGGTCAAAAGCAAAGCTTTATGCTCGTTTTATCTTATTTTTTTTAGTTTTAAACCTTTAGCAGAAGTAAGATTTGTTATTTTTTTGAGCATTCATGGATCCTCCTTCATCTTAAGAAAGGAGAAACCGTCCCGTCATATTACATGTGACATAATGGATTTCTGGAAGAATCTTTTGCTGATTAACCATGCAGTGAAATGAAATGCTTAATAGAAAACACTTGGCACGAGCTCCCTGATCAAAATGTCACCTTGAAAATGGCTCCAAGTCATTTGTCACTGTAAAGTTTACCCCCGTTGCATAATGCTGGCATCCCATACTAACCAGCTGCAACTGCGACTAGGCAGCTGGGGGTGATAGGAAAATTACAGGTATTATCTTTCTGGCTATCCACAGATCGTTAGCAGCCCCCATAGTTTGGCGTGATCTACAAAATACCACGTCAAAGGCAATCCTTGGGCGAGTGCTGCCTCTGACAGTGCCTTGCTATCTTTTGCCAAGGTTAAACGTGGGTCACTGTGCATGTAAACGTATGGAATCGAGCACGCGACGCCAAAAACGCACCGCTCAGAGTTTGACCTTCACAGGGTACGTTTTGGTTGTAGGATCTGGAAATTACTTGTAAAAAATGACATCCGAAATGTGATTACGATTGAGGGGTTATAAACAGAACTAGGTATTTTTACTTGCTTTGCTGCTATAAAGATGCCTGGGCCCTGATATTTTAGAGAGATCAAGTTTCAAGCAAGAAATGACATCAACGTTAGTCGGCACAGTGCCCCCTCTGATTCCAGGCGAAATGAAGATCCTCAGACAGGCGACACAATGCCCTCATAAAGGGTAAAAGTCAAATCCTGCCCTTTTGAAGAAAAATGTTGGTAGCTCTCTGCCTGCTTTGAAAATTATCATACGCTCTCCATTGATATGGCTGAGAACAAACGCAGTGTTTTACCCCTGCATGTCTTCGCTTATTATTTTTGTGTTATTCAGATTACTTCTGTGGTACGACGTGTTTAAAAACCTATTTGTTACCTCTGCCTTTTAGGAAATGATACAAATACCCGGAGCGCAGGAAACAGATTTTGCTAGAAATGCCACGGCCTGAATTTTTTATCCAGTATTTATGGCATATGTAACAGAAATCAATGCACCATAACCTCCCCTAACTCCTGTATGCTCATCATGCACGCAGAAATCCCAGCCCCTCCAGTAAAAGAGCGAGTGCAGTGGTACCTGGCAGGCTGCATCCCTTCTGCATTCATTCTGCCGGACTTCACACCTCCTTCCTTTCCGCCTTTGTTCTCTGTAGCCCATCTCTAGGTGCCCACAATACCTCCCTGAAAGAAGTCGCTCCAGCTCCCTCTAAAAACTCAAGTGTTACTCACCTGGTCAAGGGAACGGAGACACTGGCAGCAAAGCCAAATGCCCTGCAGCACTTTCTGCTGCCAAGAACGTACCAGAAGTTGGATTTACTAGACAGACTGAACATTACACCACAGAGCAACGCAGAAATATCCCCAGCGTCTTCTTCAGTAAAAACAAGGGCTGTGTTTCTATATGCATGAGTGGCCTGGTTCCATAACCAGTATTACTTAGAATACTTCTTGTTTTTAAGAGGGAGATTTTTATATCTGAAAACTGAGGACCTCTGGTGCTACGACATCTATCAAAATCCTTCCATTCTTCATATGTCACTGGATCTGTGGTTCGAGTTGGACCATTCAGACAGTACTTTATGGCACTTTATCCTACTTATGACACTGGGAAGGCCACAATGAACAGGGGGGGCTCTTGGTGACATGTGCTGACACACAGTCCATGAGTGATTTAATCAGGCCCGAGTGGTCTTTCTCTCTCTCCCTGAACAGCTTGTGGTATATAGGGGAAAAAAACAACAAATACCTCCATCATTACAGTACTCGCATTAACCTTTAGGTAATTGGCACCATAATTCAGGCCGTTCAGCTCAGAACAGCCACATGGAAACAAGAGGAGGAGGATGCTAACGCATATCCCTGGATTTACCCACACATCACTGTGAAACACAGGCGTGTGCCACGGACCAGTCATGCCTCTGGTGCCCACGCTGCGCCACACGGATGGGTAGGAGCATCCTCCACTCTGAGCAGCTCTGCTCGTGCTTCTGCACCGCGTGCATGTCACTGGGGGACGAAGCACCCAAAGCTGTGGAGGGGCACAATCTCTCAGCAAAAATGTCCTTCATCTGCATGTGAATGCACACACAGCATACACACACCTTCGTCTATGTCACTTAGTTATTAGCAATGAACAGAGGGCATCTTTCCCTTCCATCTAGCAAAATAAAAAGTCCTCAAAAATAAAAAAACAGCACACACCAAGGGCTTGCTCCTTTCCCTGAACCTCAAAGTCTTAAGAGAAGATAACGTGCACTTTTGTGTGTGCCATCACCCAATGCATGTGCAAAGCACTCGTGGATTTGCAGGACCACAGGGGAGATGCCAGATAATAGGCTTCAATCAGTATCTTTGCAAAAAATCACTTTACAAACGCCTGTCCACACAACACAAGAAGCTCCACCTTATGCCCCCGCAGCCGACTCTGGGAGGCTGCACTGGAACCTCATTCCTCTGCTAGCCAGGAAATCCCTGCTTTCATTTACAGGCTCTGTGTATTTTCTGACCTGCGCGTACCCAGTTGCTCTTGTGCAAGCGCTGTCCTCTGGGTTTAACTAATTCCTTTCGCCTCCAGCAGCCTTCCCCTCTGGTGTGCTTAGTGCGCGCTGTATCGCCGCTCAGCCTTCATTTTGCTAGACTAAACAAGCCAGGGCTCTTTCATTTCTCGATGTCTGCTCCTCGCTGACACTCCTTCTCCTGTTGCACAATACACTTGCAAGCCCGTACCGCATAAAATTCAGATCGCTCTGTTTTTAACATGTGGGAAGTGCTGAGCGCTCATCAGCTCCCATTTTTGATTTAAAAAACAAATAAATGAAATCACTACCTCTAGATCATGCATTTGTAAAACTCCGCTACCA
The DNA here is from genome assembly GCF_009819795.1 of Aythya fuligula. Lineage (NCBI taxonomy): Eukaryota > Metazoa > Chordata > Aves > Anseriformes > Anatidae > Aythya > Aythya fuligula. The sequence continues at coordinate 40,976,956 of NC_045560.1, read as the reverse complement.
AGTTACACACTTCAAATAACCTAACCCAGGGAAGATACACTATATCGAAAAATAAAATAAAATTGCTTCTATGGACCATTTGCTTTTACAGTAGAATATAAAGCATTTGCTAGGCCGGAATAGGAGCTAATATTCAACACAAGCATTTTGATTAAGGTTTCTGATTAAGACAATATGTTTTGCTGCACAATACAGCAAAATCAAATGTTCATACTGCATTGCCTCTGTACAGCAAAACCCACCTAACAAATCCTGTGCAATTCATTGGTTTTATTTTGTGTATCTAGGTTGTCCATGGCACTGCCTGGATGTGCAGAACTTAAAAAAAAAAAAATAGAAAGAAAAAAAAGAAAAAAAGAAGAGATACAGAGTGTAGCTCACAACTTCATGTTTTCTGCTGTTGCCTCGAAATGCATATTAAGTTTAATGTGGAAAAGATGATCATACAGAACATAACTCACTTTCTGTCAGTTTTAGCACCACGCTGGTCTACTTAAAGAGACAGCACACAGAGCCCTTAGGTGCAGCAGGGAATGAAATATGTACAATACCAACACATGCTCCACAGGTCAGAGTCCCTAAAGAAAAAGCTCCTGCATTCCCCTGTAAGTCTATTTGAGCTGGTTTCCTTCCAAGAGATCACTCCTGGGAGAAGGGTAAGGCAACTCTCCTAGACTTCTCCGGAGCAGAAAATGCAATGAAGTTGCCTGCACGAGCTAGGAACTGCTTCTGTGGCCTGGAGCTGCTGTCATTTTGCCATTGATGGCATGTACCACAGCGTGCCACCTCTCACATGGATTCAGAGCAGTCCCTGGCTCTCAGGTACTGCTACCATTTCTTCCTCATGTCTGCCTGGGAAGGCAGTCTGAAAGGAGAGGGGCTCCTCAGTGTGATTTGAGCCGTCTGACCTGCAGCAGGCACAAACACGCTTCCAGCCTCTCCCACCTGAGGTCTCCATCAGTGACCAGCCACTTCTCTGCAATCGGAGGCACACATCGGGCTAACACCATCTCTGAGCGTGTTTAGACCCCAGCAATGCCTCCATGTGACTGGTTTCATATGTGAGCTACTCACAAGGGAGAACTGGTTTCCCACTATCAGCTGCTTTTTGGCAAACACCTGAGAGCTCCCAGCAGTACAGACAAGGTTGGTGACCCCTCTGGATGTCATTATTTCAATAGGTGCTGCAAGACATGGTCCATACAAACCTGCTTGTGTACACAAGCCCAGGAGCTGCAGGCGAATGCTGCCCGTGGACACACACACACACAAACCTCCCTCCAGGACCAATGAACCCATCTGACAGCAAGAGCCAAACCTCCCAGTGCAGCTCAAATGCAAAGAAAATAAAAATCCCCTCTAGGTGCAATTCACTCCATGTGCAGCTGATGTTGCACAATGTAACAGGACAATTTCATGGAATGACAGAATGGTTGGGGTTGGAAGGGACCTTAAAGACCACCCAACTCCAACCCCCTGCCGTGGGCAGGGACACCTCCCACCACACCAGGCCGCCCAAAGCCCCATCCAGCCTGGCCTTGAGCACCTCCAGGGATGGGGCATCCACAGCTTCTCTGGGCAGCCTGTGCCAGTGCCTCACCACCCCCTGAGTGAAGGATTTCTTCCTCATATCCAATCTAGATCTACCCTCTTTCAGTTTACAACAGTTGCCCCTTGTCCTGTCACTATAGACCCTGGTAAAAAGTCTCTGTCTTTCTCATAAGCCCCCTTTTTATATTCAAAGGCTGCCATAAGTTCTCCCCAGAGCCTTCTCTTCTCCGTGCTGCACACCCCCAGCTCCCTCAGCCTGTTGGTGCTCCAGCCCTCTCGTTTCCGTGGCTCTCCTCCGGGCCTGCTCCATCAGCTCCGTGTCTTCCTCGCACTACAGACCCCCAAACTGCTCCGTCTCCTTGGCCTCACTGCCAGCAACACAACAAAACTCACATTTAGCTTTACGTAGTGCTTTCTGTCCTATTTTTAACTCCCAAATAAATCCTGTTTGGAGAAGGCGTTTCGGGGACCTCAGTGACACGCAGCCTCTTCCCTGGCAAGCCCCAGCCACAGCAGCGTGTGGCTGCAGACATACCCCCCGGTGGACGGTCTCAACAGGCTCTGTCCCTAATACACACACACTTTCCGAACCCAAAAGCAACACCAGCGCAGGGAAAAATGATTCAAAGGTAGGAGTTCCTCTACCTCCCTTGCTAGCTGAAGAGCACAAAGCAGGACCAAAAATACCGCAAGATGTTTGTTACCATTCCTCCTCAATCGCCGAAAGACTTTTTAACCTAAAATTTTCCCAGTCAAGCTTTAACACCGCCGCAGTTGGTTACTCCAGTAGATATTTTCACGGCGTATCATTTCCTCTTTAAAAAACAAGCAAACAAAAAAACTGCCCAAGGAGTTCATCCTGAAAAAATAAACTCGGGTAATTCACACAGAGCCGACCGCGCTGTGAAAACATTCTTGTTCTGCTCAGGAATGCGGGGCTGCTTAACTCCATGCGTGCACGGCCTCCTGGAAAGGGCCCAGCCAGGTCCTGCACTCCTGCACAGAGGTGAGTGGCCAGCCAGCCTCCAACAAGGCCACACAGAAGCAGGACAGGAGGAGCGAGCTCCCACCTGCACCGCCACGCTGACATTTTAGCTATGCACACTGCATGGCACTGGTTTTACTTCCCTCAGCTGAACGTGATGGGAAGCGCGCTGATGTGATCTGAAACATCCCCTGAATGTAAAGGCAGAAGGTGTGGTGATGGTGGAGGGTGACAATTTGGGAGATTTCTGCGTTTAACTTGCAAAATCTCGCTGGTCCTGCATCAGGGAGCACGGAGGTGTGGAAGAGCTGCTGCCTGACTTCGGCAAGCTCTGCCCAGGTCAGCAAGGCAGCTCCTCCCTGGCAGCCTGCCCCTCCTGGAGCAGGACAAGGGACCAGGATGGATGCCACCCTTTCCACAGGTGACCCTCAGAGGCACAAGAGTGGTGTTGGGGCAGGCAGCAGGACCGGGGCAGGCTCTGGCAGCAGAAGGTGTAGGGCAGCGAAATGCAAGAGGGAACTGACTTCGCTGCAGCACCAGTTACAGGCAGAAAAAACAGCCCGTGAGGTGTCTGAGGGGTGCTGCAATCCGGGTGTTTTACAAATAACCTTTAATAATCTCTTCAGTGAGATTCTGGAAGATGTTGGCATAAAGCAGGCAACACCCGAACACCTCCGCGCCCTCTCAATGGTGCTACTCCATTTTGTAAAGAAAGATGGTTTCTGGGTGTTGAGAGGAACAAAAATACCCTGAGATTAAGAAAATAATCTTCATATTTATATATATGTTACACACATACAGGTAGGTGTACACATGTATGCATACATGGTTTAAATAGAGGTTTAACACAGTCGCACGTGCACACATAAAACATGGAAGTTAAACACTTGGCTGGAATATTCCCTATCAGTGCAGACAGGCAAAAGCTTGTTTTGTAACAAAGTTTCTGCAAAGCACCGTGGAAATCTGTGGAAAAATCTTGCTCAATTTCAGAAAGTCTGACTGTACAGACGAGTGTTGCACAAGAACCCACCATTTCTTAAACAGTCTTAAATTTAATGCAAGTGAAATGACGCTGCACTCACTTGTGTTGTTTTATGCTGATTCTGGAGACGTGGAAGTCTCTGTCTTGGCCTAGGTACTATATCCAAGTTCAGACACACGAGGATGCTCCTCATCCTTTGAGGCATCTTGGGGCCCCCAAATTTCTCTTGAATCAGAAAGGGCTATTTTATTTTCTTATATTGATAGCGCTTTTTCTCTATACTCAACCAGAAGAGGAAACCTAGAACACATTCAACTGAAATTATTAAAGCATCTGTAGAGGCTTACAGACACTTTAGTTTATTCTGCATGCACCTACCAGGATTTCTAAGACACACACCAAGCAGCACAAAGGCAGCAGACAGAAGAGAAGCTGAAGGTAGTAGCCTGAGCACCTAGAAGCTGTGTGCCTAGCCCCGAGCTAGCCAACCACAGCCCGCACACATCAAGCAGGTTCTTGGTCTCTTGGTCTCATCCTGCCCAGGCACGCATTAAAACCAGATCAAGCCAAGCACCCTGGAAGTGCTCGTTTCTCTGCCTACGAAGGAGGCTTACATTAACAAGCCGGTGTTTGCCTTTTCGAGCTCTGTAACTAGGGGAGATAAATCCAAGGTGCAGGAAAGGCCCTTTTCCCCCACCCAGACACGCCTGAGGGTCACCCTGTCCTCCTACAGCGCAATGCCCACAGCTCCCGGGGAATCTCTTGGCCCATCGCCTGCTCCCGAAATGCCAGAGCCAAGGCCTGGATATGCATCAGATGTGCACCATTAGCACTGACGTTTCCTGCATTTACAGCGCATAAACCCCTTCCTCCAACAGCTCTCGCTATTCTCAGCCATTTGGCTCGCGCCCAGTGATGTGGCCCCGTGTGAAAGAAACCCCTTCTTCTCCGGCCCCAACAATGTGCCCGTTTGTGAGTGAAGGACTGCTTTCCCCCGCGGAGCCGGTCAGCAGTGATATTTGATTTAAAATTCTTGTGGATGCTTACGGGCTGAAGTAACTCGCGATGTGAAAACCAGATGTCCGAGGCAGAGGAAAGATTCAAAGGGCTTTCAGGGATGGAGTGAGTCACAATTCGGCTTCAGAGCCCCAGCTAGTCCTACCTGTCCTACCAGCCTCCCCGTGGCAGGTCCTGCTGATGGGCAAGGCTCTAAGAGTTTCCATGGGACAAAACTAGAGAATTAACAGTAACAGGTAAGAGCAGCTGCTTGAGGTTTATCGCTCAAACCATCCACCTTACCATCATTATGAAGACCAGGAAACTTTGATGGCACAGTTAAGAAAAAAGTAGCATCACTTTAACTCTGCTACCACCAAAAGCATAAGAATAATTAAAGCTCAAACTCCAAGAGGGAACCAGGTCCTCCAAACCCTACTGCACCCAGGCAGCAAAACACCCCCGCAGCCACTGCCACAATTTGTGCCTCCATCAGAACTGCAGCCACAGCTGGTTTGGGATTTTCTGTGTGTGCTGCTATGACTGATCTGCTTATAAAACTGACTGAGGTGTAAGAAATGAGAAAGTTGAAACGGCTCAGCTATAAAGCAGCATCCAATTACATGTCAAAGCCAGCCTGAACGTTTTGGGGTGCATAAAAATTTTGAGTATGTGCTTCTGCAGCTAAAGGTGTTCTGGCTTTGCCAAAGTAATTCTGAAGTATTTTGAAAGCCTCCCTGCACGGCTGCCAATGGATGGGCTTACTCATAGAAAAAGCTAGTAATAAATGGCAAAATAGCATCAAACTCCTTCCCACTTGAAAATGACAGTGAAATCTTGTTTAAATGGAGAATTTGTCTGCAACTACTGCAACAGAATTCTTGTGTTTTGATCACATTTATTTTAATACTTGGGGCCATAAATACATCACCAGGAGTTCCTCACTCACCTTTACCATGGGTACAATGAATGGCATGTATGCCTTTAGTTCCTTTCTTTCAGGTTTATCCAAGCGCTATTAAGAAAATGAATGCAGAGTTATTTCAGGATAACATCCCCAAAATGTACCTTTTTTTTTTTCCTCTCTCCAATGCATAACAAAATGTGATTTTTACTACAAATTATTATAAGCAAACTGTTGGAAGCTAGTCTCTTATAATCTGCCGTCTTGTTTTGACTGTAGGAAAATGTGTTGTCATCTCTGTGAAAATACTTGGATATACAACCACCTATGTTCCTTTAACAGTTTCCTTTGAATATGTTTGTAAAAACAGAGTATGTCTTCATTTTTTTTTGGCTATTTTTAGTTTTGTTTCCTCATTTTTAGAGACGTGCTTTAATCAGATAAAATTTCAAGTAGTCTGTCCATGTTACAACTCCCATTAATTTCCTCTCTTGACTAATAAAGCCGTCTTCCTTTTCGAGGTCAAAGAGTCGAAGAGTTGAGGGGTAGACCCCAGGAAGTCAAGAGTTTAAGTCAGGACACTGCAGGCTGTGAGCGTCCAGAAGCGAGTGGGCAAGCACAACACCCACTCACAGCAGTGCTCCCAGTGGGATCGCTCCTTATGACGTCCATCCATCTTCCTGACATTTAGTAGGAGATGACACTACTAAACCTGGACGTCAACAGTAGCAAGGTGCATGCAAAGGTATAATTTATACCGGCCTTCAAATGGGATAAAAATGAAGAGCTGAAAAATTTATCTTACAGGTACAGGCAGCTTGTGGTAATAAGGACCAGCAAGGATGCACTTCGGTGTGTGCCTGCGCAAATTGCAGCCCCGTGACGTTCCTTCCCACCTTTAGCAGCGCTCTGTAAGCCCCTCCAAATTTATCTTCAGACACATGCATACTGTTAAATTCAACCCCACTAAATAAGGCTGCACAAAAACCAGACCCGCTCCCCTCGGCAGCCTCCCAGAGACGTGGCAGCGCTCTGTATTTCCCTGTGAGGAGGGCCCGTCTTTAATAAGGGCTTCATCCGATCACTGTCATTGTTCTAGATAATGGATTACCTACACATACATTTTCAAGTGTAATGACACTCTTGCTTATTAAAGACCTCTCAGCTAAAGGGGCAGAATATTATGAACTGGCCAATCCATTCATTTCCTTGAATATGTTATTCAGTATTTTATGCTAAAGCAGCAATACACCATCCATTTTAGTACAATGATCCTTATGTTCAATAAAACTGAAGTGCTGGATCATAAATCATTATAGTCATTTATTTTACATTAGACACATTAGCCACTATATTCCATAATCTATTACAATAAGGTGGATTTAAATGTACCCCAAGGAACTGCAATAATAACTTGAGAACCAAATATAGCAATTATGGATAAAATATGCTTAACCTAAAACTGCACTAGCTGCATAGACTGCTGTGAACTTTAAATAAAATTTAGGGAGGATGATAACTGTCCTGGAATAAACAAGCAACAGAGGAAAATGAGAGGCTCCTCTCTGTACTTCAGATTGCTTAATGTGCCCTACTTACGGGGGTGGGGGTGTTATGCTTATAAGCCAGTGGCTATTAAAATATTATTATTCCATTATTACTGGTTATATTATCTTCCTATCATGTGAAAATTTCCTATACTTTCCTGGTGCTTACACCCTACTTACATTTTTAAATAGTGCTCTCCATGGCTGGCTGCCTGGCTAGCCTGTTTGGATCCCTAAGTGTTCTCCAGAATCCCTCCAACTGTGTTTTTTTTTTTTTCTTTTTTCTTTTTTTTTTCCTGTGAACTTTCCACAACGCATCCAGACTTTTCTGGTGCCATTTCAGCTACCAGCAGACTGAAGACCACAGGAAAAGCCTCCGTCTCCTCCTTTTTCCAGACCCAGTGTACCAGCAGAGCCCATTGCCACCTTCTTGGCCCCCAGCCGAGAGTCAAATCTCAAACGTCAGCAAGCAGTTTTGCATTTTTCAGAATCACTGCTCTCCAAGAGTTAAAAATAACAACGTGCTGAAGCATGTGGCTGTTTTTACCAGGAGAACCCAACACCACAGACCACTGGCACCCTGGGGAATGGGGCCAGTCCCTGGCCCAGCACAGGAGAAGCAGTGAGGAAGGGGCCATCGGGCATCATCTGCATGAAACGCTGTGGTATGCTATGCCCAAACTTCACAAGTGCTGCTTTGTATTTATAAAGTCATGTTGCTTACTTCATAAATTCCATTATCCCTGATGTATTTTCCTGGTTTTGCTGCCTGCTTTTTTTCCCCCCCCCCACAACCGAAATTATACACTGAACTCAATGCTGCTGGGGTAGCTGCTCTTACCTATTACAACTAGTTCTCTATAACTCTCAAAGTCTCTGTGATGTTTCCAAAATAATTAGTATTAACTTACATTTCTTAATTAATTTCCTAGGGGGCATATTAGCTGGCTCTGCAGAGATGTACACTGGATCTTCCATTTTCCAATTACTCTGTTACATGAGCTTTATCTACAGCTCTGTCTACATCATTTACCTTTACTTCCTTAGTGTCCTATTTCCTTTTTCCGTGGAGGCCAAATACCAGGATTGGGCACCGAGTTTAGCTCTTTGCACAGTTTCTGAAAGCCATCTCGAGGCTCCAGCTGGTGGCTGAAGGGCAGAGCCGTGCTGCCCGCAGCACGCTGTGGCTGCCCGCCCTGCGGCTACGCAGGCTGTGGTCCCCAGCAGCCGTGCCAGCACCTTGTGCGAGACTTCACAGAAGCAGCAGAAAACATTCTGACAAATTCTATGGGAAATTTTGCTTCGCTTCAAAATCACGGAATACGTTCAGGCAAGTAAGGTGCATTTAAAATAAGCTAAGGCAGAAGGTTGCTTTCCAGCAATGTCTCCATATTTTACAGCACAGAAACCTCACCTCTGGTTTAAATGTTCGTCCTAGTTCCTAACAGACCGGAGTTGCTCCACCTGGCCTATTTGTTTTTATTTAGGAGCCTGATGAGAGCTGCGACAGTGCCACCAAGAAGAGAACAATGCACCAAGCTCAGTGTGCTTTGGGAGAGAAAGTAAATATTTTGTGCAACATTCATTGTCAAACAAATCATTCTCTTTTTGATAAACACACACTGAAAATCTGTGTATGTTAAAAGAACTCAAATCCCTGCAATGACCTTGCACCACAGGGGTCGGGCAGAGCTCAGTAACAAGAAGCTGAGAACATGGAGAAAGATGTGCTCCCTGCCTGCTTTTGCCTTGGTCCCTACGCCTCGTGTTCACCCACGTGTGATACAGGAGCAGAAAGGAGAAACGAGAGGTGTGCATCTAACCAAGTCACTGCCAATTTTTGTCTAAAGCAGGACAGGAGCCTCAGAGGCAAACTGCGGATGAACCTGAATTTCTTCCCCATCTCCGCCGTGCTCTGCCCCCTGTCAGGGCTGCAGCTAGCGAGTCACGTCTGCGAACTGCCAGCGTGCAGAAAGCAGTCCGAGGGTGATGTGCTCCCCTCAAGTGTCAGGCTCACACTTACACCGCTGGTAGGTTCAGGAGTGGCAAGGGCTGGATCTTTTTTATAATGCAATTGGAGACAGAAGTTGCCCTTTCTGCTGGAACAGAACACTTTTTTCCTAGCTCTGGACCAGTCTGCAGGCAGCGAACCCCACATCCATATTTTACTCTGCAGAAAAGCCGTTCTGTGTAACTTCCAAACTGTCTGAACGTTGCTAATTACAACATTTTTCTGTCTTTGCAGTCTAAGAAATTGCAAAAATGCAGTTACTTCAGCAGGAGCATACAACATCTAATTAAGTGTCGCCTGTATCTGACAGCCTCAAAGCGGAATTTTTTGTTCTTTTTCCAGAGTGTCAAAACAGACAACGGTGCACAGCGAGGACCTCTGCTCGCTCCTGAGCCATGGCAGCCACCGCAAAGTCCTGCCAAGAAAAACTGCGTTCCCTTCTGGGTACGTTCACAGAGTGCAAGCTGATCAAGAGGTGCTCTCCCTCTTTTTTATCCCTCCCCGGGAGAACAAATGGAGGAGGGAGATGAAAGCAACAGCAACAAAGAACCGGTTGCACAACACGCTTTGATCAAAGCAGACAAAGTGCGTGTTGTCCTCAGCAGCCAGGGCCTGCTCAGCAGCCTGGTCACCACCGCAGCGCACGAGAGGAGAGCACGTCAGCCCAGCTGGCCCTCAGGCCCCCCTCCATCCCTGCCAAGCCTCGCAGCTGGCCCCCCATACCTTGTGCCACGCAAATCCCTTCCCAGCCACTGCTGCTGACCTCGAGCACGTTGTTCCTCTGGGCCCCAGAGAGCAGGAGGCCCACAGCCGGGTGGAGAGGGCAGCCCTGTGGCGGTGTGATAGAGGTGGCACTAAGAAATAGCTCTGCAATATTAACTGTGTGCAAAAATACCAAATTATTTAGTGAGCGAGAGAGAGCTTACTGGTGGGAAGCCCCGATCTTAAGTACCAGGTATTGGGTATATTAAAGCAGAGGTGGAAGCTCTTCAGGTAGGAAGTTCTCCCAAAAGTCACGACTGGAAGCTGAGAAGCCTGAGCAGCCTTACCCACCTACCTGGTAAAGCTGCCAGGACACCCAAAATGCTCCCAATTCCCGACATCTGGGAGAAGGTTTCTGCTTTAAACTCTCCACAGTGAACAGGAACATTTGGGATCAACACAAGCTCCGCACCAAAGCCTAAGCAATCTCAGGACCCCCAAAAGAAAATAAACACTGGGAGATTTTCCATAAAGCATGTGGTGAAAAAAATATGTGCTGGCTTTTTAGAGATAGATATGTCCGCCAGCAGCTGTGTTCCCCTCTGCCAGCACCTCGGACGAGCCTTTTAGCCCCCAGCGGTACCCATGGGGGCTTTTATCAGCAGGCGAAGAAGGGTGGGAAGGCAGAGAGGCGCCGACGACCAGCACCTCTTGCAGTGCCCACAGGCCCTCTCCTGCCTTCCCAGCAAGGTGCTTTATTGATTGAACTTTATAAATACAGAGCAGCTTCCTGCGAGCCTGGTTGGCAAACAGACCTGTGGAAAAGTAAATCGGTTTATCACCCACCCTTCCTCCGCCCCTTTTGGGCTAAGGAAGCGCTCGGTTGCTTGACAGAGGGAGATCCATGCTGCGCTGAAGTAATGATGACAAATACCCCGATCCCGGGCTCATCTGAGCGACTACCACCACTCGGGGTGGTGGGGGCAATGCCGAGGGGTGAGCTGCTCTGGAAAGGAGCACCCCAGCTCAGCAGTGAGGATGGGGGACCCCAAGGACCCCCATATGGACCGACCCGAGGGGCAGCGCAGGCCTCACGGGCCCTTCAGCGTGGACTAAGGCCGCAGCAGCTTGCCACCCCCCCACCCCTGCCGAGCATCCCCTCCCCACGCAAAGTTCCTCTTTAAAAAAAGCTGGAGAGCAATTTAGCCACCTGAGAAGCAGGAAATAACCGAGGGCTTGAAACCACCTGAGCCAGGAATCCGGCCTTAAATTTCCCAACCCGACACTAGCACAACATCAGTACCTTTAAAGTCTCTATTAGGAAGGGGTAAAAACAGCCGGGGAAAGTCAGGGTCATCTCTGGGAATTTATACGAGAAATGTTTGCTGTATTGCAGATCAAAATAGCATTTTGACTCATTGATCCCCTGAATGCCATAAAAACCGAAGCGAGATCCTTGTGCTTAGCGGTGGGAAAAATGAGTTTCTTTGATCGCCCATCGTCGCACAAAGACTGAATAAAATACAGAAAAACAAAGAAAAAGAAAGGAAACATAAAGCTGGAGATGAGGATGAAGACAAGCAAGCAATTAAAAAAGATAAATGGACTTCAATTTACCAAAAAGAATAAAAAAAAAAGTAAACCTCTGCCCTGGTAGCACGCTTAGCTCTTAATCAAGTATTATTACAAGCGCATGCAAATGACGGGATGGCAGAGCATTCCTTCAAACCGGGTTTTCATTAAAGATTCTGCTTTTTCCAGAATAATAGTAAATGACACGTGAACTTCATATGAACTATAGGTCATGAAAGGATTTAGTATTGGCATTTTTAATCTAAAAAGTCTGTGCCAGAAAATCAATATGTTTCAGTTGCAGCATTCGAATGCAATTTTCTTCACGTAACAGGGCTCTTTCTTTCACTCTTCCCCTCCCTCCCCTCCCTTTCTCTCCCCCTCTTTTCTAAAATAATGAATAATCCCCAGTTTTTCCATGAAACACGCCGGCGTATCAGCAGGTAACGGCATCAATAACGCGGCGCGTGTAAACAGAGAACGAACAAAAAAAAAAAAAAAAAAAAAAAAAAAAAAAAAAAAAATCCTTCACGGCCCTTTTCAAACCGGCGTGCTTTTCATCAGCGCTATTACAGGTCCCATTCGCATTATCGGATCGCGCCGCGCTGCATAACCAAGGTGCTGACAAGCCCTGATTACCCAATAACTCCCGCGCTCCTCTCGGGCAGGTTCACCCAGAGGACAGGAGCGAACGCGCGGCCTTCCTGCGGGGCAGGCCGCCCGACAGCCCCTGCCTCCCGCTCCTGCGCAACCCCGCTGGCGCTTCCTGAGGGGGGAACCAGGGGGATTTCTTCCCCATCGTTTTGGGGAACCACGCATTGTGCATCGGAGGAGGAGGGGGAGCAAACGGGGCGACGGGACGGTGATGGGAATGGTTTGAGCTCTTTCCGCAGGGCTGGCAAAGTCACCTCAGGAAATCTGCAGCCGGCTCCTTCCCGTGCTGCAGGAGCTGCATAGAGGGAGCAGGACGCCCGCAGTGCCTCGCACGCCGTGCCCCCACTCACAGCAGCTTTCTCTGGGTGCTGTCAGCCATCCACCTTTTGCTTTCCCCTTTGCACGCCTCACCTCTTGCAAGATGGACAGCTTAAAAAATATATATATTACAAGCAGTTTCGGCAGTCCTGAGTGTTTCTCGTGCTTGGACCCGACCCCGTGGCAATCGGCGGCTGGGTGCTCGCTCCTTCTAGCGACCGAGGTTGGAGCCCTAATGGGAAGCAGCCGCCCAAGCTGGAGGCCAGATGTGCAGCCAGAGCCGCACCGAAAGGGAGCTGGTGCCACTGGGACGGGGATCTAACGCGGGCTAACTCCCCCTCCATGCCACTCTCCTAATTCCTTGCAGACAGCTCCTTCTCCCTTCCCCAACCAGTATGCACATATCAAAGGCAATCAAGCAAAATAAACATTTGCAACAAATTTATTTTTGGTAGCAATTTATACTAAACTTACTGTGGTTTCTCCTTAACTAATCAGTTTTTAGCCTTCCTCTATGCGTCCCCCGAGTGAAACATCTGCTCTAGTACCACTCGGCATCCCGAGCTGGGGGTGCAATTTTACCCACGCTTCTCTAATTAACTTCTAATGGCACAATTTATCTGCACATTTCTCTTATTATTTTTTTATTGTTTTCAAGCCAGAGCAGAATTTGACTTTTACCTGTGCCTTCCACGGTGATGACCAGGCTCCTAGGGCTGCACACAAGCTTCAGAGCAGCCCCAGCCACAGGCCCGAGCATGGGGGCACCCCAGCACCCCGCCATGGGCTCAGTGTTCTGACCAAGCCCTGTGGGATCAGAGGAGGGATGCTGTGACTTCCTCCCAACATACCAAGTCCGTATCTTCTCCCAGCACACACTTTAGAGGGATGAGAAGGAAGAGGTGGCTTCTGCAAGTGCTGGAGATACCAGAGTGATGGGAGAGGGGAGCAAGAGGTGTGCGATGGGGCCGGGTGGGCAAATTCCTGCCAAAGCTGCATGAGCCAAGTGCCTAGCTTACATTCTGCTCTAAAGCCTTAATATTCTGCTGCCCTGGTCAAACTCACGGGTGCGTGGAGGCTACAGAGCCATAGCTCAGACTTAATGTCCACACACCAGGTCTCTGAAGAGCTAAGTGCAGCCGCTACCTTGCTGCACAGACTGCAGACAGAAACACGAGCACAAGCCGGGCAATGCACACACTGATACGCTGGGGAACCTTCCTGCCCTACATGCATGTTACCTCCTTCTCAGCTTCGTTATTTTATTTATATTTCCTCCTCTCCCACACACGGCTGTTGCACATTTACTCATCACTACAGCCTATTTATTGTCACTCTTCGCTGCGGACTATTTATTGTCACAAGCCTTTTCAATGGCAAAATATTTTGAGCTATCTGCGGTTGTGCCGGTTCACTTTTCAATACAACAAACAAAGGACTTTGTATTCGGTATCTCCTCAAATTGGAACAGAAAGTGCTTTTCTACCCAAACTCAAAAACAAATGAGCAAAAGCTCGACCATTCTCCTTCCAAGCAGAGGAGTTACTCCTGTCCGAAGACACAAGCATGACAAATTTCAGCCATGAATGTGCTACTTTTTGGACTTTCTCCCACACTTGTGACAGTAAGATTGACTTCAAACTTTCCCATATCCACCACCGTAACAGCCATGAGAAGGCAAATGGTGGCACACACTTATGGATAATGAAAACTGTGCAAACCTGACCTCACGTTCTCCCTAGATGACCATGGCTCTGACAATGCCACCTCTAAAAATATTAGAAAAACAATACTGCTGTAACTTAGATCATATAGAAGTAATTCTTGATATTATAAATACATTGAAAAAGTAGGAGGAACAAGATGCACACACTACCTTCCAAAAAATCTTCAAGAATTTATATTCTAAGATAGGTCATTTACAGAAAAAGGTTTTTATTTGAGCTGTAATTACAGTAATTTGTTTTATTAAAGAAACAAAAGGTGATTGAGCTACTAGAAAACAACAATGGCAATGGACAACTCTCACTTGTTCAGTGTAGAATAGACTTGAAATGTGCGTTATGGATATGTGGATATTTGGCTGAGTGAATAACCTACGGGAATCTTAGGGCTCCTCAGCAAAATGCACAAAGTACATAAGTCTTTGCTTCATTGTTAATTTACTCATGGATTTCTATTTTAGTTACTTCTGGGTTATCTGAAAAAATACAGCAAAATGGTACCTGGATGTTTATATCAGATACCGCACTCCTAGTTTAACAGTAATTGTTATGGAGCAAATGCTCCAAGGAAAATTTACTAAACTTGGCTCCACCTTGCAAGCCATCTCCAAACAGAATCACGGTAGCATGTTGCAACTTTGCAAAATCTCAGCACGTGACAAGAACAGACCAACAGCGACCTGCTGGATTTTTGCAGTGCAGTTTCACTCTCTCCAACAGGGACACGACACTCATGTCTTCAGTGCACACGTGCTTTAAAATCTTCCCTTCACAATTACCTTCAGTTCTCCAGCAGCTCCTGTTCCAAGGCCTACCGTAATGAAGACTTTATACAACAATTTTCTTCAATCAATCTGAATGAAAAGACCTGTCATCATCCCCCTCCATCCATCACTTTGTTTGTTGCGCATTACAGTGACGGCGGTGGCCTTATGATTACCGAACAGTACGTTTTTTTAATTTTCTGAGAAAGCTTCTTCCTTAATTGTGCTGAACAAATCGTAATGACATTTTTTAATAGACACTTGGGGACAGTTCATAAAAACTCTATGCACCATTCAAAGAAAGGTTTTAGAGAACTTAACCAGATAAAGATGAAATTAATCTTTTTTCAAAAAGCTATTATCCTATACCTTCCTGCAGTCTGACTAAACATTACTAATCTGTTATATCACCTCCTGGGCAGATAAGTGAAGGGAAAGGGGGAAAAAAAAAAGCAGGCTGATGTGTGGAGCCAGACCTGTATCAGGCATAAACTCCCATCAGCCCATATTCAAACTTCCAATTAAAGTCCATGAATGCCGCAGTCACAGAGGATGTGAGCAGGACTGGCTGCTGCACTGAATTTGTTTTCTGATTTATGTTTTTTTTTTTTTTATTGCCACCATTTGATACTAAGTTTATACACCATGACAAGTCTTTACAATCAGAGGAATTGATTAAGAAGTGTTGTTGTGTTGTTGCACCTTGACTGGTCTTCCAGGCAACGCACTGCTGTTGTCACCAGTATACAGCCGGGAGATGTAACGTCACCCGGACAACCTCCTGTCCTCTAAATAAATATTGGTATCAGACATCAGCGATACCAATCGCGGTGCTCTCAGAGCCAAGATTACTTCCTTCTCTCAGCAACAGAAGGTGGCTGAGCTGTACCACAGCACGGCCCGACCACCTGGCAGCCGCGGGTGGCACAGCTCCGAACAGCCCCTGCACAATCCCTGCCTGCACACGCATCCCTGCAACCCCCTGCAACGCAGGAACCCTTCTGCAGCTACCTTTCAGTGGTCACTTCAAAATCAACTTCTAAATGACTCCAGGGGGGTTGTTTCTCCTCCCCCAGATACACATTGGAATGCAAGATGCAAAAGGATTTTCCTCTCCTTTCCAGAAGAAAAAAAAAAAAAAAAAAAAAAAAGACATTTGGAAGAACACAGTACAGAACATGTTTCACAGGAAGAAGTTCAAAATAAACTCTGGGCAGAAAGGGGAACTTGGCTCTGAGATGCTGAGGAGGCTCCACGTTAGCTTGGTGCAGAAGCACTGTGGACACCAGGTCCGGTGACAACCCAGATGGGTTCAGGTAGATTTTGTTGGGCTGACATTTCGAAATCTGCGTCTCTTTCTCAGGTCTCACTGCAGGCCCATGCACAACGCGCACTGTTTGCCTCCTGCATCCCAGTGGTGTGGAGCCCCATCTCTAGCTAGGCAGACAGCCTTTCCTAAACCCTCGCCCAAACACCAAGGGCAGCCATCAGGGAGCTGGGAATTACCTCCTGAGGCAACAGCAATGCATAGGACACGCAGCTGTCTGCAGGACCAGGCAGTGCTGCAGAAGGCTTTTTTTTTTCATGAATTAGTCCCTTAGGAAAGTGTTTACCCCAAAGCAAACTGCTGGCAGCATGAGATGGATGAAAACTGTAATATTCAATGTGCAGCAACACGAGGAGGGCAGCAGCATGAGCCCAGCATGCTGAAATCCCTTGTAATTGCACGGCAAAAACTTTTCTTTTTAAACACAAGAATAAAAGATTTTGTAGACTGTGTGACAAACAAAATCAGGCAAGTGTTTACATAGGAAAACCAGTGCTCTCGTAGCTGCACAAATAAATAATATTCTTTTTTTCTTTGAAGAAAGAGCATATGCTCAACACTCCTTTGTCCTGTATCACAATAGAAAAACCCTTTGCACTGGAATATCTGAATCACTTCTTGGCAGGCTCTCAAGGTAAACAGAGTAAATTAAAAATGAATGTTTATCGTAGGCACACACATACACACACTAGCAAAGTGGAGTGCTGTATTTGCCTATCAAACATAAGAAGCGATTGAGTCCATCAGTCATTCAAACAAGCAACTGAAAAGTGGAAATAATGGGATGACAACATCAGAAAACAACCTCCCAGAAAGAGATGAGTTTCCTTGTAGCCATTTGTCTTGTCTAATTAATCCCACATGTGGGACTAGACTGGAACATTAAAAAAAAATTAGGTACAAAATATTACTTTCACTGGGAAGCTTCAGAAGTACAAAAGAACCAGAGATGCTTTATGGCTGTGCTTTGCTTTCAAACCCCGTTTTTCACGTCATCTTCTTAATTTGGGACTCTGCCCCTGCGTCTAGATGAGACTGCGATAATGTTAGCGGCGTAGACGAAGAAAACAGTTGGAAAAGCTGGGGAAAATTATGTCATTACCACTAATAAAACAAGATGTCAGTTCCTACGAGATTAAAAATCAGTGTATTAGGTTGCAGACGACTCCTGGGTACCCACAGAGCGATCATGCCCACGAGCGTTTCCTTCTGCTCAAGACTGGTGAAAAGGGCACGACCTATTCCCTTCCATGCAAACCTTGTCACAGTTTATCCACGTTTTTGTCAACTCAGAATTAGACTGCTGTAACACGCTCTCCACAGGGCAAAACAAAATGCAGAAACAAATGCAGAATGTGTCAACTGCTGATTTAATGGGGTTTCATAGCAGGAGCTTGTTGCCCTAAGGTGCGTGGCTCTGCATTATCCGTCCTCCCAGGAGGCCGCGTAGGTACAGCAAGGTGCTGAGGCTTAATATGTAAAATACAAAGCCTAACAATTTCCGAAAGGGATCTCTGGTCCCTTAAAAGCAGTCACACTTGACCAGGTTCTCAAAATTGTGGCCACTTCTGAAAAACAGGATTTTCTTTGAGAAAGCACAGCAGACCACCCCCTCGGCCACGGTGTGCACCAGGTAGGCTACCAGAGCTGACATGAAAGCTCCCCTGATATGCCAGGAAATATCCTCCACATGCCTGTTACTCCGAAGCAGACCACAGATGTTACCATTTTACTTGTGCCACGACGCGAGTGGAGTTCCTCTCTTTTTACAGCTTTTTCAGAGAGCGGGCTGCAGGTCGCAGCATTGCACACAACAGCTGCTGGGATATTACTACAGAAATTAATAACGTGAGGACATCCAGGGCACGTATCGCATAGCGTTCTTTTGGATTTGATGAAGTGAACGTGTATCATCTTGTAGCACAGAAACATGAACAAGAGGGACGAGAACTATTGCGGCACTTCTTGGCGCTGTGGCGGGTACGTGCCTGCCTGCTTCAGTGCCGCGTGAGCCCCCAAAAAACAGCACGCACTAACTCCCGAAGGGCTGATCGCACCAAAATAGCGCCAGCAAGCTGAGAGCTTCACACACGCCGCTCCACACTGCAGCCAACTTCCCAGAAGAAACACAAACCAAGGAGTCCGGTCCTGCGCTGGGCCTCCATCCCAAGTAGGCCGCAGTAACTTGGCTGCACCGTATGAATACTCATCTGTGGTGAAGAGTTTTTAATTTTGGGGGGGTTTATTTTTATTTTTGTTCTCCTCGGGAGGATCTGAAAGGGCACTGACAGGATGTAGCAGCCAAAAGCTTCCAGTTCGCTCTCAGCAAGCACTTTTTGCCCCCTCTCTCCAGCCTGCTTTCAGAAGGCGGCACTGTCCGACCCCTCACACCTCAGCCAGAGCCCTGGTGCCCAAAGGACTCCGTCCCCCTCTCCACCTTCATCCTCAGAGGATTCCCCCACACCCCAGGGAACATAACAGAGCTTCTCATCCCCAGACACTGCCCAACTGAGGTGCAACTTTGCAGGAAGGTCCCACGGCACTATGTCAGCTGCAGCCATGCACACCAAGCAGCACGCCTTCAATCTCTCCTCACTGGCTTCTCTCATGCCTTCTGTTTCAGTTGAAAGGAAAAGGGTTAATTCCTGTTGCAATGTATCCGAACCAGATGTGTTTTATTTTTTTTTTTTTATTTTTTTTCTTCTTTTCACAGCCAGAATAGAATGGGGAATTGCAATGCTTTCCTTCTCCTGCGAAGGCAAATCTACCTTTGGGTTGTTGAGTCAACTCCAGCCCTACATAAAAACACCTCAGCATTTTATTTCTTCTCTGTTGTACATATAGTGTTTGCGTGTTTTCCCGTGGTATTTATAAGGGCCTGGAAGCGATCTCTCTCTTACAAATGCTTCTAGCACACAACTGCCCTAAATTAAGGAGGAGGAAGCTGATGGGAATGCCCTGGTTAACTGACCAAAACGTTGTGTCAGACATGCTAGCAGTCACAGCGCCTGTCTTCAGCACCAGAAACCCTTCCAGGAAGGGAGCTGGCTCGCAGAAGTGGCAGAAGAGCCCGAGGAATGTATCAATACACATCGAGATTTAGGAAAAACAACAGCGCAGAGATCTGTTCTCCCACCACCACTAATAAATAAGGTATTAAATCGTTAAGATTTCAATTACAAGGGAAGAATGCGGCTAACCAAATAAAAGCGGGGGGAGTTGAAATAAGTAGTAGGTTAAAGATTAATATTCTGGGTCCAGAACAAAAGGATGCTCTTTTGTGGCACTGTGCTTATGCCTCTGAATGTAAACATTGTTCCGAGAACCATTTTTTCTTTGCCCAATCTTTAAAGGGTAATAAATTAGACCTTGGACAGCCATACAAGCTGCTACTAGATGTGAATGTGAATGTGTCTGTAGAAAAGGCTGACTTTCAATCAAAGTCTATTGAAAGAATAGTTGGATTTTCTAAAGAAGCATGTTGTGCCTATTAACCAACTTACAAAAGGGGCCATTTTCTTGATTTATGTTTGGTTGCTATAGAGATCCTGCAGTACAGACTGGCAGGTGAAGCTCCCATTTAACAATCTCACAGGTTTTTCTTAGCTGTGCTCAGAGGACACAGAGCTACAGTAGGTAAAATCCGCCGCGCAAACATACCGCATCCGTCAAACTCCCAGGTCAGATTTAAGGCTCTCCAAAAATTTATTGCGAATACGGTGGAAATTATTACACAATCTTTGTCCACGAACATTTCACACCCTGAAAAAACCTTATCAGAGAGAGCTGCTTCGGCTCTGTTACGCTTTGTCACTGATACACTTCCTATTCTGCAGGTAATTACTGGGTAGCAGGATTCCTGTACATCACAGTGCTGCATGGGCATCTTTTTTTTTCCTCCCCAAAGCATACAACATATTCACAAAGAAGAACCTTTGTTCCTCAACAGCAACACTGCGATGATAAAATGTGCTGGGAATTAATTAAAATATATATATCCTTTTGCTACGAGCAAAAAAATAACCTGGAAAGTGTACAAGTGAGGAAAAAAACCAAACACACATACACTGGATCAGAAGGAAAACTTTTTGTGTGTCAGTAGTCACCAGCAATTCAAGACCCAGACTGAGAAATGCTACTCTGTAAGACCAGGTCATCTTCTTAAACTCTGTGAAAAGGTAACTGTATGGAAACTGGACTCCTGGAAGAGGAAAAGGCAACACAATCAGCAACCTGTGCAATGCTCCACAAACAGCATCCTGGGGGAGATCATCAAATCTGCAAGGCAACATATTCCTCAAGTCAAAAAAAAAAAACAGAAAAATATCTAGTGTGCTGGCCTTTCTTTGGTTCCTTGCATTTACATGTATATCAAATATTCAGAAGAGAAAAAGATAAAAAGACAATCAGAAACAAAAGCATGACTCTTACTGCATTAAACATGGAAAAAAAAATCAATTATTCCCATGCAACTTCTTGATTTCAACAGGAAACTTCCATTGCTGTACCTTATCAGAAAGGAATCTGGATTCCATAAACCAGTGATTTGATTAAAGTAACAAATTTTGACAGAAGGCGGTGCCTTAGAGCTGACACAGTGCTATCACCACTTTCTGCACTACTAGCCCCATACTGCTAGAAGCTTTACACCGACAGGCTGGGGGGGCTAGAGAAAACAAGAAATTAAAGCATTAGGTTCCCCACGTCTACAGAACAAGCAAGAGGGTGTGGGGTCAGGGTGGCTTGGGAAGGGACAGTCCCACACAGAGCCCTCCTGGAGCAGCACACCCTACACATCTGACTTGTCAGGACCTCCCCAGGCACAGCCTCAGCTTCTCTTCAACTGGCCTCTGGCACACAAACCCATCGCTTTCTTCGTACACACCCAGCCAAAATTAAACAACATTTGATTCCAATGAAAACCCAAATTTTGAGCTACTATGCAAAGTTGTCACCAAGCAGGTCTGATGTCAGCTCCTGAGATGTGTTTATTTCCTGCAGAACGAGGAGGGTGTTGGGGGGGATAAACACCTGGAGCTACCATGGGGAAGGCACCGACGTGGCACACGATCGCTGTGTATGGAGCAACTTCCATGTGCCAAGGGTGCCTAATCCAGAGCTTATCAACATGCAGAGAGGTGAGAGTCCCAGCAGTGAGAAGTACAAGGGAACCAAAGGTTATCTTCTCCTGAGGCCCACCGAGATGTCTCTCAGGAGGCAGATGGCTTGGGGGAAGAGGTTGGTCTGATCCTGCACAGCTGAGATTAATGAAAAGGAGCTTTGCCACTGAGTTCAAGGGGGCAGGACGGAGACGTGGGCAGGAGGAGGTCTGAAGTCATCCAGAGGCATCCAGAGGCATCCAGAGCCCTGCCTCTCCTGAAACGGCCTTCCCTTTTTCTCCCCTCTCTCAAAGGAGAAAGCTGCAAGAAACTTGCTTACGCTTGAAAGGGGGAGGAGGAGAATAATTGCAGTAATCTTCAAAGGATTTGTTTTAATTTCTGCTGAAAGGACAGCAAGGCTTCCATTGTTTGAACATATGGCTTTTGGGGAGAGGGCTCCCAGTTCTTTCAGTACGGGTCTTTCGGAATTTTGCTGATTATTAGGAACAAATACGGCCTTAACACCAGAGCTGCGATGAAGAGGGATGACTTCCTTGTAAAGCTCGCGGTTGTTTGCATCCTAGTAATTATACGGCAAATGGATTCCACCTGTTGTACATCACCCAGCACATACAGATGGGACTGAAATATATCCTGGATTTATATTTTATTTGGACTAACAAAGCCAGGATTTGAATTCAAGGGGCAGCGAAGGAACTAAGAATGTTCTGCATCAGAGACTTGGAAAAAGAAATACAGGACTTTGGCTGTGGCCCTTCTCCTCAGATTATCTCCAAATACTTTATATGCAGCGACTCCTCCTAAGGAAAGCAGAAGCGATCAAATCCATTATGCTCTGCTGTTGAACTCTGGCTCAGCCTGCTCTTGACACATTTCTCTTACTTCCTGTTATTTATTTTTTACACTAAAATCACTGGCAATATTTTGACCATCTCCTTCCTTACCTCCAAATCATGATGACGGCAGATTTGACCATTAAAACAGTATTACACAATATGTCATCCAGATTGGACAGTAACTTATTAAACCCTGTTTTATTGGAAGCCTGTATGTCGGCGTTTTGTTTTTATGCCTTGCATGTGTTTTTCGTGGTGAACTTGGCTTTTCCATGAATCTTATAAACATAAAAAGCACAAAGACTGAGATCCTCTCCCTGCTGCAGTAATAGCTTTTTTGTCACCGGTGTCCACAGGGTAGGATTTCAACCCAGATTACTAACAGATTTTAAAATATAATTTCAATTTCTGTATCTCAAATGTATACCTATTGCCTGGTGATGTCAGCGTGGAGGAAAAAAAAAAATCAGGCAAAAAGACTACTATTAAAAACAGGTTCTAGACAACATCCCTGAGCACATGCAAGCACACCCACATTTTCTGCACGAGCAGGTAAGAGTACAAGGCACCACACAAGGTCTGGCACCCCACTAAGTGAACACCATTATTAGATCTGCAGTCTCTAAGTGCCCAAGGATATGTCCGAAAGCTGAAAGAGACTAAACAGATCAGATAAATAACACTTATGCAGACCCCTTAACCAAATAACAACATATGCTGTCTACCTTCTGCCATTCCGCAGGATGGAGCATCTTAGGTTTTGGTCTCTCATATACATGGCATGTACACAAACACAACAGGGTGGTAATATCCATCCGCAAAGCTGCTACATCACACAGGAAATTAGCTTATTTTACTCATCCCCTCACATTTGCCTGCTAACTTTGAGCCCTTTACATTTTCAGTGCAGTTCAGACCCTTCCCTACGCTTTTTTTCTGTAAAAAGCAATGAGGGTGGGCAGAGCCCATCTTCTGCCTGCTCTATGCAGAACAGGTCAGCTTTGGAAATCTGCATCCTTTATAACGATTGACGAGCAAGTACCAAGATTTCAGTGTGCTCACCAGTGCAAACTTGCAAGTTTCAACATCAACCCGTGGAAAAAAAAAAAAAAGTTCTTAGGTCACTCCTAAAGGTGTTTTGCTGTTTAATAAGCATACCTCCTCACTTTGCAGGAGGAAGATCATGAAAGAAAAGCTACAATAAAACTTAAAACCCTCCAAAATATTCTTAAATAGCTTTCCTATAACCCATATGGCATATAAATGAATATAGGATAGCGTTGTATAACAAGTTTATTGGCATACAGTTGGTATGGCCAGATTACTTGTCCTTTTAGTGAGTAACCTTAGACTGCAGCCCATCTTAAAATCGTGCTGATAAATCCCAACCATACCATTCCACAGTGCATTATTTGTTCTTAATACGCACACTTCTTTTAAAGTATGTAAGCAGATATTTGCATATAAAACTCTGATGGTACACAAAGGATTTGATTTATGCGTTCCTTTGTAAATCTACCAAAAGCATTATATTTTTCATCACTGATAAAACCTCTAGGCTTTTAAACCTACAAATGAATTTTTACAATTGTTAAGCTGCTGTTATGGCCTGAGAAGTTTGCTGGTCTGGTAACAATGGAAACTGGAGTCTTATGTTTATCTTCAGGCCAGGACGGATGGAGGGAGCAATAGTATATGCTTTTCCTAAACTGACCTGCTAATGACCTGACTGCTGCCCTGAGGGGTTAGTATCCCTTGGAGTAAGAGGATATTCAGCTCTGATGCCAGTTCAGCCTACTGCTCATTTAGGAGAAATTGCTTCATTCAAGTTAAAGGGTTTAGATCCTGTTCTCCAAAATCAATCGTTCATGCCATGTGTGTTTGTTTAGATGTATTTGTCTAGAAACATAGATGTTAGTTAGGAAAAATATCAATATTAAAACCCGAGTGGTCTCATACTTTAACAATTAGTACTGCTGGTGCCAAATGTCTAAGAAAACTTTAGGACCACAAAGATTTAAGAACCCATTTGGTTGCTTCTTACTTTCAGGAGCCTAAGTTACTTCAGTACATGTATTTTGTGCATGAAGTTGGACATATCTTGTGCTTCCGTGGAACCAAGGCCTTCCCGCAATACCAAGTTCTTTGCCGACTGGCTTTCTTCCTTAAAAGGCTCATGGAAGAACAAGCAGTTCAGATTTAAAGAGAGTGACTTCACCCACCCTTTGGACAAAAATGATCTGTCCTGAGTTTATAATAAATTCAGTTACACTAAAAAATAATTTCGCTTTATCACAAGCATGTGTGTTTTACATGTTGCTGATCAAGATCGGCGATGGAAAGTGGCACAGAAAGGCTGTTTTCCTGGTATCCTCCCGCACCGCTGGAGATTGATGACAGAGCGCTCCAAACGGGTCGTATGGTTTGGAAAGCTCCCAGCCTCCTCGGTGCTTACTCACACACCCGAGTGTGCAGCCTCGCCAAGCACTACCAAAATGCCACTCTGACTCTCTTCATGATGACTCCATTACCACGGGGTAATGATATGGCCAGAATCCGTACTTCCTGCAGACCACGCACTCCTCTTTATCTCTGCATACATCTGCCACTCCGTGTTGTCCAAATTCTCAGCAGCAGCACTGGCTATTATTCTATTAGAGCTTTTTCTCACATGCTAATCCCTGGGGAATCTGGCATCCCCGTTCACATCAAACGCTATTCATGCACACATGCAAAACAAGAACACAATTTACCATTTCACAGAAACATAAACAACATGAATTAAAGCTATTAAAAAAAAATAATCCACTTGTATTTACTTTTCTCGGCACAATTCCTATCCAGATAAAACTATAATTTATACCCGAAAAAGCCAAAAAAAAAAAAAAAAAGTCTGCAATAAACATTTGTTGAAATTTTGCTCCTAAGTTGCTTCAATGCTTTGGAAAACTTTCCCTTTCCATCTTCCAAAAAAATGGAACAAATTATGTTTGGCGTAAAGCTGATACGTTTTAAACATTTACTTTTAGCCAAATTCTACTCTGAAACGTATGAACATCACCTTCTCAGGAGATTCCACACCTCCAAAGGTAAAACCTGACTTCTACAGGATGTGGCAAAAGTAAGTTTTGAATAGAGTAAAAATAAGTACCACACACACCAATGTGTAAAGCTGTCTGTCCCCATACTTATTGCATGTGTTTCTAAATCATATTCATTTCACAATAATTTCCTTGTCCCTCAAAAACTTTAAAAAAATTACAGCCTTAAGTGCCTTCCAAACGAAGCTCAGTGACTCCCTACAAAGTTAATTTCACAAATGATTTATGGTTATACATGAAAAGCATGTTATGTACCAGCTGTCTTATTCCAGTACAGAAGATAATCACTAATATATCGTAACATTCAATATATCTAGGCTAATTCTTTGACAGATTGTTCTCTTTCACACCCTATATGCAAGTAGGTTATTGTAGGAAGCTTGAAGAAAGACCACAGCATCCCAGTCTTGCCACGTCAATGCAGAACTAAGTGGTGCTCCTGCGTTAGCTGAGGAAACATCTCATCTCACAACAGACAGACGTTGAATCAGAGAATCACGAAGGTTGGAGAAGCCCTCCAAGATCATCTGGTCCAACCACCCTCCTACCACCAATGTCACCCACTCACCCATGTCCCCAGGCACCACGTCCAACCTTTCCTTGAGCACCCCCAGGGACGGTGACTCCACCACCTCCCTGGGCAACCCGTCCCAGTGCCTGACTGCTCTTTCTGAGCAGAAATGTCTCCTCATTTCCAACCTGAACCTCCCCTGGCGCAACTTGAGGCCATTCCCTCTAGTCCTATCACAGGTTACCTGCGAGAAGAGGCTGAGCGCCCCACAGCTTCCTTTCAGGTCATTGTAGAGAGCAATAAGGTCTCACCTGAGCCTCTTCTTCCCCTCACTGTTGGCTCCTACCAGCCACTACTTCTCCTTCTGGTGAAGCAGGCACAGACACAGACCTCTGTGGTCCCTCCACCCTCTCGCTCCTGCCTACCTACGACAGGCCACCAAGGACTTGAGAGCCAAGGGGCACGGCGACCTACAGGGGCCCTGCAGGCAACGGGAAGACATAACACAAGTAATACATTACTCAAAGCGCCCTGGGCAGCAGGTCTTCCTCAGCTGGGTGCCTGCAGGCAGCACTTCCGAAAAATAGGTGGTAGGTGGCCCATGGCCCTTGGTTCATGCCTCCTGGAGACCTTCCTGCCAGGGGCCCAGCCTGCCGAGGCGGCAGGGCACAACCCGCAGGAGCTCCTTTCCCTGGCTCCAGGTGTGCCGTCAGAGCCACCCTTCCCACCAAGCCTGCAGAATAACACGATTTATATTCTAATGAAGTAATTATTAAAATAGGTAATTATTGAAATAACCACATCAACTCCCAGTCATTAAAATCCTCCTAAACAGAACGGCATGATGGCTTAGGCTATTAGAAAGCTTGGCAGCCACCCAACGCCTACAATAGCTTCTAATTAATTGATCTCACCTCTAATCTGCTATTGTTAGCCTAGTGCTGATCATTTGTTTGGCCTACAGATCCTATTGCCCCTTTCATTTGATTGTATTTGTTACTGTACCCTCTCTATCTCTTTCAATTAAGCACAGGTTAAGTGGTTCAACCGCAAGAGAATAGGAGATAATGGCACCAATCAAAGTAATCTCTTTAATTTGCTAAATGGATTACAGGGAAACCCCAGCCAAAGTGAAGTCATAGCTGGTGGCCTTCACTTGAACTATACACAAAGAGTATCTAATTATTAACCCACCACATGCCAAACTTTACGGGTATCTAACAAAACAACACAGCACGAGGATGCTAGCAGAGTTGCTCTCGTTACAGAGTCCTCTACTGTAAAATTATTTTTACTGTAAAATCTTTACACTGGTGTCTTTCAAGTCTTCTTCCACAGACTGTACTTTCAAGTGCAACATATTCAGATATAACAATCAAAACACTGCGCTGCCTTCAAGTCAAGAGAGTGGATTTATAGTCTCTTTAAGGACATGTTCATGGTAGAGTTCATTTTTCATATTTGTACTATAAATGCAAATGCAGTTTTGCAGTCAGTATTGCTTCTGCTTTTGCTGACTGTAGAAGTTTTAATAATAAACAAGCTTTGTCCTTAAACTGGCAAGTGTGGTTTTTTTCCCCCTCTCCTCTTTCTTCTGAAGTGTTTTTGAGCAAGCTGTCTGGCAAAAGAGCTACATGACCAGGACTTTGGCGGAGAGTGTCCTTGGCTAATCAGTCAGGCAGTGAATTCAAGAATGTGAGCTGCATGAGACAGAGGGTCATTTCCTTACAATGACAAGGAGAGCGGGGCATTAGAAAGAAAAGAGGTAGGAGGAGACAACAGAATTTCACACAGAAGGCAACTCAGCTTGGTCAAGAGGCAGAACCTCTCAGAAGTAATTGGATCTCTTTGCCTTTTCAGAATAAAATGTTTTTATTAGTGGCAAAAAAAAAAAAAAAAAAAAAAAAAAAAGAGATTACCAAGTATAAATCTATTGTTCCTGGCAGAATTCAACTCGCATCAGATTACAGAACAGGAATATGGCATCATTTTGCTCTTCTATTTTGCCTTTGGATAGTTGATTTCAAACACAATGATTTCAACTCAAGCAGATCATCTAAGAAGTGAAATCTCCATTTTAAAATATAGTGAAATATACGGAAGAAAAATAATTTATATTTCAAGGCCGGATGACTTAAGATCCTACAGGAAGTCCACTAAAAATGGAATAGGAGTCCTACTGTCAGATCTGAGACTGAGCCCTTGAGAAAGCACTTACTTCCAGCATCAGCTTAAGTTATCTTTTAAGGTCAAGAGCTACAGCTCTGATTTCTGACTTAGCTTCTTCCATCCTCACTTGCTCGGGCACTAAGCCTTGTGCACCAGGAGGCTGCTGCTTGTCAACTTTTCACAGTCACTCTCGCAGTGCTTGTGGTTCCAGGTAGTTTCCATGCACTACAGGCATGAACGCAGCCACCACAAACACATCTCCAAGCTTCCAGTAACGCTGCTTCTGTTCCAGCAAGATGTCAGCTTTGCAGTTCATAACATGTTTTTGTTTGCTTAGTAACTCTCCAGTAACTTGGCACCCTTCTGTCGGTCTGCGTTTCGGCGCTAGGTCAGCACTAAGTGCTCAGAGCCCAGCTCATGGAATCAGCAACTACACACGCACACGCTGTAACCATCAGCAAAGCATCCAACAACTGCTTGTGGAGCTGGTACAGTTCCACAGGAGAATCACAACTGAACCCACGGCTGTCACCCACTGTCACCCACCGGGTGACTGCACACACAGCTGGTTTTCCCACCGAACTCGTTGCACAAGGAAGTTGCAGCGAACTGCAGCGGTCAGGCTGACGGTGCTCGTCATGCGTTGTGTAAAAATGTACTTTATGGGTGTAGTTCAGGACACAGGGCGAGACGCTCTTCTCATTTTCCACCCCTCAGCCCTTCACCTCACTGTAGGACCATACAATTTCCTGCTTACCATGGCCTGGCCTGGGTGTCTCTCTCCGTGGGCTGATTCCCCTCATCCAACCCATGAAACCAGGGGCTGTTCTCCACTGGATGAGCAGCCCCCTTACAGAGGGGAATTTTCTGCCCACAGCAGTCCCCTGTGCCTGCACGTGTACACGTGACTTAAAAATACATGACTGACTGACACCTTCAAGTATGGAGGAAATCAAATGTCTACATTCCCAAATACCTTTGGCATTTGAGAGCACGCACAAGGCTGGATTCTGCTTTCCAGCTGGGGTAGCTCTAACAACCATAATGGATTTAACAGTGCAAATACAAATGGCATACTTCAATTCCACACTTTATCCTGAAAAAAAAAAAAAAAATTAAAAAAAAATCAAATCAGCATTTTAAATTACTCTATTTCTCAGGTAATCCATAAAGACTGAAGTGGGCAAAAGGGAAGGTGGGAGCTAACCCGGTAGTATGGTTGGGCTGGAAGCTGTTCAGAAAGCGCAGGCTTTGGGGACCTGCGGTGCTGATTCAGCCCCTTCGTAGAGCCAAGGGTCAGCCCGCAGTTCTACTTCACTGCAAGGCAGAAATATTTATTCACATCTGGAAACGTCTCATCTGCACTGGAAACTTGTTTCAGATTTTCTCTTATGATACAAAAGCTACTAAGCCATCTTTTCTCCTTGTTGTTCTATTTATCCAGCGCTCTTCCCCTCCATTTATCTACCTGCTGTAAATGAGCAAGCCATTCCTGTTGCAAAGTAAATCAAAACACTTTGAAATCTGCCAGGGCCGGCACCAATAATACAAATTGGCCCATAAATATTGAGGCCCTATAAGTCCTCCCTCAACAAGTGAGCCAAATAAGCAAGCAGGCGAAGCCCTTCCATTTTAATTCTGCTGCAGCGGTGCGATTAGCATGGAGGCACACCAGAGAGCACAAGGCCCTGGCTCGAGCGGCGGTTTTCAACACCATCTTAATTAAACCTGCTCCAAGCAAATTTAATCAGCGTGGGGAACAACATGGCTTCAGAGAGCAGGGAGCGCTTTGCATTAGCGTCTCCGGCACCGCTGTCAACAGCACAGCAAAAATATTTTGCTAAGCATCACTGGGAATTTCTGGGTAAATAAAATAAAATAAAATAAAAATTAAAATCGTATTGTAACCATTTCAGCAAATTACTTCAGGAAAATGCTGAATAAAGTGAAAGAAGGGAAGGTACCTGCCCTGCACCCCATCCCTTCCAGGGACCGAGAGGATCTGAAATCCTCCTATATGTTCAACAAGAATGGCAATTCTCCAGGGCTTAAATTCAGGTCGCAGACCAACCAACTCCTCTTTTCCCTGTTCTTTCTTAGGTGTCTGCTTGTGGTCACTGCAGAAGACAAATGGCTGGGCCAGGCGGACCCTCAGTCTGAACCGGCACGGCCATCCTGACTCCACGATATTGCAATATGTTTCCCGCACCGCCCTGTCACGGGCAATGCAGAAAGTATTTGCTCTTTCTTTCTTCTGGCTGTATGAAGTCTATTATTGAGGTAATTATGCTAGGAACTGTACCAAGTAAATGTTTTCCTCCTCTCTCTATTGATGGGAGACAAGGCTTAAGACTGACGATCGTTCTATAGCCCTGGTGTAAAAGTAACGTAAATCTCCCTGATGGATATTTTGCATGATCTCGGATTCAAAACAGCCCTGAAAAAGATGACTCTCCCTAAGCCCTTTCTTCCCTAAACCTCAGCTGCTGAAGTCAATGAAAAGCAACTCTTTTGTTGAGCAAACGAGGACCAGGATTATGCTGTTAAGCAAGGCTAGACAGAGCCTATCAGGCTCCACACCCTGCAGCACACACAGGTTTGCTCCAGGGGACCTGCCAACAGCGAGAAGAGCTGGTGCTGGTAGCAAGGACAGAGGATGAAGAGCAGGACACGTTAGGCTGTGGTAACAGCTCTGATCTTGGACTCCTAGGGACTCTTTTGATGTGCTGTATTGTCAAAGCTGGCCTGCATTTCCATCGCACTGCTGTAGGACCTCAACTCTACGCACCCTGTTAAAAGGATGTTCTTCGGGACGACTGCCCTGCTGCCTCTTCTCGGTAGGAACATGCCTGCTGAGGCAGCACAGGTTTTTGGATAAAATAAATATGTTAGAGAGCACCAAAGGCACAGTTAGGTCTGGATATAAAAGTTATTAACTCAGTGTACCTCAACTACAAAAATGAACACAGATGAAGGTTATGGTAGGAAAGGCCCTCTGCAAGGACTACTTTCAGCAGCCAGGTATAGAACAAAAAATTTGTGATACACAGTCTCTTAATTTCTATGGATAAGCCAAAATATCCCATCTCTGTGTCAGGCAGCACACACTTCTTAGGCCCTATACTAATTCCTACATTATTTTGGCCAATGAGTACTTAAAACTTTAATACAACTTCAGTAGGAGTTAGAGATAAATGAAAATGCCTTATGCCTAGAGCGGTCTGCCAGAAAACATCTGCTAAAATCTCCTATTATAGTTGGGTCTATGACATGCCAGGTTACTACTGCCACCACAAAGTAATGGGGAATGCAGGAGAAAATTGCAAGCTTTGGCACATTTCCTATGAACCCTCCAAACCTGTGAAAAACACCTCCTCCTCAAGAGGCGAAGCCTTCCCTCCTAATATTCAGTATTAATCTTCAGAGGAAAATAATTCTGCTAGCTCAGAAAACACAAGCTCTTTTTCTTTCCCTGAGTGAAAGAATTTTCTAAATAAAACAGAGATTACCAAGTAACTTCTCCTTTTTTTGTGATTTAACTGAAACCCAATTTTTCCGTAAATCAACCCTACGCAATTTGCATTCATCTTAATGCCACTATGCTATCTGAGGGATAGTTTTTCACATATAAAAATATATGGCTGGACAAGACAGTAGCGGATACAGTAAAACCTGGTCAAAGTTTCTGGAGTCAGGCTTTCCAGTTGCATGGTCGCCCCATGCCTTCTGGACTGGGCAGCCTGGCTGGAAGCGCAGCAGCTCCTGGTGCAGGCAGAGAACAAACCATCTGTCACTCAAGGATGCAGAAACAGCCCCAGAAAAGAGATAGCAACACAGCCATCCTACAACTGTACCGCAGAGAATTGCCTCCCTTCGAAGTTGTAAAAGAAAAATCAGAACCGTTCAATAACGTTTTTTACTACTAACGAGAGACAAAAACAAATAAACACTAAATCCTTTACAACTTCAGGAGAGTGAGTAATAGAACTAAAGAAAAACCAAGCCCTGAACAATTTCAATCCTCAGGCTTTAAACACACTATTCACATGATTTCCCCCACAAAATTTAAATCCAGCTGCATTTCAACAGTTCTCTAAATTAATAAGATATACTGGTCTTGCAAAGTCTGCTCAAACAATAGAATAACAGAAAGCAAGTGGAGTCAATTAGACACTAACCAAAAGTACGGATGAGTATTAAAACCTAAAAAGTATCTACAAGCTAAGACTTAAGAAAAATACTCATATAAAATACCTATGAGTACAATCTTTGAGGAAAAATAATGTGTTAAGCCAAGTACATATGGAAGCATCTAAAATTACAAGCTCTTATTCCAACTCCTGGTTATTCAGTAGCTAATCTGCACTGGAAGAAGGTAACCAAATACAAATGAATTGTTAAGAAAAACACCCAGTATTTGCTTGAATATTTAACAGCTGGAACATCTGGACTGGATTACCAAACAATGAAATTCAGTGTGCAGTCAGGTAGCAAGGAGAGAAAGCTCCCCGAACAAAGCCATAACATAAGGAAATATAATAAAAAGTATTTATAACAATATTTTTCTTCTTCTTCGTCTTAACTGGCTATTAAATCTCACACTGAATGTGCCATTACACAAACACAAATTAATCAAATCCATGCTCCTAGAAGCCAGTTTCTTTGAGCCTGCTTTTTAAAGGTAAATGGCTTTATTTTGTTTTATAGTAACAAGATAAAATAGGGTTTCTTTGATTTTTTTTTTTTTTTTAATTGTAATTGAATATGTTGAATTCTTCGTGCTGGAATGAGCATAAAGTTTCTATACGCCTGCGTTTATTTATTTAAAAGTATGTAGCATCTCAGCAACTTTTTCAATCACCCTTTATCTATATTGCCTGCTGTCACTGTAAGCGAGAGGCTTATCTTGGATATTGACCCGCTGAGTTCTGCAGCACGCTTTTATTGAAACGGCACGAAGCTGCTCTGATGCCCTCAGAAATATATAAAAGCTCTCTGCAAGAGCAGAGGCCCAGGCCAACTCCCCAGGGATGCCCGAGTGCAATATGCAAAGGTGTCTCTAGATGAGGAGCTGTTGGCTCGCTGGTGGGAAACAAGACCTACCATTTTTCATCTATTTCTGGTCCCCACAAGCTCACGGATCATCTCCCCATCAGGTAACAGCAAGTGAGATCCAATCCACCTAATTTAGATGGACTCTTTTGCATGGGAACATTACACAGCAATATTATCCTTTAGCTTAAACGCTAGCTGCCCAATGGCAATTCCATTTGCAAACTCTCAAAGACACCTTTTTCTTTCCACCACACAGAACCTGAGTGCTTCTTTTACAAGGGCTGCACCTCTGGTGTCTAAAACACAAGTAAAAGTTCGTCGGCCTGGGTCCCAGCCATTCCCTCCTGCTCTGCAGGGATAATCTTCCTTTCACCTCCTGCTCCCGACAGCCAACCTGGTGGCCGGTCTACTTCCAACTTCTACCTCTGGATGTTAAATTTCTCTGCTCCGTTTGCTGTGTCAAGTGGTTCTGCTGGCACTGCTGCCACTGTGATAGCCAGGTGCTCAAACACCAGGGTGGCGCATACAGGATAAACACCCAGATAACCTGACTGCCAATCAATGCATCTGAACGACCAAGTATAGCCTCTCCAAAAATTTCTTAAAAAGAGCCAGTGTTTCATCGGGATGACTGAAACCATGGAAAACAGAGTAATATGGAAGGCACTGTCAAGTTCAGACAGCCGAAGCAGTGCCAAAACACCCATCAGAGCTGCTCCAGCTTCTCAAGGTGGAATTCCTTTATGTTCAGGCACTGACTTGCCTTGCCAAATATTTCTAATGCGATTTACATACCTCTGAAATGATCCCAAACTTTGCAAGTTAAGCCAAACCACAATCCCGGCCAAAGCCTCCACCTGTGCAAAATGTTTATTTTTAGCAGCTGCAGACTTCAGGGAGCCCAGCAACAAATTTGACCTGCAGCTGCTCATCATGCCAGCGCTGTGTCAACAAACGGCAGGCTGGCAGCAAAAACACCAAGCAGAACATTATCTGGTCTACTCAATGTGCTTCTCATCGGAAGGGAAACAAGCACTGGCACATGCAGGAGACCCAGGTTTGGAGAAGACTCCCTTCGTTCACCCTTTGGAGAAAGGGCTGGCTCACACGGCCTCAGCTGCTGTGCTGACTTTGTTGGCAGGCTCTATCAGACGTGCCCGTTCTGCAATTAAGTTGCTTGTTGACTGTTTTTTGAAGGAAGCAGGTGCTTAATAACAGCTCTCTCTTGAGAAGTTTTTCCTCTGGAGTTCACGGGAGGCAAGGGAAGGTGCAGCAGAACAGCAGGCCTGGGTGCACCCATCCCCTGCCAGCCCTGCGCCGCATCCGCCAACCATCCCCGCACACACAGGCCTTGGGTCGAGCCCATCTTGCACCCAGATCCTACACTAACCCAACCCACACCCAGCTACTACTGACCTCATCTAGATCCCAGTACGGTCTGGAAGGTCATCCATGACCTCCAGGGCTCTGACTGGGCCTCTGCAGCCCCCTCAGTAGCTCTTGAGGTGCTTGGGGACTGTCACCTCCCACTCCTGGAGCAAGAGCATGATGGAGAGGTGAAATAATTGATCTCAGGTAAAGGAGAGGTTGCGAGCTGCCTTCTTCCTCCCCAATATCCTCACCTGATTACTCACAGCTACATTTAAGCAGCCAAAGGTTTCACTGGTGAAACAAGCACGAGGCCACGCTACATCGTGAAGGCCTCATTACCTTCACTGTGTCGGCAGGATGATTTTTTTGTAATTCCACCATGCCGACAGCCACTTGCAACCCCGGCAGTGCATGCACCTGATGGGGAGGAACGTGGCTGGTAGGGCTCGCGGTGGACACACGCTTGCCCCCGTGCCAGGAGGCCGTGAGGTCTGAGGGTTAAATGCCAAAATGCCAGCTTTTCCTCACGGTGAGCTTCCAGCCAGCTGAGGGAAGCCTCGCCGCACTGAGAGGAAGGATGACAGGCAACCTCTGCATAACCCGGCCCCTCTGGGCACATACCTCAACAGACAGCTAAAAAAAAATAAAAAAATAAAAAATTTAAAAGCTCTTTATCTGATAGACAAGTTATTATATACCGAATGAAGGGAAACATCAGAGGCAAAATCCTGAATAGTGCTGACTAGCCACAAATCCCATTAAAAAAAGAAAAGCCAAGCGAACAATGAAACTCTTCACCCTTAATCCTGGATTTATACATGTGTTGTAATTAAAGATAAATTGAATTTCAAATCCATTTGGAATAAAAGGGCAGCTCAAGAAGCAGAGCTATATGGAGATCTATGTATGAAAAACAGAGCTATATATAAACATCAGCTATTTTAGTATCTCGTCTGCTTAATGCCAGCGTAACATAACCACCAACAGATGAATAGCACGCTATAGAAAACTGACATTTAAAAAAAAATTGGTAAAGAAGTGGTACCACAGAGGAAACATCAGAAAACAATGGCCTGGCAGGAAAAAAAATGGCATCCATCCTCCAACTGGTAACTCCAAGAGGGAATCTGGAAGATCTTCCCTGGCAAACAAAGAGAGCTCTCCCAGATCCAGGGTTATGTTTTGCTTTCCAAATACCTGGTGAAGGGCACATCTGGTTCTGGCCAGCACTGTTAGCCAGGGAAATATCATCTATGCTTCATCAGACTTTCCTCGCAGGGCTAGAGGCTCTGGCTGAGCGCAGGGCAGGACTTTTCCACATGAGGCCAGTTGGGCAGGGAGGCCGGGCAAGCCTCCATCCTCCCGCCCCAGAGCACAGCTTGGGACGTCTGGGCTTGGTTTCCAGCTCCGCCACCACCTCCCTGCATTACTCTGGGCACAGAAACTCGATCTCCACGCTTCCCTTCTCCATTACCTCCACTCTTCCTGTTTGCCCGTCTCCTCTGATTAAAGTTTGGGCTCTAAAAACTCGTGCTATGTGTTCACAAGGTATTTAAAGCAGCGTGGCTTGACAGGAGTTGGCACATCCATGTGCAGTGAAATAAATCGATCGATAGTCAGAAGAGTGACGTTACAGCACAGCGTGGAAAGGTAAGTCTATTACAGAGTCTGCCCTTAGCTTCTTGCTTTGTTTCAAAGAACCTTAAGGATAATTTTGCTGAAGTATATAATGAAAGATTAGGGCTAAATCTGTAATAAACACGAAAATGAAGTTATGCGTATAAACCTACTCTGCACAATGAATAGCAGTTATTGTGCCCCTCGCAGTAACAGCATTATACACAAAAGTCTTCTTGAGGCATGGGCAGCGATTAAAATCCCTCAACACCTAATTCTGATTTCACTGCTGTACGAAGCAGAGGGCTTGGGAATCCCTCTGCAAGACCACAAAAATAAACGTCAGTTGTTTACCGAAGAAAAGAAATGGGAAACAGATGAATTTACTTCTGCTCCCATTTCTTTCGGTGGAACTGGAGTGCAGCAAGGACGAGTTGTGCCCGCTGCCCTGCCACGCTGTCAGCAGCTCAGCGATGCTGTGGTGTGTCTCGCTTGACTGCTGCTGAGCCCTGCCCCTGGGTCCTCTTAAATAACCATGGGCAGCATTTTGGCAGAACCCCTGAGGCGCCCAGTCACCAGGGGACACCGGGGTGGCAGGAAACTTGCAGGAAACTACAGTGAAAAATGCCCCGGCACCTCACAGCAAAGTCATAGACTCTCTTAAACTAGCTGTTAAAGTGTCTATATTTTAATTTTAATGGCAAATCTTATGGGACAGACATGTTGGAAGAGCAATAAATAATAAGTTATTGTACCTGATCTTTCATTTCTGAATGGTTAAGGAGATTAATGTACTCATCTGCATTACTACTCAGAGCTATTCCGAAATGAAACCTCATGCAGAGTCGCTTTTCCTCTATTGTTGACGTATCAAAGCATGGGCATGTTTTGCCACATGCCTCCACAATACGTGCCACAGCTCTGTGTTTGGAGTTTCTTCTCTAAATAAAAGGCAGATCAATAAATTAATTTAATTAGCACATTAGAATAGTCATTATTGGGTCTTACACATAATGGAAGAAATCTAACAACTTCAAAAGAGGTTTGGTTAATTAACACACGCCTTTATAACAGAGCTAGAACGCGACCATATCGCAGATCTAAATAGCCTGGGCTGCTATTTTTCTCCAGACCATATTGGCACGCTCCTGACAGCAATCCTATCGTTAGAGGGATCTGTCTGTGTGTCCACGATATGCCTAATCCCCTGTTCTGAACAGTTAGCAACAACTGCGACTGGCAAGCCATCCGCCACTCTGCCTTACTTCAAAGATAATTTGGGTAACGAGGATGGAGTGGCTTTATCGCGGCAGCGCTCCGGAGTTCCTGTTCTTGCTCAGACTTCTCAGCATCTTCGCTGGGGAAATGTCAGGAGACTGGGCTTTGTCATGGAGTTATTCATAGCTGCAGGCCCTGAAACGCGATTCAGGAGCACAGAGAAAACGGAGCACCCAGTTAGGTGCTTCCTCACCGTGCCTACTGCTGAGCCAGCAGCCCCACATGGCCGTGTGGTACCCATAAGTCCTGCATGCACAACAGCTCTCAAAACAAGGAAATTTGGTACAAAACAAGATTAATCCCTTCCCTTTTTTTTTTGTTAAACACTTCAACAGAATATTTCACAAGACAAAACTCAACACAGTTGTTTTTCAGAGTATTTACCTCTGTTGGTTCTTGAACCAAATCCCAGGAAAAAAAAAAAAAATCAACAAAACCACAAACCAGAGTCTTACTTCAGGCAAAAAAACACTGAGATTTTCCTTAAAAGTCAAGCAAAATTATCTACATGTGACCAAGATGCAGCAAGCCTTTCTCATTAGTGTACTAGTTGAAAAACAGACAATAAAAACTTCTCCCATCTTTGATTTGTCTTGTCGTTGTTGAGAAAGAAAGCCTTCCTGGCAAAAAGAGGGGATGGAGGCAGAGGATTTTCCCAGACTTGGTGAAGCAGGATTTTGAAATTGTCGGAATAAAAAAGTAAAAAAAAAAGTTTGCTGGGGTTTTCAACACCCATGATCTCATTCATAAGCAAAGGCAGAAGTCTGCAAAGACAGCAACTCTGCGCAGCACGCTGGGTCTTCTTTTAATACACAAATCAAACGCCTCGTGCCAGCACTCACTAGGGGTTGCGTTCAGCAAAAACCAGACAGCTCGACTAGCTGTTACTTTTCAACATACAATGGTATCTATGAAAAAAACTGTCACTGCAACAGGAAAAACAACGCGTGTCTTTCATCTCAACTTACTGTTAATTAAGCTTCTTGTATCATTTGTGTCTTGGTAATTTTACAAAGAAGCTGAACAACTGTGAACTCAGCTCAAACGTGGGGGAAAGAAAGCCTTTCTTTGAAGGTTTCAGTGAGATTCTACAGCACATGCCCAGCAAAAATAACCTTGTCAGTGTGAAATGCCTTCAAGGAATCTCCCATCAAAACCACAGAGAGGATGTAGGCTGTTGACTGAAAAGGAGAGATCAGTGCAGTCTCCAGAGACACTATCAAAGACGGAGACTCTAAGCAACAGCAGATTTAGCAGATCCCTCACTTCCATCTCTTCACTCCACGATGCCGGCCACCCCAAGAGACCAGCTCACATCAAACAGAGGGAGCCATCAGCGATAGACTCGAAATTAAGCTTACACCATTTCACAAAAGACCGGGGTGTTTCTGAGAGATAAATACACAGCCGAGTTTTGAACAAGGAGTGTGACGAAGGCTGCTGGCATCCTGATAGTCTCCATCAGCAGCTTTGATGAGAAGGACAGGTGAGCTCCACACACACAATGCCAGGGAACCTCACCAACACCTTCACCTCCTTCCTCGGGTAAACAGGGCAAGCCAACAGGGTCTTGGTATAACTTATAGAGAACAAAGAAAATACACTTTCAAATTATCAGACACTGCTCAGCAAGACCTGGATGTCTGGACAGAAAATACTATGGACTTTGGGACAGAGAAGGAAGAGATGCCAAGGGATGACAAAGTCCCTAAAACAGGGAGCTGTGCATTCCTCTAAATGTGGACCATGCCACAGTAGCAATGCTGGCCTCATGCAGGAAGCAGGTGCTTGATAACATTGAAGAATAGCTCCCACCTCTAAGAGACAGACTGCATGCCATCATTTGGCAGACATTAAATTTCAGACTTCAAAGTTACACATTAGTGGCTTTAAATACCTAACAGTACTCAAAATACAGCTGGTTTCAAAGCAAAACCTGCTCTCACACATTGTAGAGGCGCTGTGCTCCAGCAATCAAAAAATTAGTATTTTTTTTTTCCCCTGTAGTGCTAGGAGCATTGTCCTAGCTGTAGGTCACAACCAGTAATACATATTTTCTAAGATAAAAATGCTAGCTTTCCTCTTCCATGATTGCACGATGCACACTGATTAAACATTTGTTCTCTAAAACTGGAAATGTTATTTTGCATCAGGAAATCATAGAGGTTGTGATTTGTTTTGGCTTTCGTTTGCAGCTTGCCTCTATGAAAAATGATGCAGGAAGAACCGAAACGTACCGTACTTATGCTGTACATGGAGATAAGGTCTATCAAAAATCTCTTCACTTGTGATGGATAACCTTACACAGCAGGAACAAATACATAAATAGCAGTACTTCGAAACTGCCTCCTATTCACACATTCAAATCCCTGAAACTTCGACAAGCTCACGCTGTCTGGAACAGAATATGATGAAAATATTTCAGGCAACAGATCACAACACATCCCTACTGGGAAATTCTGGGCCAGCTGCTGGAGAACCACCTCCTGTCACTGGGAAGTGCTTGGCAATGGCTCTCACCATGGAGGGAAGGCTTCCTTACTGACTGTGGCAGGAGGGGCAGGAGAGGAAAAGGAAAAGAAGGAGAAAAAAAAAAAGAAGAAGAAGAAGAAAACAGCAAGTCCATTCTTTCGCAAGACTGGAAATCTGAGCACTGTTGGTAGAGCCCTCGCGAAGCTCCCAACTCCTCTCCTAATGTGAAACTCTGCATGAGTCTGAATTCCACCCAAGCACAGCATTAATGACTTTTTTTTTTTTTAAAATGTCTCTCTATGTCAGTCCCCAAACTGTAACAATGGGAGAGCTGTACTCCTCGTCACACTGAAGTGCTCTGAAAACACAGACATACATATTTGAGGCTCTCAGACAAGATGTGCTAGCTATCGACTGTCCCACAAAAGCCTTAGGAAATTAGTATCTCAGAGAAAGTACTCAATGCTGCGCAATAAATACATCAACGGCACTGTAAATTAACACCTAATTATTCACGGTGCTCAAAAATGTATTTTTATTGCTCCTTTGCTTCCTGTTTTTTCAGATACGCCTCTTTTCCCAATCGTTTCCTCCAGGCAAAAATACTCCCCAGGTAAAGTAAAAACGTGACATCAAATAGAAACCCCAGTCGCAGGGAACACTGCTTCATTAAGTAGTTACTGTGTTAGTAGTCATAGCCCGATAAAAGAGCTGCATGGGAGTCCTGTGATAATATAAATATAAAACCTAACACAGCCGAAGACACACACCAAGCCACGATACAAACGAGTGCCTACTACTGAGCTACATCAAGGCTGAATTTTTCCCCTGGAGTCCACGATTGATTAATTCCTGTAACTTTGGTACCTGAAAGACAGGAGATTTTTCTTGGTAGTAAAGAGCCTTATAAGATATACTTAAATGGATTATGTTGATACCTTTCATGATGTAACCCTAATGATAATTTAATTGAAAAAGTGCTTTAAGCCATAATAGTAGAGACGATAGCATTTTCCTTTTTTCACTTTGACAATTATGGGCCAGTTCAGAATAGCTTGCAAAATAAGGCAGAGGACAGATTTCCAATCAACTTAAAAGAATGTGTCAAATTCTGCAGAAGTTTTCCTCCAGCCAAATACAGAAATGTATTGGCATCAAAGCCCACGCACTTTCTAGTCTCTGCTCCTAGATTTTTCCTCTTCCATCACAGAAATCACTCTCTACTTTCATCCACACAGAAGTGTTCTCGTTACTATATCAACTTACACGAGCCAGTTGGGGCAAGGCTGTGCGACTTCCAGGCTGTTGCTCTTTATCCTTTCTCCAATCTTGTATGTTTTTAGTGCTTTGCATACCTTTTTTGAGATGTTATTATGTTGATAAGACTGAAAGCATCAGGACGCTGATAAATATATGGGTCATTATCACAGTGTGTATTTCTTTACCACTGCTTTACAGACAAATTGCTACTAAGGACCGAGTGAAAGGGTTTTCTACTTACGATCACTTTCCTTCCCATAGCTGTACAGCTGATTTCTGTATTTCTCACAGCCACTCTGGAAGGTGTGCGTGAACCATGATGTGCTACGAGGTGGCTTTGACAGCTGCAGGTCACTGCATTAACTCCACGTGCACTCCACACAACGGGGGGCAGAGACCCCACGCTCCTCACACACTGAAAGCATCTCCGTGGGGAAGGTCTCACCGAGGGGGCGGCAGGACACGATGCCAGTTTGTCTCTGATCCCATCCTCTTTCGCAGGCTTGTGGGGGAAGTTCCAGGGAGCTGAAAAAAGCTGATTTTCTGCCAATATTTTGAGGGCAAGCAGGATGAGCTAGGTATTTATAGAGCAGCTAGCTTGGTATTGATTTCGGGCAAAAATAATAGAAAAGCAGTTACAAACGCAATCAGTAAAGAATTAAGGGCAGGTAGCATAACTAATGGAAATCAACACAGTATTATGGAAAAGAAGTCTTATCACATAAACTTGATATCATTACAAGTATGTCTGGCCAAACTATTGGGGAAATAATACACTTGAACTACTGTACATTAGTTTTATATGACATTCCAATTAAAAATTATCAGCGGACATAATCAATGGGGAAAAAAAAGATTAAAAGTTGGCTGACCTGTCTCAAAAAGCAATTGTAAATGGGGAACTATCAGTAATTACAGACATTTCCAAGGCATTGTCTTAATCCAATGCTGCCCAAATTCTATCAGTAACTGGGGGAGAAAGTTAGTAACACTAATAACGTCACTGATAAAGGTTTCTGAAAGAACAGCACTAGGTAAGCAAACACGAGGCCAGACCAGACGCAGGGAGTTAACCACGATAACAGATAAAGTAAGCTCTACTTGAAATAAGCAGCATCCCAGAATCACCTCATTTCCAGCTCACACATCTAAAGATAAAAAACATAGGTCACTCAAAAAGAACATGGGATAGCCTTGGAAAGCTGTGACTCAAAGGAGTTTATGGTCATTGTGGCTGACCAGCTCAACATACACCCACCATGCAGCCCAGTCACAGAGAATGCCATCTTTCATGTACAGAAACTGGAACAGAAAGTAGATCCTAGTGACTGTGAACAGCTTTAGTGAAGAATTTATTGAATACTGAAGTTTCTGATACCCACTTTTTAAAAAGAAACTTGACTGGTTGGAAATGTCACAGAAGACAGCAAGAACAATGACCTTTGCTCTGGGCATCCTGTCGTATTTTGAAAGAGCAGCGAATGTTTGTCTAACGTTGTTGAAGAGGAGGAGAGATCAGAAACACCTCCCATCACCTGGAGGAAGAATCTCAGCCAGGCACAGCAATGAAAGCTTGAGTGGAAGCCTAAGAACACACCAATGGATGAAAATGAAACAGAAATTACACTTCTCACCCCATCTCCTCTAATACCAGCCTTTTTATCTAACCTCTTTTTTTCATGGTCCGGATTCTGAAGAGCAGAAGGAATGAGCAGGAAGAGAAGGCACTGGGAAGGACAATGCAACGTGTACTAGATGATGCAGCTAATCAGACCTGAGTGCTGATACTACAAACAGCAGGGCATTGATGGTGCCCCTCAGATAATCAGGAAAGCTTTCTTACCCAGCTATTTGACAATCCTTTGCCTAAGGCATCAACATACTCTTCAGCCACAGAATTCAATCCCTATCCATAATGAAGACAAAAAAACTATGCACGTGCATGCACTGACTGGTGAGGAAGCTCAGAGCAGTTTGTACCCTCAACTTTCTTTTTCCAGAAAATTTATTTGCACTGTTGAGCAATTCTTTTGATGAAAACCCTGTAATTTATTTTGCCTTCCAAGGCAGAAACGTCAGCACCCCCTAGGCAGACAGGGTCCAGAGATTCAGAGGAGTTATCTAGCCACAGCCAAGTGGTCTGGTTTTGGTCACCCAGTAAAATGGGCTCTTTACAACCAATTTGGCCATGAGGACCTTGATTTTCGCCATCTTTTATTATGTTCTCCTTGTGGATGACTGATCATCTACTACCCTCAACCACCACAGCAGTAGCTCCTCTCCCTTTGCTTCAAACACGTTCTGTGAATCAAAATACACGGCAACACAAAGTATGATGCAGTTCGTTAGTAACCATATAGATCCAATTTTGACATAAGAAGTCTCACATATACTTTCCAGCCTATTAACTAAAAATTTCATGGGCGCCACTGCTCAAATAATTACTCCGTCTTTCCTTGCAGGTGGCTCCACATCTGGTTTCATCAGACAGACAAGGAAAGGATGAGTTAAGCCCAAGAGAATCACACCTGCCACTACAAAGTCAAAACCAGAACTGGGCCAGCCCCTATTTCATCTTTTCAAACAGTCCTGCATGCCTAAAAACATCCTAAAGACACGAATATTACATACCTTCTCTGTTCCACTGCAGGCACACAGAACGGCTTCCCGTGGCATGAATTTCATCAGCAAATACTTAAATTCTCAGGCCTTTCCAGTCACTGGCCCTTCATGCACTTCTGCATTTTCTCATTTGCTTTGCTGCATGCCCCCTTTGTGGATATGAAGCGCTCTTCCAAAGATAGGGGAAAAACAAGTCACCTCTTCTCTAAAATACTGATCTATTTATCACTCATGCTTTTGACAGCAAAGACGTGGAGGCACAGAAAGTCAACGTGAAGAGCACCACCGTATTAGGGGATTATTAGGGGATGAAAGTAAAATGTTTAGAAAAACTTCTACAAGTAAAGGGGACAGAAAAATACGAGGTTATACCCAGACATGTGAACAGAACAAATATACCCACGGGGCATCCAGTGATGCAAACAGGAGGTAGACGTAGCAGCTGGAGAATGCAGCAAGTGAATCTATTTAAAATAAGTCTATTAAAAATAGTCTACAAATAACCACAACACTTAACGTTGCTGCTAGCATGTCCCACCGCTCCAGCCCGGAATTACTCTTGCAGACCTGTTGGCCACGTGTGGCTGAACAAAACGTCCCCTTTTCCTCCTCCCTGACCTTGCGGCTGCTAAATCCCATCTCTCCACGCCAGGTTTGGTGTTCATCTGACCACATGGCAAGGCAGTCTGGGGATCTAAACCGGCAGAAAGCTTTTCAATTTAATTTTTCCTTATTTTTGGTAACCTAGCTTTCCACCAGTTTGCTTCCCTGCACTGCCTTCTCCCCAGGGGACGAGAGGGGCACCGAAGGAAGGGAAGCAGCAGCAGCACCAGCTCTCACCGCAGCTGCTGGCCCAACCACTAGCACAGCCACAAGGCGAAAGCTCGCCCTTGCTTCGCCCGAGAGGCTGCAGCAGCCCCCGTTTCCCAACAGTGTCACATTCATTGCCTCACAGAGCATCCTCTGAATGAGGATACGCTACGTTTTTGAGTGATCGGTCAAACCTAAACAATCAATTACATCTTTTGTCAAAACTGTTTACTCTTTCACACTGTGCCGAAGTCATTAAGGACGAGCACCAAGCAGGACTGGTTATTTATCCTCCTCCTCTTGCCCCGAAAGGGA
Organism: Aythya fuligula; assembly: GCF_009819795.1. Classification (NCBI taxonomy): domain Eukaryota; kingdom Metazoa; phylum Chordata; class Aves; order Anseriformes; family Anatidae; genus Aythya; species Aythya fuligula. The sequence continues at coordinate 40,932,379 of NC_045560.1, read as the reverse complement.
ATTAATCTTAAACTTTCCATTTAATGATCTCAATAAAGACTCACTGTAAATGACAGCAGGCTGCACTGACAAATATTTAAAAACAGAGGGGCCTTTGAATGACAGATTTTAGCAACACAAAACTGTTCCTCAACACGTGCATCAAACGACACCAAATGTCGGCGGAAGGCGAGGTTAAAAAATGTGCTGCCTGCCACTCAAGCGCTACAGCGAGCACGTTGCAATTAGCGAGCTCCGCAGCCTCATTCAGCCGGGGAAGAGTGATGAAGTGAAAGGAACGGATTCAAAAGCAACTCTTAACAACGCCGGCCGATGAACCTCAGGTTCTCGGAGTGCCTACAAAGAAAACTCAAAACCCTTCCGCCCGAGGTAATTAATAAGCTCGCCGTGAGGCCGCCCCTCGGGAAGCGTGCCAGCATCCCCACGCCGCACGCTGAGGTCTGTGGCTGCTTCTGGCACTGAGGGCACGTCAGATGAGCCCAGGACAATCACTTAAAAACACTCTCAGGGCACTGAATGAAGCTGCAGCGGAGGGGACAGCAATTTGTCAAAGCACAGCACCCCGGGCAGACAGCACATCCCTTGCCCTGTCCCAGCTCTGGCTCTCAGCAAGCTCCTGCGCCTCACTGCCCCGCGCCACGCTGCCCTCTCTCCGCACCCCAAATCAAGCTGGGCTTTCACACACGCTTTGCCAGGATGTTTTAAGCTCTGTTCAGGTGGCTTCTACTGAAACTCAAGAGGGAAGACGGGGTTTCGGTGTTCAAACCCTCTGCTGAGGGCATGGAGACCCTCTTCCATTTCAGCAGACCTCAGCCGGTGCCGTTTGTGTACGTGGGATGTTTCTCCCTTCCCTTCCCCTCCAGAGGCAAAAAGCAGAGCCTGTTTTCATGTACCTTCAGAACTCTTAAAAACATTCAATTTGAAAAACAGAGGAATTTTTATCTTCATTCTCCCTTCATTTCCATCGTTCCCTTCCCTGGATCTCTGTACACCAGAGCGAAGCTGACAGCTCCCCCCAGCAAGGAGCCCCGCTGACGGCCATCATCTCATTCATATGCACACTTGGAGCACTATAAATCTGCTCAAATATCATCCCTCCCCCGGGGCAATGTTTTTCTCCCCAGAATATCTCCATCGCGAGCTGCAGAAATTTCTCCTTCTAATTAACTGGCGGGTTCCAAATACCACCAGCTGGAACCACAGAGCACAGCTCAAGAGCTGAAGGCGCTGAAAGTGGTTTGGAGGAGGAGGCTGGTACCTATTGTTTCTTTGCCTTTTTGCCTTTTTTTTTTTTTTTATTTTATTTTTTTTATTTTTTACCCTTCACTTAACAGCCAGCATGTTGAAAACTACCGGGCCCTTTATCAACACCTGACTGGACAGCGGATAATCCATGAACTGAGTGAGCTGAAACTCCCTGAGTTTGAGCGAGCACAACTCTTTTTTTTCTGAGTGAGCACAACTCTTAGCTGGCACTGCTGCTGGACGTGTCACATCGCATTGCTTCTGGCGTGTTGGGCTGGTGCCTGAGTCACTGCGCGACCTGCTGAAGGAACAGAGCACAACCCAAGCAACAGGGCACACCGGGAAGGTGAAAAACCACCCGCGCCGCTGGTGATGGACTGCCCACCAGTGATGGGGATGCAGCTAATTCCTTGCCAAAGACGACGACAAAGTTCACAGAAGGTCAAGGTGCATGTGCAGAGTTTAATAATCTTTTAACATAATAACCTGTCATACATGACTGTGCAATAAGCTGACGGGATCTGCCAGAAACACTTCGCTTTGCAAACAGTATTTAGAGCAGGGCTTGATTCATTGCGCTGTCTGTGTACACGGGGAAGGGCGGCGTGTCTCTAACAAGAATCCAAAGCATGAGCTGAGCAGCTCTAAGGTAAAAAAACAAAGCAGCAGCCACAGCAGAAAATTAAGGTAACCAGCTTTGTAAGTTTTGCTGCTGAAAAATATTTGTCAGGGCTGAATTCAGGCACACTGGGAAAGAGATCCTGGTTTCAGAGCAGCTTCACACAACAGCATGGAAATGAAGTGGCGATTTTAATCTTGAAACTGTAAACATTGCAAAGATCAACTCATTAGAGCGATCTCTGCCTTCAAACTCCCGCCTTCTTGATGAACAGCCTTTGTTTTTATTGCATTTTGTTTATTTACTGCAGGTGACAAGGCTGATCTTCGTTTTAATTTACAACCAAAGGCAATTATCACACGGCCATCTTGCTGGCACCCAGGAGAGAGTGACCGGCTCTGCTCTGCTGCTGATGTTCAGGCAAATCTTCCTCCTCCAGCTGGATGTGCCTTACCACAGAGGAGCTGTGCTGTGACAGCGGCCGCGCCGGCCTCCTGGAGAGCGAGCTGGGACCTCCAGGAGCCTCCCCGAGCCTCAAGGAGGAACTTCAGAAAGAGCAGGTCTGTGTTACTCACAGCACTACCAGGGACTCCAGCATTAAAGACGGGGTGATTTGTGATGATGATCTTAACCTAGCACCACTTAAAGAAATAAATTAGTTACTGTCTTTTAGGGCCATTCATACTTTGCCCAAATAAGGCTTCAAGAAAGTTACAACTGGAATTCTTTTGGCTTGGGGTACTGCTTTTGCTGCCTAAATAAGCCGATAGAGCACTTAACCAGTAAAAGAATAATGACGCCAGCAAAGTGCTCCCAGTGTTATACCAACATGAGCATGCTTTGGATCCGTACAGTGAAAACATCATGAATGAATGAATCAAGCTATAGCTGTAAAAATCTCAATTTTGCCACAATAACAGAGGCTCACGAGGTGCTCCTGTGAATACAGTTCTGTTGTCATACTTCTTTACCTCACTGACATAGGTATGCAGGCAGCAGCATTTGGTAAAGACCTCAGAGGAGATTTACAGGGGGAAAAAAAAAAAAAAAAAAGAGTAGTGATGGACAAGTCCCGAGAGGGCTGCAATCATGCTGCTCAGTCCAATCATACAGTAATACGAGAGAACAAGAAGCAAAGCAAAGGGAGGCCAAATTTTGCTTGACCTACACAAGAGATGTCCCTTCCTTTCGCTGAGGTTTTTCTGTGACTGGGAAGTTTGTTTGCTGGTTTGTTTGTTTTTTAGACAACGTGTTCAACTTTTCAGCATCAGAAACGCGGTTCCTAAAGGAATACGCTTATCCAGCAATGTGGTTGTGAAAGCACAATAAAGTTCAGACTCCCTTTAAGTTTCCTTGCCTTGCACCTGTGAATTGGAAGCATCTAAAATCCCTCTAGAAAATACTGCCCATGTACAAGCCACATTTCAAAAATCTCTATTCTATAGCTTATATTTTGTCCAGTCCTACTGCAGTCTCACTGTGTGTCCTGAGGAGCAGTGTGGTCCTCGTGTTGTTCCTTGGACCTTGCAGCTGCGTGTCTCCACGTGGCAGCCCCTGGAACTGACGAAACCCGTGTTGAGGATCTCTCAGCATCACCACCGTGGTTCAGAAGCATGAGTGAAGTCATCCGATTCCCTTGCACACCGAAGTAAATCTTGCACTTGAGACAACTCCTGTGGGAAGGGTTGTTTGCTATAGGATCTTGCAGACCAAAGGAAATCAATGGGTTGATACAGGAAATGAGGGTGTGGGGGGTGTGTGTGTGTTTTTTGACAGAGCGCTTTTTAAACATATTTATCTTAGCGCACGTGACCGAAACCTGAAGGTACATCAGGATGACAGTGGAAAAATCCTTAAAACTGCAAATTTTGGCACCAAGTTTTCCTAACTCCCCCCACCAAGAATTATGTTACAGGCACTCGTGTAGAGAGATTTACGACTTTCTCTTTGAGCCCCCCAGCCATCCATCTAAAGAATCAATTCCTGCTACTTCCAAGCAGAAACGCAACCCAAGACAGACCGAATACACCTCTTTGAAAATACAATCACAAAGCCAGGGTGTACAGAAGGTACCCTCCATTAACATAGTTATGAAACGGGGAAGCCACATCCATCTTTACCAACATGTTTTGCCTTCGCTGATGCTGTTTTGAAACAACACAAGGACTGAGAGACCATTTTCTTACCGAGTAGCACCATACTTGGAGCAATACATTACTGGTGGGACTCCCCTGATGATGTATTACACTAATGCATCATTAGGATGATGTTTTGCACCGATGATATATTGCAGTGCACCATAATGAGAGCAATAGCTCACTGGGTGCATAATCCTGCCAGGAGCTGTGCGCCAGCAGCTCTGCGACTTCATTTGCAGCTCTGGGTGTCCAAGGCTGAGATGGATTAGATCCTCAGCTCTGCATGGCGTAAGGGATGGCACAGCCAGGGAGGTGCCAACGCCCAGGTGGATGCTGCTAATTGCAGGACACACCGTACGGTATGCTAATAGTGAGGTACACATCAGCATCACGGCTTTACACCTGCACAAAACACCTTCCGACCACAAGAATTTGCTGCAGGCAGGGCTGCTGAGGTTGCTTATCCTTATGTTTGCCTGCAGCAGCCATGCTAGGAGACCCTTTGGTAGCACACAGCTTTGAGAAAAATATTTGGCCTGAGTTTTCCATGCCAAACGGCTGTTCCAAGGAGGGGGAAAGTGGGGGGAAGAGGGAGACTGTTTGCTTTAAATCAGTAACTTCAGTGAAATCGGTTCTGTTCAGCTGTTTCTATGAACCAGACTCAGAAAAAAGCAGGCAGTTTTGCCAACAATGAATGATTCTGGTGACCTTTCTTCTGACCTGTTTTTAAAAGCAGAGCTATTTGATCTGCATGAAATTTTAAAAGACCTTTGCACTATGATCAGTGTCACTGACAAGAAGGCAACATTTTAACATTCGTGAACTATTCGCAGTGAGGCCATACACAATGTTCAAAGGGAGGGCAAACCAATACATAAACAAGGAATGAACAAGCCAGTTTGGATAATACACCAACTTCTCCTCCAGTCTCTCACAAAAGCATTAACATTTACAACTAAACCACAGCTTCATTACTTATTTAGTTTTCATTTCAATACCTTTGGGGTTCTTGACCAAGTCTCCAGGCACACACACGCACGCAGAAATATACCAAATATCCTGCCTGCGATTTCCAAACTCATGGATTTATTCAGTTCTGAAAAGCAACAGTATTTTACACAACTACCTAATGTGCTCTGCAGGGCTGGCTCCCAAGTCCTCCTAAATAACAATCATCCAGGCTGGACAGACCAGACTCTACAGGGAACATTAGCTTCTCCGATCACAAATTCAGAAAAAAAAATAAATAAAACTGGCTTTCATAACTTTCTCCTGACAACTGTAATTGAGAAACCACAGGGTATTTAATGGATCAGAGCAAGCACAGCCACCTCAACTAGACAAATGATGAGTTAATATCTGATTTTTTTCTTCACACGTAGCCTTTCAGACGGCACGAGCTAGAGGGCTCTACCTCGCACATGCTGTCTCCAGCCAGCCTAACAAACAGGTTGGGAACACAGAGGGAAGACTTGCATCTTCACTTCTTTATTTTCTCCAATGAAAATAAATTAATTTCCACACGATTATGCCGGATGAGCATCATATGACCGGGAGAGTAGCGTGACTCGGGGCAGAAGGGCCGTTCTCTCCCCATCGAGAAGGCAGCGCGCTCTGTAAGACCAATGCCGAAAGAAGGGACCCCACCTTCCAGCTGGAGGCACAGACAAAGCAAACAGCTCTGCTGTCCCAAAGCCTGGGGATGGCAATGAAGACTCAGCCCTTAAGCAAGTTGGAAGAATAAAAAAAAAAAAGAAAGAAAGAGCAGAATGGATTCATGCATTTCCTCCACAATGCGCCCATGTAGGGGCCAACCACATTCTGGCCATAAATTCTCTGGCACGGGAGCATTATACCAAGTGAAAGGAATGTCTTTCCATCTGTGTATTTCCCCTAAGGCGCTCACTTGATAATGAAACCAGTTAAGGTCTTTGGGTTCACAATGTTATTATAGGCGGATAATATTTTGTTTGCAGCAGAGCCTGAAGAACTCCTAAGTAGCATATTACAGGCACTATACACCTGTTAAGTCATGGTGTTTCTTCTGTAAGTGGACAAATCTGTTTTAGCCATCTCCAGAGGTCTTCCGCTCACAGTTAATTATGAAGCGCTGACTGTACTCATTTCCTGATCTTAAAGGGAATCTATAACAAATTTATGCCACAGGTGAAGCCTGGTCCCTCTGTCCCTCAGAAATCCCAGCAATACTTCTAATGGCCCTGGCTGCCCTCCTTCCCCCCGCTCTCCCGGCGGCTGTGCTCCAACACAAACCCTGCACAGACAATAACAGGCTATCAGGAAGAAAGCACATGCTTCTCACGGGCTGACCGAGCCTAATATTTTAGAAAATTAGTTATCACAAACACATCTGAACACACACACACACACACACACACACACAAAGTGGCATGGGTGGCCATCCAAAGGGCCTTCTGATGAGGCCTGTGGTGAGCACCAAGATGGCGGGGCCTGGCTCACCACAGCCAGTGATGCCCAGGTGCAGAACCAGCGGGCACTGCAGGGGGATTTTGTTCACCCTCTGTGCAGACACCCACTGCTCCACAGGGGACTACGAGCCTCCAAGCAACACCAGGAATTGTTTTGTGTACAGAGAGAGCCATGGGGTCAGGAAGAAGTTTGCCCCTCGTTTAATTCTCAACTCTTGGGAGCCACTTTCACCCTTTGATACGTATCCCAGCACACGATTTTGATCAAAACCAAAACCGTGTCTTGTACAGTACAAGATAATCTGAAATCAGGTCAGATAAGATAAGCATTCTGGGGAAAAAGATAAGGAAAAGAAGTCCATCCTAAAAAAAAAAAAGGCTGCTTTGTTCTGAGAAACTGTTCTTCACGCTTCTTCTAACAGGCTCATGTCTGATCCCAGGCACAAGTCCTTGGAAGTAGGTCTCCCTGACCTTAGAGGCATACGTTAGGTCAGTGGTTCCCAACTTTCCGGACCAATAGACAACGATCAACATTTCTCTCAAATCGTCAGACACGCTTAGCGTCAACCTTCCGATCTGAAACCCGGTGAAGGTGACATGACTCAGCAGAGTGGCTCTAACTCTTTCTCTGTTACTCCTAGAGATGACCTGCGCTCTGCAGACCACAGATGAAGACCTCCAACCTCAGCTGGTTCATCTCAGAGAAACTTTGAAAACAACTTCTTTCACCAGCTCCCTTATTTACAAGTGCCTTTATACCAAATACTCAAACAACACCTATCTCCTGTGTCACCATCCAGGTTCAACCTCCCTTCCCAGACCAATCTTTTCCCCTTTTCCTGGATACCAAGAACAAGCCCAGCCTTCCTAGAAACACTTCTGCATCCCTCTCACTGCAAAGATAGCACCTTCCTGAAGGTGCGACCCTCCTACATTGAGGATAAACACAAAGCAATGTCTCTAGTAAGAAAAGTGGGAATAGAAGTGTTTTCTGTAATTATATACATACATTTGTTTGCTTTGATATTGGAGGAAAGCACAGAAAAACACCACAAAAATCACTTTAAAGAGAGACGCAACCAGACAACTTGTGATAAGATTTAAAGAAAAAGACGAATTGAAGAGCTCTTGGGTAAAGGCAGGTGGAGTGGGACAGGTGCACTTGCACCTGAAACTACTTAATTCCTTGTGTTGTTGCACATTATCGTATAGCTCTTTGACCACCCCAGACAAGAGACCTGACCCCAGCAGTACATTTTTCTTCCAGAAAGAAAAAAAAGCTAGACCCCAAAACGTGTTCAGTGAATCCAGCCAGAAAGGAGAGACATTAACAGCAGGGAATCTCTGCAGAACTTCAGTAGAGTGGTTTTAACAACTTTGTTCAGCCCTTCAGAAACATTATTTTCCAAAAGAAGTCTACCTAACAGGGACACGCATTCCTTATCATTTCATTGCTTTCGTGTCGGGACTGTAACTGCGGAGAGTTCTGGGCAGTATAAGATGTTTCACGGACCAGACGTGACTAAAAAATGGATTATCAAACAGCATCTAGGGAGAAAAAAAATGCACATATCTCACTCTGCATTTTAGTGATAACGCTCTTCCTGTGTACAGTTCATGATGTTTGCAAATTCTGGGTTATCCAGTGTATATTTTCAGCACTGTCAGAAAGGCAACAACACATACATTAGGAATGCTTCATGGTTTTGACAGAAGTTTGGCAGAAACCCGTTTTAAGCTGCCCTTAGTAGTGACTTTTCCTATACATGCACAGTGTTGATGGACTGCCTCGTTCAGGCTTTTACCTTTGTTATGGAACACTTTAGCTATATCTTGGCTGACAAATAAAAATTCTTTGGTTATTGGGAAAAAAAAAAAAAAAAAAAAAAGTGAAATGGGGAGTATTTCCCATATAATACTTTGGTACTTATGGATTTGAACAAAATTGAGCATTTTCTCTGACTTGAGCTATTGCTATATGTTTTAATTTACTTTCCCAAATACCTTATAACAACAGTTCGCAATTTTTACTGCAAGTAAATACAATTACCTATTCTTAAAATCAAAGATATTGCAATATGTTTTCACCAAGTTCGTCCAAGTAACTACATATTAAAATGGCAAACATCCCTTCAAATAACATCCTGGCAGAGCTTGCTTCTTCTGCAAGTAATAAAAGCGGATGAGAGCAAATCGTGCTCCAAGATGTTTGGCTGCAGCGGCATGAGACAGTTGATGTGTTCCAAATGTCTGTCAGATTACTTAGCAAAACCAACCACTGTTAATCAATAGTGAAATCTTTTTCTTTGTGGTTTAGCTACATTTCTGTTTTTGTTAAACAGAAGAAAATTGCCAATTAGGTGGACTCTGCTGGACCATGCAGCTCAGGGAAACAGACTGTCAAACTGACTGGCTTAGTTAAGAGTTAAGAGGACGCAGTTCAATTGAAGTTCAATTACGATACTTAATCGATCACTGACTGCACATGCAGGTTTGGTGAACTAAGCTGCAGCATCTTACCCTTGTTTTTTACAATAATCACATCAGCCTCCGCAGTCTGCCCCATTTTTAAGCATTCAGACTTTTTTTTTTTTAAAAAGCACCACGACAAGATTTGCATTCGAGGATGTGAGCATTTATTCACCTCAAACGTTTGGCTCAGAAGTCACGTCCCTTTTCTCTTACTCTTCATACGCCTGTCTTTTTTTGATTCTGAACTACTTGGAACAGAGATTGCATCTCCCTCTTTGTTTGGAAATTCTCTAGCAGTTTGTGCATTGCAGCAGTGTAATAAATAAAAAGTAATAAAAATGCTAGGAAAGTCCTTAGAAAAGTCCATGTTATTTTTACAATTACTCATGCTGTCGCTATTTTGGAAACAATGCCAGGAAGATCTAGAAGGGGACTTATAACAGTTTCTGTAAGAATATGCAATCGAAATGATGATGTTACCAAAAGCAAAATGTTTTGCAAGGTGTACAGCTTCTCATGCTGCTTTTTCAAGTGCTTCTAACAGATGTTCAATTTCAAGTGGTCTGCAGATACCAATAGGCTTATAGTTCTGCATGAATCGGAGCAGCAGATGTGCCCTGCATTATGTTTTGCTATTCCCTTTATGAATTGATATGTCACCCCGTGGGTTTATAGCTAGTTAATTTCACAATGACATCACTATTTCTATATTTTTAATGATTCTCGCAGGATTTAATTTCTCAAATAACAGAACTCTTGATCCTGGAATTGCAATGTGAAAGCAATATATAATAAACAGATTTGTTTACATGATACAGTCCTATTTCCCTCCAAATGCCTTCGCTGATAGCTTTTAGGTAATGCTGGTATGCAGGTGAATTCTTCCAAAGACTGCAGATTTACAACATGGCCTCGTTTCAGGACTCCAGACTTAACGACCATGCATCTCTCCACAGGATCGTTACACGCAAACAAGCACCGCTCGCTGCTTGGAAGGAAGGAGGATAAGAAGGGAGTAAGAATAGAAACAATGGGGATTTCCACTGGCTCTGCTGTAGCCCCTGGGCACTGCCCTTGCCAGAAATCTTGCTCCATGGTGGGGCGAGTTTACTAAGTGCATGGTACCCAAATAAAACCACAGTGGAAACTGCACTGTAATTTCCACTGACTGTGACAGGGCAGTGCTCTACCTTTTGGCTTGGACACTCTCAAGCTTTGAAGGAAGCCAAGTCTTTTCTCCCTCAAATTCAGGTGCAGAGGTTCACAAAGCAGGGCCAGCCCTTGTGGGGAGCCTCTGGTAATTCCTGCAGGCTGTGCAGAGCAGGCGGCAGGACATCACCTTCCTCCCCTGGAGTATTCAGTAGCGTTGAAGGACATCCTTCTTTCTGTTTCTAAATACAGCGTGGAAAATGTGATGCTACTACAGCTATTTTTAAAGGTTCTCTAGCATTTCCTTCATGAAATATAATTTTTAGGGATTTGAAAACTGACTGGAAAAAAACATTATGAGTTGGAAAAGGTTCTAGTGAGGTACGTTATGTCAGAAAGCCTCAGAATATACCTGGACTCTTAACTCTGAGAGGTGAAAACTGCATAGGCATATTCTTTTTCTCCCCATGATACCTCAAATTATATTCCCAGATTACTGCAAATATAAAAATACATCTTCACTAAAAGCCAGCTTTCTCAAAGCATTACAGACTTAAATTTATGGAACAGACATTATATGCTCTTACATGCCCTTACTGATCTAGCTGAAAGACCAAGCCTTTCATTTCGGAGGAGCAACGTGGTAATTTTGGCACGGGTGAGGAACAGGGTGATCTCCAGCTGTGACCTCGGGCAGTCTCCACAGCCCTCACAGGAGCTGCGCACCCACGCTGGGCTCTGAATCCATGCTTGGGAAGGGAAGAAATGAGGGAAGTATTTCTGTGAGTTTTGCACAGCATTTCTCCTCTTTTCGAAATAAAGAACTGCATCTTTATTGCTTGCAGTTCAGATTTCTTTGAAAGAGTAAAGTATGAATGTTAGTGCAAGCCTCAGGCCAAATTTAAACATACAAAGCTCAGGAAAGCTCATGCTGAGGTCAAAACTAAATTTGACTGGCCTTCAGCACTGAGAAATGTCAAAGAACAAGCTCCGCTTGGAGGTCCACACCTATCGTTTGCATACATTAATAGCTCTCCATCTAAATCTGAGCTGTGAGCAAACACGGTGTGTATCAGGCCATAAACATCTCAAACTACTTCTGAGCTCTACAGCATATTTCTCAAAGCCATGGCATCCCACAAGTGTTCAAGAGCCACCTTCCCTCCCATCTATTACACCAAACCAAACCCCTCCTCCCTTCAAGTCCTAATTCCATCACCTGAACTCAGCTTTTCTCCTCAAAAGCTCCCAGGACGGACTTTCAGACCCCTCTCCCAACTCTACAGGATGAAGATCACACTCAGCATCGTCGCTCCTCCAGCGCACCTGCAGTACTTAGGCTGGCGGAGCTCACTCGTGCAGGCAGCTGGGCTTCCTGGGGGGCTCTCCTGAGAAGCAAGAGCCACCACGAACCTGCCAAGGGTGCAATCTCTTGGGCCCAGCCTTCTCCAGCATGGAGGGATGCAAAGACAGATGCTGACAGAGCGAGAATGCCAGGACCGTAGTGCTTCCCTCCTTCACACCCTGAGCTGCTCAGGGCACCATGCCCAGGTCTCTGGCACAGCAAGGGTGAGCTCAGGAGACTAAGCCGGAGGAGATGTGGTGAGACTGAGACCAGCCACCAAAAATATCTGGCCCCTTGTATTCAAGGTACGGCCGCTTTCTAAAAATGCGTTATCTAGACAAAACAGTTGAGTATCTTAGGGATGCAGGTTTGGGTTCTCTGACTATTTCTGATATTTACTCTGCCATTTCCTCTGAACGTGCGTGGTGTTTTGAAAGGAAAGGAGATTTCTGATACTTAAGGCCTGTCCTTCCTGTTTGTTGGTTTGCCCCAACCGTAGGTTTGCACGTGAATAAAACTGTTGCTTTACGTCTGATTTCAAACATGTGGCAAGGGAGAATCTAGCAGTTTTATGAGAAATAGTTACTTTTGTAGAGGGTGAGTTTGCCTTCGGGAATTTGCTCTGACTAGATTTATCACAAGTTTTTTGAACCAGATAATTTTGTTTGATAGCACATCTGGCAGCATCATAAAATCCTGACGTCCCAAGCTATTACACAGGAATTACTTTTGTAAATCATTTATGAATATTACTGATGTAGGCCTATTCTGGGCAGTAAGAAAGGAAACGGAGTGCTGAAGGACAAAGGAAGGGAAGAAGGATTCCCTACCCTTTCAGGATTCAGCAGCTAGGGTGGGCATTTATCTTCTTAAATGGGAAACATGCTGTCATTGACACAGCTGAAGAACCCACAAAATACAAGTTGTTCCCAATACTTCTTGGACAAGCAAAAGGGAAAGAAACTCTAGACGAAGAAAACAGTAAGCCTGTCTCTCAGGATGGAAAACTGCCCTATCCAAATCTTAAATAAATCTTCTCAATTAAATGCCACATACTGCTGAAAGCATAATAAACACAAAATAGCAACCCAAAAATGAGTAAAAGGAGGAACATCTGCATCACAGCCAGCACTGGGGGGCCAGGAGAAGGGGGAGATTTACAAAACCTCCCCAACGACTCGTCTTTTGGGCACCGCAATGTGACTGAATGGAAACTCTCCGTGTAATTAAAATAACATGATTAGGTTTTCTTGAACTGTTGTTGCTGAACGTATACCTCCAAATGGAAACCTGGCAAGCCGTGAGCTGATGTGCACTGTTAGCATCATGAACTGTCACCCGATTAACGATTTCAGAGGCCTGCGCCTACTGATGTGGACTGGAAACACAACACTTACTCTGCAGACTCGCAGCACTGTTACCCTGCCAAACTTCAGGTCTGGCATTATATTCCTTCTGAGAGGTCGGCCGTGTATTTCATATGTGATGGATGAATCCACACCAGACACACGGTCACGGGGTGGAGGGTGTAAATCTCATGAAAAAAAAAGGAAGGGGGCTGTAAAGCCTGCAGGGCAACAGCGTGGTCCCCCAGTACAAGCCAGTGTGGGGACTGGAACCAGCCCTCCACTGCTCCTCGCCAGCTCCCCAGCGCTGGGAGTGCTGGCACATTATTTGTGTTGGGCCACAGAAGAGGAAAAAGGTCGTTAGCAATACTACACTGAAACATATTTCCAGCCTTAGGTAAGACGGCATTTTGTTGGGGAATTTCCTTGCTCCGGGGCCCATAACGAGGGAAGGAGCGATTCTCTGACAGGCCTTATTCAGCTTCCAAGCGTGAGGCTCTTCCAGACCATAGCAAATCTAGGAGCGAGGCGCAGAGCAATTACGGCGCGGATGCCAGAATGACACGATCCGCTCCCCGTGCGAGAGCAGGGAGGTAGGCAGTCTCCACATTCAGCGTCCTCCCAGGAAGCAAATTCCTGCCTTTACACACCCAGAACTGATTTCTTTCAGATGAGCAAGCTGCCTGCTCCAGCCCAAAGAGCGGTGCATCCGCACGATGCCGAGGACTCACCTCCAGGACGAGCTCCCTGCTGCGTTCAGCACCGGGGTGGCAGGGCTGAACTGGGTTCTAACACACCTGAACGATGCGCTTCAATTGCTGACAGCTTCTGGTTAATTGCAATCAGAAAGTGATAATGTGATACAACTTCATTAATCGAAGAAGTATGGACGCTTCCAAGCTACAGAAAGAAGCCAACCAGGAGAAAACGAACATAAAATAATAACGATTGAAATAATAAAAAGCAAACAGAAGAACTGAAAAGCAACAGTGGTTTCTAAGGTCGTGAATGATAACTGCAGGGGATCAACTGGACATTTCTCCTCAGTCTTGCCAGCATGAGGCAACGCTGGCTGTAGCTGAGAAACCTGATATTCATATTGCATTTATCCCCCTCTCTGAATGCAAACACATGTTCGCTCTTTGCAATAAAGATGTGCTACATGTGCACTGGACAGGTAAAGAAACCTTAAAAGCTAACCTGTTGATTGCAGACATGTAAGTGACTATGCAGCAAACCTTCCTAAGGCAACAGGACTGGGAGGGAGGGAGGACATGGGGCAAATAAACAAAATAAAAAGAACTTAGAAGGCAAGAAAAAGCTCAGTGCAATTCAGCAAGAGAAGTTCTTTACAAGGGTAATTTATGTATTTTTTTTTTTTCCTAATTCAACTATTATTATTTTGGACTATTCCAGAGATTCAAAGAGTGATGAGGGTTGTTTTTTTGTTGTTTAATTAATTAATTTATTTTTTTAACTCCAATACAGACAGCATTTGCCTCTAACTGTGCCAACTGAAGAAAGTCCATCATGTATTAACCATACTCCAACCTCCAACAGAAATATTCCCCATCTTGTGAAGTAAAGTGAGATGTGGGAGTCCTTGACCTTATAAGTAATTAAGGGAAACAGAGACATTCTTGTTTTTATTAGAGAGACACTAAACTATTTGAAAATAATTTGAATAGCTGGAGAATTAGTGTATTTGCCTGTTCATGAGTAGTGCAGATAGTTTAGAGTTCTCTTGGGGGCAACACATCGTAATGAATATCTGCTATTCATATTTAATGCAATCTGCCAAAGAGTGCTTTTGGGAGGACTTTCTGTGTCAATATAATGATTAACAACAGAACTGGAAAAGCAAATGAATTCCTGCAACGGGTGGGGCTGGCAAAAATATCTTGCAGTACTACACCAGGAACACTGGATTTGACTGTACTTTTAATGATACCAGTGGAAAATCCATTTCCCAAGGAAAAAAAAAAAAAAAAAAAAGCAAGCAATGTTTAAGTTGTAGTTCAAGTGGTAAATAACCAGCAGTAATGGAAGGCAAAACAAAACAATTCCAGCAGAAAACAATGCTGAAAACCACAATCTGCCTAGCCTATGTCTGAAAAGCCTCAGATGCAAAACCAGCTATTAAATAAAAAAAATAGTATTTACATAGCACCACAGCACTATCCAAAAAGTAATGTCATAGCAAGCTCTTTGTCTACCTTTTCCAGATTCTCAGGTGATCTTACTTTCCATATGTTTTCTCTAACCTAAAAGACTTACATTAAAAAAAAAAAAAAAAAAAAGAACAGAAAGTTCTTTATTCTTTCTTTACAATGCACTTTTAAAACACCCCAGACTAGAAAGTATGGAAAAGCTTGGCCAAAATACAAGTGACTTTAGTACTGACTTTTCTCCTTGATATCCCAATAGCCCTCTAAATAACACATTCCAATTTTTTTACTATGTTTATTTTTTAATGCTATCTGGATGAAGCAATCTTAATAGGTTTATATCAGTTCTAGGACATCCCTGTACCATGCTCACCGCCGTCCCCTGTCCCCTTACCAAGCTACTCCTGCTCCTTGCCCCTCGCAAGCAATGAAGGCAGCACACGAGGACCCAAAGGCTCACGGGGGCAGCCTACAGACCAGAAGGTGTTGGGGACCAGAGGCAGAATACAGGCTTGTTCCCACTGAATGCCACGGGCTACGTGCATCACCCAACACCAGCAGGATGCTCAATTCAAGCAGAAGGAGAACAACGGCCAAAGTGTTTTATTATTTAGTGGCTCCCACAGTGTCTGCTGCCCAGGACTTGCTTTAATTTCATCCTGGGCACACTTGGGGGTTATGTAAATTACAGCATTAGCTCAGATTAATTTTTTTCCTCTCCATGCCAAGGTCTCCCAGCTCACACCAACTGTCTTTTAAATAGGTTGAGTGCAGGCTGGTGGCGTTCACCGAGACAGACAGGCGTCTGAGTGACAGCAGCTCATTTCCTCCCAAATCCAGTCCTCCCTGTAGCTCCAGGACTGCTCCAAACTGTGGTTGTCTTCAACTGTGTTAAACTAGTACAATCTGACCATTTTGGCAAAGAAACATTACAGAAATGGATTTTACAAGACGCTTTACCAATGGAGCAAGTGGATCCATCTGTGCTGAGGTTCGCCTCTAAAGCTGCAGCGCTGCTGCTTGCTTTGTGGCTCCATCAGCTGCGCTATAAAGACAGCATCTTCCTCACTGGCAGATACACCACAATGATCTGCATGGCTTTCACATACCTTTCTCAAATTTCAGGCGGTTCTTCACTTGCTTAGGATCTTGTTTCAGTTTTTTTGTTTTGTTTTGTTTTTTGATGATGTTTTGTGATTTTGTTTGTTTTGTTTTTAAACTAATCTTTATAGTCTTTCTCTAGAGAATAAATGCGTTAGTTACAACCATGATGGACATTTTATAAAGAGGGTAGCTCTTCCTAAACTGGTATTCTCATATTTTAAAGTGTCTCCTTTACTGGTCTCTGGCAACATCAGTATCAATGCTGGCAGGATGAGATGCTTCCTCCAGGAATGACAGAGAATTGCCCATGTTAACACGATCTCCACTCACCTGAATTTCACTCAAGCAGCTTTTACTTTAACAAGATGTGTTACAATCTTTACCAAAATGTATTTACTCCCCCTCCTCCAGGCATTTCACTCACATTTTGTGATGTTCCTATTGCAGCCGTGTAAGGCTCATGGCTTGCAGGACTTATTAAACGTGCGGTTCCCAAAGCCCAGAAGCGAGCTGAACCCTGTTGGTCTGGGCTCGGCTGCAGCAGCACCCAAAAAGCGTGGGAAAGCCTCGCCTTCAGCTTCCCTCCCTGCCAGACATCAACCCAACTCCAGAGAGAGTTTTCCAGAAAATACATGGAGGTTTCTAAAGGATTCAGGTGCGCGAATTACATACTCCAAACACTGAAGCAGAAAATACCATTTCTAGATAAGCTAAGCCATAATCTCCAGAGACGATCTTTGCTAATTTTTTTAATATAGAAGTGATTCCTCATTATCAATACAACTGCAGAAGCCTGCATGCCATCTGATGTCACGAGTGAAAACGCCAGCTTCATGCTGTACGGGACAAGTAGAGCGCCAGGTAAATCAATCGGAGTTAGAGAAGTAATGATCTTCTTGACCGTGGTCTCTTCTGCTTATTCAGTGCTAATGCATAGGTCATGTATGCATAAAAGTAATATTTTTTTCATCTTCTGACCTCTTTAGCACTGTGACCAACCCTCTAATTATTAAGTATTTTGCACTATGTATCTCAGCATAAAAACAGAAGTCAAGTCACAGGGCACGGAGGTAACACCATTATTAACATCAATGAAACTAAATCACTCTGCCTCAAACTCCTGCTCTAAGTTCTCTGCGCTCACGTAATTAATACATCTCATATGCTGTTGTCTGTTGAATAGAACTGGAGATACCTACTTCAGCTGTAGATTAAGATAACCTTGTATCATGTTGCATTATGCTATCTGGCATAATGGAAAGTCGAAAATTAAGACAGTAAAATATGACAGAACAATATTATGAAAGCTTAAATGATTGTAACTTTGGGAAAAAAGCTGTTGAAAAAAGCTGCATTGTTTAAAAAGTATTAGAAAGACTTTTATAGCACTCCTATAGCATAAGATTATTTCAATTGGATTTTGCACGAATGGAAAGAATGCGAAAGATAAAAAATGCAACAGCCTAAAGCATATATAGTGCATATGTTTGGCCAAATTTTGATTTTTTCAGGCATTTGCAAGCGAGATCTATATTTTTCAACTATCCATGTAAGTTCTGATGTTAGCAGAGGCCAGTCATACTGACCTCTGCCCATTGCGTGGATTTATTGTAAAAGGCAAAAAAAAAAAAAAAAAATCCTCATAATGCCCACAGTGAAAAAGAAAGACATGATCCAAAGCTCAACCTGCTTGCTTCCAAGAACCGGTCTCTATAATTCTAGTGACATTAACCCTAAACTTAAGAATCAGAAGTCTACAGAACTGGAAACAAAAGAGATTGTTGCTACCAAAGGTAAGCAAACAGAATAACAAAGACCAGAAGAGTCATCCTGCAGGGGACTGTGTCTGAGAAAGAGTTCTCGTGCCAGTAACCTTCCTGGGTATCTCGTAATTTTAACTCGTATTTCCAAACACTACTGCCTTGAGTTATGCACAACCGCTGCCAGACTGCTGTGCTCAGTCAGCAGAGGAAGACCCAAAAATTCAGTATTAGTTTTTTATTTTGTGTATCAACAGAAATTCATACTTAGTACTATTTACCCTATCTTCCCCCCCAAGTCTGAGCATTAACTGATTTATTTATTAGTAACTCATCTGACACTCAGTCTTAATTCCACATGAACGACTCATACATGTAGATAAGAAAAAAACACATACTAACCATTTATCAATGTACATTTCAAAAAAAAAAAAAAAAAAGTTCCCATTAACTGATAATACTATTTCTGCAAAAACTGAGTCTTCTTTCAGTATCAGGGGATAAATTCAGGATGGTATTCTGAAAAGTATCTAAGAATTTCTGAAAGGATTGGAAAGCCAAAGTTATTTGCAGACCTAGCTTAAGACATTTTGTTTTTCCGTCTCCAATAAAAACACTTGGCACAATAAAGCAGGGCAAACACAGGCCTGACCTGATATACCTATTCTTGCATGTGAATGCATGAAAATTGCTTGCATTAGCTGGAGAAAACAAAAACAAACACCCACAAGCACAAACACACCTTCAAGACTGCCCAGGCTTCAACTATATACATGTGCCAACACAGCCAGAATTTGTATTTAGGCAGCACAAAAACCACAACTTTACTCTTAAGAAGCTTTTTTCTTCCCCATTCACATTTGGGGATCTAACTTCACATACTTTCTATTGACTACTTCTATAACAAGGCACCTTCACCTCCCGTAGGAAGCACAGTTCTGCAAGATCGCTGTTCAGCCAAGATTTTTCATTCTGAACAATCACAGTAATGCGTTTAGACAAACAACTTCACAACTGACCTGCAAAGCTGTATACACTCTGGTTTTCCTCACGCGAGTCATACATTTCTGGAGATCTTCGCGGTGGATGTCTATGAGTCTATGACTACTTACAGAGTTTATATACTTGGCACGACTTTGGAGCCAATTAAGCACATATAAAACTAAGTCCAAGCAGAAAATGAGTGTTCACAGTGATGAAAACAAACGTGCCCAGCTGATACACTCAGGAGTGCTGAAAATGTGAGATGGCTGCATGTGAAACACAACCACAAACTCAAGTTCTGCAGCCATGGGCAGCTGCTAGCTGTCCACTGGGCTGCCACACAACTGAGCTCTTCAGAAGCTACCCAGGAAGAAAGCAGTGACTAACTAAACAAAACAAAAGCAGTAGTAATTATAGTGCAACTTAAGGGAATTCTGTACTGAGGAATCATTACCGTTAATAAAACACACAATGGCTAATTTTGTGAAGTTTCTTTAAACACAGCGTGAGCTTCTGCAGATAACGCAGCAATGCAGGATATGGCAAAATCCACAGCAGGTTTTATCACCCTTGGTTTCCACAGCTTCGGTATGTCATACAGTTGCATGTTTATTTTCACAAAAACAGGATTAAGTGAAAATGGTATTTTCAAAACAAATGCACGCTCTTTGCCCAAGTCAAATAAACCACAGATGGGCAACTGCAATTACTCTTAGGCCGATTTCAGAACGAACAAGCTCAGCCTTTGTTAAACGGAAAACAAAGGCTAATAAAAGCTATTAATGGCAAGCACTTACTTGCAGGTGACGGGGTGCTGCATCCGCTAGTTGGTGGGTGGCTCTGGAGTCCATGAAGGGAAGGTAGCGACAGTCCGCCGATGACCGGAGGGAACAGTAACGGGTATGGCGCTGCTGGGTAGTGAGTCATATGTCCATTCACTGCCGGTACGGGACATGTGCGGCTGCTGGTTGTCATGTTAGTGCCTCACAGTGTGTAAATGTTACGTTGCATCACTCCAGGCCAGCAAACAGGTACTTGAACTTGGGAACGGAGGGGGCTGTCCGGCCTGCAGGTATGGCTTGAGCTGGACGGCGTGACGATGAAGAGGTAACTCACTAGATCAGGCCCGTCCTGCGCTTCATTGCTGCTTCCTGCTGCTCTTACTTCCAGGACATCCTTGCTCTGAAGACTGTGCCCAAAACGTCTTCTTACTCTGAGCCCACAGTTCGGTTGTTAATGCAAATTTTTTGCTGGGTGGACAGCTGCTCTCTACAGATGCATACTGATACAGCCTGTGAGAAAAGAAAACAATATATTGATTATAACATGTACTCTATACATATACATGCACAGAAAACTCTTTTACCCCCCCCGCTTCTTTTGTTAAGTGATTACATATTTACTAATGTCCTACAAGATCATCTTGATGGTTACTGGGGGGTAAAATTCTCATTATACTGAAGCTAATAGCAGAACACCCATCCTTGCCCAGCGTCTTACATCAGAAGCAATTTCTGGTCAGATGCAATCTTGTTTTGGAAACTGTCAGTTTTAAAGCTTATGCATCAATAAATACCTGAAATATTGATATTGGAGGAGAAAACAACTTCTAAACAAAAATTCCCAGGTACATGAAAGCTTTCAGCTTCCCCATAAAAGTTACAAAACTAATTACACCGAGGAAGCTCTGTGCTCTGCTTCAATGTCATGTCTCAGCTGTGACATTAGGGACTGCTTCTGAAGGTGATTTGGTATTAGGTTATTAAAATACTAATTGGTTTACCAATGATTGATCTCGCAAAGGTTAGTTAGTTTATCTTATTATCACTTCAGAGATCTCACTGGTCGTTCACTCTGTTTAGCGGTGGATAGACTGCCTCTATCACCAAATAAATAAATAAAATTGATTCTCCAGCAACGTCCCCTTTTCTCCTCTTAATGATTTTCATGGCCCCTTTGTTGCCTCACTTCCCCATACCTCCTGTTAAAGGTTCTGTGCTTTACTTCTGTCAAAGCCTGAATCAAGTACTCAAAACCTGCATCACCTCATCAGTGGTGGTGGGCCATGAAGCTATTTGTACCATCCTCCCATTCACTTCAGTGCTTTTCTTCTGTAACTTAGGTTTACAAGGCAAAATTGATAACCCTGTGTTTCACACTCCTCTTTGCTCACAACTTAGGGTACTGGGGAAAACCCACAACTTCAGAAAGTTGGTTGACTGCCTCTCACTCGAGGTAAATATTCAAAAAAACTGCCAAAACATCTACTGGTGCACCTTCTGGCTGTTGGCTTTTTTTTTTTCCATTTTCATTTTTCCAGATTCTGCTCTGGAAGAAAACCCCAAAACACACGTTATCTCATAAGCAGAGTGAGTGAGTGACCTGCCAGCAACCCATCGCTCTCGTGTATTGCTCCTCTTTCACTCATGAACACTATCTTCAAAGTCACCATGAACTGCAATAACTTCTTGGGGCTTCATCTGAAGGGCTGGACCCTAATGAGGGGTCCTCATTTTCTCGGTCACTCGAATGAGAACCTCAAGCTGAGAACGGGGCACTTCTTGAGCTATTTCAAACAGTGAAATTTGCTCCACCATAGCTGTTTATTTTTTCATACAGCAAATCACTGGTCTTTTCAGAAACAATCAGTCCTGATGGTGACCTGAGAGCTACTGGAAACACTGCAACACCACCTTATTGTGACCACTGCTCCTTGACTTCTTTGTGCAATGCTCCAGTCAAAAGTCAGCAAGCGTTGCTTTTGGCTTGTGATCATTCCCCTGCATCATGGCAGGAGTCCCCAAGTTCTCCCAGCTCGCACTGTTGGGGGAAGACAGCAGGAGCCACACGGCAGAACTTTACTACCCAAAACTGAGGCAGTCCGGGGCTGCCGAAAGGCTGCTTTCTGAGAGAACATGTTACATCCTTACAGCTGCTATGGTGAGCAAACAGGAGCAAAATCCAACTCGTAAATGGCATTGTATTCATGGTTCTTAGAAATTATAGCCTAAAACACAAGGCAAGATGACTTTGGAGTGTGAAAGTAAAGGCACAGAAGTGAAAAGACTCGTCAAGGTCACGAAGCAAAGGCAATTCCAGCAGAGGGGAGCTGCGGCAGCAGTGCTTACTATCCCTGCTGCTGCTCAGCCCACCAGTTGTCAGTACAAATTCAAATGAGCAGGTTTAAAAAAAAAAAAAAAGGAAGAAGAAACACGGATGCATATGTTTGCCTGTCACAGAAGAGTGGAGTGTTTCTGCTCTGTGAGGAATACCAGCAAAGGTTACCAGCTGTGCATGTTTTCAGACAGCAATTTGCACTGAGTACAGCCTGCTTGGGGATAACAGGAATGTAGTTGTAAGTATTTGATAACTGTGTAAATTATGCACAAAATACCTTTAATGCTAACGGAGGGAGACGTGCGCAGAGATGAGCCGTGATGGTGCACACCGAGTCAGCAGGGAGGAGCTGTGTGCCACCGTGGTCTCGAGGAGCAACGCGCCTGGAATCAGACCTGCAGGGGAAGCCTCAACAGCCAAAACGCGGCCACTTGCTAACACAAAACGGGGTGGGCCACCACAGGTAGCCTTCTGTGCCACCTAGCTAAAGCTTTATGAAACTTCAGAGCCAGGGAAAGAGAAGTATCAAAGGCACATGCCAGGAACGGATGTTTTCTAACAGCTGGCAAAAATATGACACTTCCACGCGTTCGCAAGAACACGAAGGGGGGAAGGATGCAGATCAAAGCCAGCCCCAAAGTCTAGGCGCTAAATTAATCACAGATCAACGTCACCTATTTTTAAATTGCGTAGGCCTTCAGAA
Source organism: Aythya fuligula (assembly GCF_009819795.1). Lineage (NCBI taxonomy): Eukaryota > Metazoa > Chordata > Aves > Anseriformes > Anatidae > Aythya > Aythya fuligula. The sequence continues at coordinate 40,909,782 of NC_045560.1, read as the reverse complement.
CTAAAATTTGTTTTACAAAACTATCTACTACTCCCACTTACGTCTCCGTTAGCCACAAGAACGCAGAGCTCAGCATAAATTACCCAAACGCATCCGACGCTGTGGTTCGGGGAATTGTGGTGTTTAAGCAGTAAGTACACAACAGAAGCAGCTCCTCCAGGACAGGGAGGAACAAGGGCACTCAGGAAACTGTCCTGACACTTCCTCACAGCTGGAGGAACATATTTTGGGATGTACCTGGTGATCAAAAAATGCAGCAAGTCCCTTACGCAAGTCCATATGACTACGTAATGGTATCAAACTAGACATTAATTGTATCGTTCTGCAAAAAGGTGTGCAGGACACGAAGCCTCAGACCTCATTCCTTTGCTTTTCTCTCACGATAAAGACAGAAAGTGAATACCATGTAAAAGGTGCAGTACTCTAAACAGTGTATTCTTCAACTCTGAGAAGTGTTCCTCTGCGGCAGCAGGATGTTATAAATGCTCCTGTGGCCAAACACCTACGAGGTGGCCAAAGTGGAAACCACAGACAGACAGGAGCCTATGCTCCAGTAACGCACCTCATCCAAACAGGCAGCTATTCTCTGCTTCCCAAGGGATTTCTGGTCACTGTCTCTGCTAACAGAGGTGACAGACTGATCATCACAGCAGAGGACACCATGAAGTAGAAACTGCTAAAACACAGGAAACCCACAGAGCAGCTGCACCCATCTGTGCCAGTTCCATGATGCTGAAGAAAACCCTGAAGAACCCAAGGCAAGACTTTGTTCATATCCCTGGATTCACGTGCTCACTCCTCTTGGCTTGCTGCTGAAGGTCCTAGCATTTGACACCAGCCATCCTCACAGTCTGCAGAGGGTTTCAGGGTGAGATCATCTCTTTTCCTCAGCTAAACCTGTGCCACAGGGTAGGACACTGTAAGACGCTGGATCTGGAGAATCCACCCAGCACATGAAACAATCCTCTTCCACCAAGCCTTGTCCTGAGTGACTGCTCGTGAGTACAAGGGTCACACAGTCAGCCCCCCGTACGAACAGTACGTGGAGAAGGATCACACGGAAAAGTTTCTTTGAAGGCAAACCAAAAGATGATCGCGTTGTACACCACGCCGCATTGAACAGCCGCCAGTGACTCTTCTTTGGCAGCACATATGCCTCCTTTTGGGTTTTTACAGGCCTTTTATTGACTTGACTTCAGCGATAAAGCAGATGGCCACGGGGGAAGGAGGCTACAGTAGCTCCAGTGCAGAGCAGACAGCAGATTTATCAGCTGCAGTTAATGCAGCAGGTGTACCTGTCTCTTCCACATTTCTTCTCGGTGTTTGTGCAGCTGAGCAGTTTAAAACCACAAATTTCCACTTATAAGCTCCAAATTTTACAGGAGACACAGCGGCCCAACTTTTATTTTCCTTGTGATTTCCCATGCATTTTGCACAAGCTTTACTAGAGCAAAGAGTTTTGCTTTCTACACCTCTGTCAGTTCTCCTAAAATACATTAGATGAATCAATCCCCATCCATTATATCGTCACTGAGCTTCCATTTAGTAACAATATTTGGTGTTGCTACTCTGACATACTTCATTGTTCCAAATTTTGCACTTAGAAGAGGTTTTACTTTATGAATTAAATTCCTTTTCCTGTTACAGGTGACGTTGATGCTATCAGCAGCTGGACAGACAAGAGCCCAAGCCAGGGGGCTTGGTGACAGCCACGTGCCCCTCGCAAGGTCATGCTCTGTCCTTCACCTGCCAACACCAGCCCACTTCCACGTCCATCTTCCACCAGCCTCATTGCCCACAGCAGGGAGTTAAGCTGTCATGCAGCTGAAGCAGGATTTTTGCGTTTTCCCCCCTTCCTTCTGAATGGGGTCGGTTGAGCTCTGTCCTACCTGCAGTGATTTTGAGCACCCAGCGATCCTTAAGCTAAATCCACCACCCCGACATCCCTCTAACAGAGGGAACCAGTGCTGCTCCTCCCTTACAGCTGCAGGACGAGGGCACAAATACACCGGGGGCACGTCCCGGACACTCGGATGTGCTATACAGGGAGCCTGCGTGCTGCAGGCAGCCCAGCCAGCCGCAGCATGGAGCTCAGCGCCGGGCAATTTGCTGCTCTACGCCCAGCTGTCGGTGGCGTACACGTCCCTGAAGTTTCCAGGGTCACGGAGGAAGTCTCTTAAGTTCACTTCCCATTTTCTTGCCAGCGCCAAAATCCACCCCCCTCTTAAATCTTCGGCGAAGTCCTAAAACAGGAACCCGCGAGGGCAGGCTGGCCAGTACGCAGGGAGAGGCGAGCTGCTCCTCTCCCAGCAGCAGAAACAGCTCCAGAGGAACTTTGCCTGAAAAAACCCTCAGTGGTATTTCGTATCTTTTCCCAAGAGACAGAGTTGACCGAGTCCTTACTTATTCTGCAGTTTTGGGACATATCCTAGCGGTGTTTTCACAACAAGTCGAGGACTAACAGCTCCGAGAGCCCTTACTGTATTTAAGGCAGGGTTTGGAGTTTGTACTGAAATCCCCGATTATGCACACGCTTCCTATTATGCTAGCTGATGGCGTTGCAGCGGGTAGTGAATAATTCAGCAGATTTAGCCAGAGCCGAGTGTAAATCAGTCAGATACAGCGAGACGGTCGCCGTGCTGCCTTGCAGCTACCAAAAAAAACGTGTGGAAACTTTCCTGGGCAGAGCAGCGCCTTGCTTGCCACAGGTCGCCGCCAGCCGCGCGTTTTGCCTTCTTGGCTCTCCAAAGAGATTTAATTAAACAATAAACCAGCTCCAGTGGCAGAAGTAAAAAAGCCTTTGGAGTGTTATGTTTCCTTTATTAGCATAGTGATGTGAAACTAAACAGAAAAAGCAATCTAATAACAAACATTCCTTTGAGAACTGCTCCGGGAGCAAAAGGACATCCACTTATTGTTCAGCCCGTCCCATTGGTCCATATAGGGCCATAAAGGTACAATAGGAGGAAACAGGAAACAGACTGGCACATCTGCATTATCTTATTAGGGGCTAATGGATATCTGAGAGGAACATGCATCTGATTCTGAATAGTCTGTACCAATCTCCGAAGCAATTACTCTTAATTAGTGGATTCTGTTTATAGATGGAACTTAGTGTACCCTTCTGTATCAAAGAGATGCAGGCATCTGGAGGGAGATATGCTTTTCTTAAAGGGAAAGCACTGCGGCACGGCGCGAGGGGGTGGTTGTTTTGTTTGGGTTTTGGCAAATAAAAGCGCTCTGAAGCATAACATATTCTACTGTATTATTAATCAAAAGAGCATGCCAGCTTGGAAGAAAAAAAAAAAAAAAAAGACCATACTGTTAATCTCAAACTCGGAAAGTAAACACAGAAAGCTAATACTTGCATATGAATTATATGACAAAAACCACTTTGATGATAAGCAAATAAACAACCGAGCCCTAAAATTTTCGACCGATGGCCAAAAAGTTTAAAATAGCAGCTTAAGTCAGAAGAACAACATCTGCATTTTGTATCTGCCAAGTCTGCAGCCAAAAAAAGTAAACCACTCTATATGACCAGATGCATGAATAAAAAAGAAAAAGGCATGAAACACAACTTCAAAGTCAGCGTACCGAGCAGCAGAGCCGCGGCTCCTACAGCCCCACTTGTCAGATATTTCCAGCTATAGGTGCAAGACCTATGGGGGAGGGAAGATAAGTTTTAGCAAAAGGAGAACGCTATTATTAGGACACTTTTCCTGCATCTTGGTATGTACGAGAGCTGTCTGTCTGCTGGGCAACTGCGAACGCCTTTTTGTCATAAAGCTGACACTTGCAAAATGGGTTTGTGCTTTATTTGTTTTTTCCTGACTGCGATTGTAAGGAAATAAATAACATAATTAATGCAATTGTTGTTTATTTGAAAATCCTATGGGGGGAGTATAAGAAGGGGAGAAAAAAAGAAAGCTGCTTTTTCCCTAAGCAGCTCTGCTTCGTATCGCCTGCACTGCAGACACACACTGATGTAAACCCTGAAAAAAGGGAATCTAAATCTGAAAGGGGGGCAAAAAGTAAGAGACACAATGACACCCATTTATTTACACACCACACAACAGTACCCTGCTGTGCCAGCTATTGATTTTAGTGGAGCTGAGAGTCCATGTTGGGGAGCAGCAGCTGTGAGTGCATAGCCTGAATCCTCATATGGGAACAATACTCCATAAGCAGGATAACCTATTTCAGCCAACCTTCGTGTATAACACACAGCAGTAAAAACACACACAGCTTACATCTTGAGATCTGGAAGGCGCTATGGTTATTTTTTCACAAAGGTCCGGGGCAATTATTAATTTATTTGTGCTAGCACAATGCTAGCATAATGAAGAGATGTGAAGGACTGAAAATCCAGGCTTCTCGTGTCTGTTATTCTACAGAGATGTTAATTCTCTTCCACACTAACCATATTTAAGACCCACCCACTGCATCATGCAATTACTCTCTCATTTTCTCCTGTTGTTTGCTGTTTTAAAGGGCTGTTTGCAACCGAGGGTGGTGTTTTTTTTTCCAGAGCTATCTGCATTCCATGTTTCTTTCATTACTCAGCAGTTGCCAAAACTATACTGCGAAGTAAAGATAAATGGTTGGGTCAGGTGGTGGGGTTAACAATTTACTGTGTGTACTGCCCTGAGAGCCAGATATAGTAGAATTGGCTCATGTTTATGTACAGGATGAGAAGTTGATTTCCTGTGCAGTGACTTTCAATCACCTCTATACGGGACTCTCTTGCAGCGTCCCTCTGAGAATTCAAGGAGCTTTGAATACATTTTGTGCTGGCATATAGGATACTCTGCTTTGTAACTAAATGCTTTCCTTACTTATTCTGCCACGTTCAAAAATCCCAATGGACTGTCAAGAGCAGTTCTCTTTTTTTTTATTTATGGAAACCAAAAGGAGGGTAACTGAGCTTCCTGCTCCCTTAGTTAAAGTGAGCTCCTATACTGATTTCCCTCCTCAACACTGAAAGTTATTTCTCAGCACTTAGAAATGCTCATTCAGTGCAATCAAAACTTGGTTTTTGCATTGTCATCTCTGTTAGTCCTTATTATGGTTTTTAAGGACGTGAGATGGTAATTTCATATTGAGAATATGCTAAGTAGGAGTCTACCCATGGGCTACAGTGGTTTAGGAGGCTGAAGACTTTCCAGACCAAACCTGTTTGTTTGTTTTTTCTCCAGGCTGAACCACACTGACCTGTTTCTGTTCATCCCCTGACCTGAAGGGAAAACAAACAAACAAAAAAATACTAACACATCACTTCTTTCAAACACGTATTCAGATGTTCCACAATTGAAGCAGCACAGACTACGCTGGTCATTCATGTCCCACATAACTGGGAAGTCTAATGTGAAACATTTACCCACCGAGTTGCTATGTCTACTGCTTTAGCCTTGTCCTTTGGACACACTTCTCCAGCAGGTTTCCTTGGTTTCTGCAGTTTCTCCCTACAGTTCTGAAAACCTAGACTGGACTTTCTGACCAAAATCATCCTTCGCTATCCCATCCAGCCAACCAGGTTGTTTGGTTGTTTTGCTCCTACCTGGTTCTATGCAAGGTGATAATCCATGAAGAAGAAAATTATCATTAGTGGGACCTACACCCTTGGACTTTCCCTTATCAGTCAGTCAAGGCAAAGAAAAAGAACCGCTAGTGGGAAAGGTGAGCTGCAACCAGTGCCAGACTGATAAGATATGGGGGGATCTACATGCCAGCTTAAACCAACAGCATACTTGACCATCTATAAAAGAAAAGTGTCTAAGCTCCAAATAGGACACATTTCCTCTCCAAAAAGAAGGTCTTCCATTGAAGGTCTTCCCCTTAACAGGCAACTCTGGCTACAAGGCACCTCAGGATGGCAACGCATTGATTCCCAGTCAAAGCAAGGTTGTGTAAGAAGGGCTCTTGGGAAGAGATGGGAGACCAGGGGAAGACAGACCGAGTAAGCAACTAATGAGGAATACTGAATAAACAAGGAAAAAACATCCTGATGAATATGTTCAGCAATGTCATCCGGTATTATGGGACACAGATGTTTACAAGTATGTCAGTCTCCTCCCAGACGGTGTCAGAGCCAGGAGGACGTGGGGAATGTCTCTAAAGACTCCCAATCACGCTTTATGAATGCCCATCCTGAACGTACAAGCTGATGGGAAACATGTCCCGACGACCACTGGCAGAAACAGCACTTACCATCACTGCAACTGCTAAAAAGGCCTTATACTGACTGTTTACAACCTTTAAGAGGCCTCTGAGATCAGTAAGAGGGGTCAAGTGATGTTATTGTTTTGGTGACAGAATGAAGATCCCTCGTAAATGATGGTGGCCTGGGAATCATTAAAAGAATGGAGTACTTCATCTGCTTAGAAGCTAAAGAGGAAAGCAACTTTGGAGGGCAGCTCCTTGACAGAGAAGTACATCTCTTTGGAAGGCCAGTGCTCTGTGGTCGTGATGACCAGTGCAGGTGAACCCCTGGAAGGACACAGGACAGCGAGATACTTCATTACAGAAGGGCGCAAAGGCAGGCAAGGCTGTGGGTGACAAACTGGTGACAGTAAGTGGCAGATGCTGAAAACAGCGGTGTGGATGGCATTATGCTGTGCTTCGTCCATACATCATGTAGGTGATGTAAAGTCACCGTAGATTAATATTGGTAAGGATCAGGGCAATTGAGATCTCTGACATCTGCTGTTAGTTGTTGTTGGGTAAATCTTTGCTAGGGAAGTCTGACCCAGCACAGAAACAAAGTCTATTCCTTCTCTTCGCCCTGAGAAATATCTTCCCAAATCCTGAGAAGTCTTGGTCTTAGCACCACCACAATAAAGCAAAACTACCCTCCCTCCCTCTTCCTGAGATCAGCCGAGCAGCTGGCTTCTGCATGGGCCAGGCAGGGTACCTTTAGTGGCACAGAGAGCGGAATCCAGTGGCTGAATGCAGCCAGTCCGGATGCCTAGCCTCAACTGAAACGTGTGCCATCGGACTAGCTAATAGCCAATTGCAGGAAGCAGCTCTGAGCTTTTGCTCAGCTTTGTTCAGTAGCTGGACAACTAGTCAATGCAACGCTCTGAGCACGTGGCCCTCACTGTGGCAGACACACTGCCTGGGTTCATGCAGTCGGGGATCTTCCCACACTGAGCAAAGAAACAAAGTCTTCAGCATCGTCACTGAGATAAAGAAGGGCACAAAACACTTTAATTTGGAAAACGTGCTGCAGCAGAGGGCTCTGTTTCCATTCAGCACACTTCACTTCATGTGCCACATATGGAAGGATCCTGCAAGGGTCCCCTATATGTACAGCAATTTAATCTGTTGTTACAAAAAGTATGTGGATTCACTCTGAGAAACCTGAAGGAAGACTATGTTAGGAATTTGCCCAAACTATAAGCTAGGCTTCTCAATCCCCCCAGCAGAGTTAGGAGGAAGAGTTAGGTTAATCTGTTGGCAGATTATTATTTTTTTTTTTGCACTAGAAAGCTAGAATTTCTGCTTCCTCAGAGCCAGACGAGTTCAGATCCTTGCTACACCCCTTTGTCAAGCGGGGATGGTAATCCAAATGGAACAAGGGAAAAACAGGGGATTACTGGTTCAAGCACTGGTTGCGAACTTCATCTGTGGGACTAGAAGTGCATCCATCACCTCAGCATCACAGAGGTGCGGACACTGTGCTAACACAAAACAACCTCGCACACATAATTTATCGGCTTTTGTTATATATGGCAAGCCTAACAGTACACGCCTGCTGAAAGGTCCTGTAATTCCCCTGAGTTATTAGAGTCTTCGGTCCTGCTTTACCCAGAAAACAACATTTCTGCTGTCTGCTTCGAGCTCCTGAACCCTCGCTCAGTACATATGGCAAATTCCAATACATTCCCAGTAAGGCTCCCCCAGGGTCAGCAGAATATGCCAGAGGGCTGGTGGAGATTATGAACATTTATTTTAAAGCCTCCGTTTTCTGTAGCTCCCCGTCACAGGAGCAATAGGGTAGCAAAATTAGGAACAAGCAAAAGCATTAACTAGGAAGGGACCAAGCCATAGGCTGGGTTGCAGGGCAAAAATAGCATTTTTATTGTCAATATTATGCTTAACAGGGAGCCAATAAGGCAACTGCAAAATGCTAATAATACATCGAGATAGCACAACACGTGTAAGCACCTTTCGAGTTGTTATCTGAATCATTTGAAAATGCTGCAAAGCCTTATCAGTCAGGTCACAAAGACAGAGGTGCAGTCATCAATCACGGTAGCCACAAAACCAGCACGTCTTTCCCACACCCTAACACGTTCAGAAGACCCGTGTGTCCCACAGCTACTCTGAGAGGTGCCGGACAGGTGGATAACACTATCAGGAAGACCAAAGTAAGCTATGACCGTACATTTCACTTTCAAAAGGAACCTGACAGGAGCCTGAGCACCAACAAAACTCAAGCAGCCTCGTGTCATGCATGCCTCTGCCAGCCTGCAAAGCAGGACTTCAGACACAATACCAAGGTTTTCTCGCAGAATAAGCAAGTGCGTGAATTAATACACAGTAATTGCTCCCATTGAGCCCCCTTCTGAAAGCATCTTTCCACCAATAAATGCAAGACAGCTTCCCCCATTTCCACAAGTAAACTAGCCCAAGTTTTATCTCATTTACTGCAGAGGAAGAAGTCACACGCACACTCTCAGGAAAGGAGAAGGGCAATGTGCCACCACGTGAAATTCGGATCTGCCCAAACCTACTGTTGTTTTAAAGCCATCTAGCCATAACCAGTGTAACCTCAACCCAGATCAAACTCTGAACAGGGCAGCCTTTACCCGCTGAACACACTTCGATCATTATTTAGCCAGTGAAGCTGAAAGATTAATACATTAAAATGATTAATTTTGAAAGCATTCAAGAAAATAAGCGAGCAACTGCATAATTATGCCATGAGATACCACAGCTGAAGCAAGGCATAGGCCCAAATCTCACTACATTTCTTAACCAACAAAAGATAACTTGGTTTTTAGGTCTAAAGGACAGAAGCAGACCTGAAGCTGCCAGTCCCCGCTCCCAGCTTGCTTCCTGAGGGGCCAGCAGGCAGCCAGGTTTCTCACCTCATATTTAAGGGATCTAAATTATGGCCCTTACTCTCTCCCTGAACAGAGTTGCTGGTCCTCACCAGTAGGTCTAGGCAGGAGGAAATGCATCTCCCAGAACACCCAAAGCTGAAACAGGGGCTGTTCCTCCTGTGAGCCTCGTGAGTGGTGCTTCAGAGCCTGAACCCCAAGGACTCTTACAGCAGTGTCGCCGTGGGACACAGCCACAGCCCAAAAGGCCCCAGCACAGCAGGCACTGTACAAAACACAACTACTGCTGTCAAGGAATGGCAATGGAAATGGCAATGGAAACTGTCCCCACCGAGATCAAGCTTCTGCTGAAAGCACCAAGCGAGTCGGACAAGTTTAAATCATTGAGTCCTTTGCATTCTGCGTTAAGGAATTTGCTCCATAAATTCACTGGGAATAGAGTGGTGTGGAATTGCACACCTTGAATTGCTGTCAGAGGTAAACTCAATCACTGATAGCATCACCTCAGCTGCAGCAGCCCATCCCTCCTATATGCTTACCCCACCGTGAGCCTGCCTCTGTTGTACAATGCTGACTTTTACCCTCCTGCAGACCTCGGGCTGCTCTCCCCACCCAGAGCTAGCCACCAGGACAGCCACACTTCCCACACCACCTTTGCAACCTGCCTGGTCGTCACCCTCCTCCACTGCAGCAGCTTTCTGCCAGAATGACCTTACCAAGACTCTCCATGAAGATTTTGAGGACAGCAGCACTTCACAAGTCCGGATCTAGCAGCCCAACGTGCTGCAAAGGACACAAAAGAGTCTGAGGAGCTGGACGCCAGGAAGCCTAGCTGGATGCCCAAGGCTGATAAGGCAATCAGATAACCAGGCAAATACCAGTGGCCAAGCAGAGCCTATCTTTGAGCTGGGAATGTCAAAGCAGACATGTCCCAATGGGAAGCACTCTCCTAAGAGCACCCGAGGTTTCTACAACAGCTGCATACACTGGGTGAGCAAATTAATTACTCCCTAACCACTGAAAAAGAGTCTTTGCAAATAAGACAAAGCCTGTCAAAATCCTCTTGTGGCTTTTGTGATTATAACAAATCACTAAGCACTGCACTCCAGTCAGAAATGATGCCTGAAGGTAGATGTTGGTTCAAGCACACCCCTCAGCATGTCCACTATTGCACTGACTGCATCCTCTTCCCAGCTAGCATCGTCTGTGACAACTGCGTCTCAGTTGTCCATTGTATCTGGTCTCACAGAATACCATATGCCAAAGTGAATCAGATGCAAGCAGAAAAAAACAAACAATTTAAGTGTCCTCAAAATGATGCATAAGCAATGGAACGCAATAAAGAGGCCAACTAGTGGAAATAATCTCTCAAGGTAAGTGAGGTCTGTAAGAGCAGCCCACTCCCTTTATGTAACTTGTGGTTCTTGAAGATATCTTGCCCATACGGATCCAACGATAAAGTTTTCTGTTTTCCAATTTGAAGTCTGTGACTGGGCAAAAACAGGGGTTGCTCTGCAACACTTATCCAAGTTTGCGAGGGAGAAGAGAAGGGAGCAGAAGTGCAAGGAAGAACGAAACTACCAGATACAGTCCCTGTCGTTTAATGTGATGACCGATGTGAAGACTCTCCCTTCATAAATGCAAAGCTCATGCATACCATCAAAGATTCACAGTGACAACGCTCTAGTTAAAATAATTACTTTAAATGAAAAGCAACTGAATTGTCTAGAATACTACAAAATTCAAGGAGGTATTACAAGCAACGTACCTGACTGAATGACACATGAAAGGCGCGTTCCAAGAAAAATGATGTAGAGCTCTAACATACCAAGAGATAGAAGAGAGACTGAGGAAGCTTGAGAAACAGCACCCTCTAAATCATCCCTTTGTAGGAATCGCCACGTTTATGAAGTGGGCTAGGTCTCACATTCATGTAACCACTCTGACCTTTTTTTTTTTTTGCCAAAAGACACGTGCTTTAACTTTTAACATTTATTAACCAAAAGAAGAGAGATGCTCCTAAAATAATAATTGGAGGCTACATGCTAAAGAAAACCATAGGATCTCCTCCTTTTAACACGTCTTATGGCTACAGTAATATGGCTACGATACCATGTGTCAGCTAAGACGATTTCTTTTTCTGCGTGTGTTTGCACAGTAATGATGGGCCTTAAAAGTACTGTCTTCATCACCAGAGCATAAGGGATTTGCAATGAAGAAATACTTACTTTCCGTACAAAGAGGAAGTAAAAAATACAGCCTCTTAATGTCAGATCTAAGCATCAAAGACCAAATGGCCTAAAAGTAGAATAACGAGAAAATTTGAGAAACGCTACAGCGAGAGCTTAAATTCCAGTCTAGCATTTGATTTAGTGATAATCCTCCAAAAACAGCTCTGCATCTGATAAACACAGGTTCAGGATTCAGTTGTTGACACATGGTAAGGAAATGAAACACATTCTCCCTATATGAAGTTCACATTTTTCTGGGTGAAACAAAGAGCACTTGTAATCCCGTGTCTCTAATGTACCTCTTAAAGCAGTAAAAAGAACTGAAAGTTATCTACATGAAGCAAGATTGTCTGACGTGCTAAAAAGATCTGAATTAAAGAGCTTGACTGCCTCATCCACTGCTAAGCCTTAGAAAAATAAGGAAATCCAATTTAAGATTTACACAGCAACTCCATGAACGCAATCCCTTGACATTACAACTCCACTGGACATACCTCTCTGTAGGCTACTCACCAAACCTCTTTGGGGCAAGCAAAAGAGAAAACCCTCTACCAGAAATGAATCAAGGTAGAAAGTTGGGTTCACTAGACCATAGCCAACACCAAACAACATTAACGTACCTCCCTTTAAGAGATTATCTCCACTTTTAAAGAAACGACAGAATTGCTGGAAGGTCTGGCAAGCGGTGATGAAGACGCCCAGTCTGAAGAGAGCTCCTCGTCATTCAGCCTTACACCACCCCACCAAGGTTATTAGAATGACATGCTTGGAACAATTGAGGGAGCAAGTAATTACGTTACTCGATGGTCCTGAATATTACCGAATAGCAAAACCCTTAAACAGGAAACTAAATTTTATAATTTAAAACATGCATACGCATAAAAGGGGAAAAAATAATCAAGGATAGCCTTTTTCAAAACAACATGCAAAATTACATAGCAACAGCATAAAAGCTTCTGGACAATTTCCTTTCCTTAGCCTCCAATGGATGGTTTATTCCAGAGAGACAACCCTCAGCATACAAAGCCCACTTGTAAACATACAAGTTTAGCACAGGAATTGCTATACTAGGTCAGATTAATAGTCCATTTAGTTCAGTAACCTCTCATTTGACAGCAGCCAGCATCAGATACTTCGGGGAAAGGATGAAGAAATCTCTAGGAGAGCAATTACAGAAAAACTTTCCCATAAAACTTCTTTCCAACTCCCATCATCTACTGGATGGCTTATGCCCTGTAACAAGAGATTTTTTCCCTGGGCTTTTTGTTTGTTTTTGCTAGACCAAATAATATAAATAATACTCAAGCATTGTGGATATCTTCTGTATCTGCATTCCATATGTTTTTAATCTTTAAAATTGTTAGCCCTAGCAGAATTCAGAGGCGCTGAGTTTCAACATCACCAACGCAGCGCTTAAGATAATATTCCTACTGTGTTTTTAAATAATTCCCATTTCCCCTGGATGATTCTTTGTATCTACAGTATCTAGGGTAGCACAGTAAAAGAGAAGTTTAGGGTATTTATTTTCTTCAGAAGTCTCTGGTTCTTGGTTTTTCCTCAATGCAGTATTCTGCAGTCATTCCTCAGAAGCAGGAGAGAGGCTTTGAGAAGGCAGAAGTGCCTCCAAATTCCCTCTTCCTCCCTCTCCCCCAAATTGTGTTTGGTTTCCTTCAGGACAAGCATTAGTTTCTCCGTCAAATTTACTTGTCTATTTTAATTGCTAGTATACACTTCTTCAAATGTTACCCATCTATTTAACCACTTCCTTAGATTTCAGGGCAAATACTTTTCAGGACAGGAAAAAGAAAAATCAATTCTTGAATAACAAGTCAAGAGTAGCAAGTCATTTCTCTAATTAAGGCATTGACTTTCTTCTGCGACTGCAGTAGAGTTATCTGTGTGGTCACTTCCACGCTAAAACCATAGGTAAATATTAGCAAAGCAACAATTGCATCAATTAATAACAGCAACTGACAGATAAACACTACAAAGAGAATTCCATTAGCTCCCCAGACAAACACCGTGCCAGTTTACAAATGAAGGCACAAGAGGAATAGCACGGCCCTAATCTGCCCCAAAACTATCCACATCTGCATGCAAACACTTGTGCTCTGTAAACACCAAGCCATTACCAGTCTGCTTGCCATCCTCTCCTGGTCTGCAGGAAGCCACTAATGGGGCAGCTCCAGGCGGGCAGGCAGCCCGCCCCGTTGTCCGACCCCTGCTTGGCTTTGTTACCTCGTGATTCACCCACGTTGGCTAAAGCCTGTGGGCTGCCTCCACAATTTTGGAGAAAGCTGAACGCTTGCAATTTTTGTTAATTTATTCACGCATTTTATGTCCATATGTCTTGATTTGCAAGTCAACTCAAGCATGGAAATGAGAAGAGCATGGGCAAGGATTAGGCTAAATTATCTCAGCAATCACATTGCTTTTAGTAAACCGCCTTTTTTCAAAGCAAAGCATTTGAAAGTCAAAATAGAAACTCCAAATTTCAAAACTTTTCTGAGAAGTGTGTCAATTCATAGATTTGGATGATGGCAATCCTCCAAACATTATTCCTGCAAATAAGACTAGCGTGAGCAAATCATCCTTCTGAAATCACTTGTGACAGAACATTCCAGGAATTTGAAGAGGACGTTGTGAATATCAGACCTCAAGTTTCCCCAATTTCATTTAATGTTACTTTCTTCCATTTGGATTCATTTATAGAGAGTCAAAAGGCACAGCAGAAACTGTAAGAATCTGGTCATTGCTTGAGATTTGAGCTGAAGGAGGAACTACATGAACAGAAATAATTGATAAAGAATCTGGAAGCCTGAGAAGTATTCCCCTCTTCCCCTACTGCAATTCCTTACAAATAACTTCAGTGTAAAGATGACATTGCAGAGGCAGACAAGAATTGGAATCAGGTCTGTATCCAAGGACCAGCTCGCATCCGCATGTGATCTGCCCTGCACAAATACTAAAGAGATAACCACAGAGCTGACAGCACCTGACAAAACACTGTGCAAGGAACCCTCAGCCCAGGTCTCCCAGTGCTTTCCAGGACTGATGGCTCAGATAAGCATTGGTGACTATCACCTCTCAGACAGAATGGCGAGGAAAGATCTCAAAACCCTTGTTAGGCAGGCAGCGTGATCTTGTCTTACGTACTAGGCAAGAGGAGCAAAATGGATGCGTTCAGGTTTTTACGAATGTCACCATAATCCTTTTATTATTCACAGGATTTACGTGTTTATGCCACCATCAATAGAGTCAAGGCCTCAAAACAGCAGTATTACATTCTATTGGCAAAGGAAACATGTGAAAAGAAAGTATAAATCAATGCACTACACTGACTCAAAAAGGGACAACCTGTAAGAAGCAAGTTCAGAAATGCCAGAAACACCTTCCACTTCAGAGTAACAGCTAGCCAACTGAAACCTTAAGAGTATGAAAAAAAATGAAAAGTGTTGTGACAAGTAATCTAAACAAATGTTAAAAGTGAGGATTGACAAAGATAAAATATCTGCCAAACATCCAAAACTTAAATGAAACTGCCATTTGGCAATGGCCAAGTAAAACAAGATGTAGTCAGGCAGTTTCTGACAGAACAGTAAGCACATTGTTGAGTTTTCTTATAGACCTCCTTTCTTCACGAGGAAAAAAAAAAAAAAAAAAGGCACATCAGTATGTAGAAGAGTGCCTCTCAATTTCAGTACACACCTCAGACTTTCAGTATTGACCTGTGAGAGAAGGGAAACAGGGTTTTTGTCCTCCTTGGTTCGTGCTGAGCACTGCGGCGCTGCACAGGCCGGATGGCTCTGAGGGCCAGAGCACCAGGAGATGGGAGGAGGTGACAGGGAAAGTAAAATGGGAAGTCGTCAAATGGGCTTTGGGGAAGTTGTAAACTCATCCGAAACTTTGGGAAGATTTCTGTTTTGATTAAAGCCTACTCCATTTCAAAGGCTAATTAGCATTTTAAACAAAGGGCCTCTTCGTTACACATTAACCACCTCATCCTTCCAGCAACTGTGCTGAAAGCAGAGCTTACAACGTGAGCACATATCAGGTCTTCCAATGAACAATAAGGTAACTCTTCCCATAAATTTTCTTATAATAAAGCAAAATACAGCAGAGGAGTACAAAGCCAAAAACAAAATTAAAAGAATTTTTTTTTTTTAAAAAAGAAAACCAATAGCAACCAACAAACCCTGCAAGTTTTCTGAACAGCAACTTTCCAGCAGCTAACAGTAAAAGCAGCATATTCCCCACTACAAGCTTCGTTTTAGGATGAAAAGGATAGAGAAATACACACATTAAGTTAGCAGAGGGAATACAAAAGCTCATTAATGGAAACCAATACCCAAAATTACACTTCAAATGTTACAGAGAGACAGCAATGTGCGCTCCTCTGTTCATGGCAACAGTTCAGGAAGAGTAACTTCTGAAAGTTGTGTATTTACTTTTGACACAGCTTTTAAAGACGCTCACCCTTCCGTGACCGTTTAATGTGGTCTCCTCTATTAATAGCAACTCTTTTACAGCAATTAGCATACGGATATTAAAACAAACAGGCAGCCACAGGATCACGGCAGCGGCTGACAACCAAACGTAGCTGTGACTGAGTAACAACTTCGGCACATCCTTCTGCTCGTAACGTGGGCAACTCCCACCTTTCCCTTGGCAGAATGAGGTTAATACAGAGTAGGGAAGCCCGGTAGAAATGCTGCAATAGATGGCTGTGGCTGAGCAGGGGTGGGAGCCCCAGCACGATCCACGCTCAGAGCAGCAGCCCATGGTCGCAGAGAGCGGCCCCATTGGGCCTAGCCCAGCAGGGCCTGCAGGGGAGACTCCATCCCAGCTTTCAGCGCCTGCCCGCAGGGCTCAGCAGCCCCAAAGAGCTGGGGGCTGCTCTCCACCAGCCTCTACCCACAGCAGAGGCTTGGGCAGACCTCTGAAAACTCACCTGCAGCCATACCACAGGTCCCACAGTAGGCACAGCCAAAAATCTGTCCTGGAGACAGCTCAGCAGATGTGTAACAAGCTCATCTGGCTTCACGTTACTTCACCGGTGCCTGCCTCAAGCCCCTC
The DNA here is from genome assembly GCF_009819795.1 of Aythya fuligula. Classification (NCBI taxonomy): domain Eukaryota; kingdom Metazoa; phylum Chordata; class Aves; order Anseriformes; family Anatidae; genus Aythya; species Aythya fuligula. The sequence goes on along the minus strand of NC_045560.1, from coordinate 40,893,407 downwards.
TGCGTACATGGAAATACTGCCTGTGAAACCCACCTTTTTGGGGAACATCTCCTGTGGTGGGCTGGCCACTTGCCTTCAGAGAGTGCCCCAGGTCCCACGGCTCTGGCAGAAGGGTTAACCACCTCGTCAGTCCCACCTCACCTGCGTGAGAGCGCAGAGCTAACCCTCAGCACCTGGCTGCAATAAGCTCAGCTGTCCGCAGCTGAGAAATAGCACCCAGTCCTCCAAGATGGATTTGAACGAACTTATATACATCCTCAAAAGACATGCTGTTTTGCAAGAGAGAGTTCGCTTCCCCGGATATGAAGAATCCATCACTTCAGCCTTGGCTTAAATCACAGCCATTTGCTCACAAGCGTCCCAAGTGTTCCTCTGCAGACTAGTCACAGTTGCACTGCATTTTAATTAATTGTACACATGAGAACTGAGTTTTATACAAATCCACTTAGGCAGTTTTCAGCCAGGAACAGCCTTTAGTCAGACTTTAGAAGAAGCCTGGCGTTTTTCTGTTATAAATACAGGTCACAACAACTTGAAGAAAGTCTGAATGTTTTATGCTTTGTTTACAGGATGGAAATACTTTACATTTTCCTGTGGCAAACATGGTTGTGGGTTTAAAAAAAAGTATTTATTTTAAAATGTAATTGTTGATTTAATATTTATTTTAAGCCTACCAACCAACAAAACTTTATTTGAATCCATTAATTACGCAATTAACATTTAGAGCCCTAATAGAGCAACTATCAATGGTTTTATTGCTTTTAAAAGGTGAGTGTGTCTGGAGTGCTGTGCTGTGGAGCTGGGGGCAGGAGGGGGCACTAGGAAGGGAGGGCCAGTGCTGACCCACCCGCTCCTGCTGTAACCTCCCTTCTGGTACCAAGCAGCTGGTATGAGCCGGGGCTGTAAACACCAAGTGAAGTAATCCCTACAACTGCAGCCTCCATTATGAGAGTTCATGAAAGGAATCCTAAGAAAAACTGAAATAAAAATTATATACACAGTTCGCAACCATAAATTTTCCACACTTAGAGACCAGTTCTTACTGGATGGCTATGCTCCGCTTGCACGTAATAGCTTCCAGGATTCGGGGGAGAAAAACCCCGGCTATTGACTACACAATCCTTCAGGCAGCTCCTTTCTTACCCTCGTAAAATGTCATCTACTAGAGGCTCGCATACTGCTGGCAACTGGAAGTTGGAAGTCAGCCTCACCAAGCAGCACAGCACAGGAAAGAACTGGCGACACCAAGCACAATGAGAACGCAACTTGTAGGGTTATACAGCAGGAAAAACTGTTTGACCTAGAGAAACTGAGGTAGGAAGGTTACAATCTATGGGTCCTCTATATAAGAACAGCAATGCATTTCAGAATGACCAGCGAAAAGCCCTGAGTTTCTTAGGTGTTAGTGAGGAAGATGGTGACTACGCCTACCACAGAAGGGGAAACTAATCCTGCATCTCACCTCAATGGGACTTGAGAAGAAACACTGGCAAGATTATAAACTTCAAGGCTTATTATTCCAACTGAAATGTAAGGACAACTGGAGGGAGGTGCTTCCAGCTGGGGTTAGGCAGACACATGGCTCATAACATCATGAAGTTGGGCTTGATTTCCTTCCATCTCAGAGAAAAGGAAGAAGCTCAAAGGTCAAGAAAAGAAGGTGCAAATATACTTTTCTGTTCTGCGATTTCAGCTTATTGCTTATAAATGACTACATGGGAAAAATAAATCCAGAGACCATATTGCCTGTTTTGTATTTTAATTAAGTAAGTGCCTAGAAATAAGTAATGGGTTTTTTCCACTGACTTCTCTTGCTAGCTGCCCAAACAATGGCTTTTCTATACCCACGTCATGAATAAGATATTCATTAAAAACAAACAAAAACCTCACTGGAACATAAACTAATTAAAAATGTCTACCAATTTCACCTTGCTCGTCTTCTTAGAAATGAGTACTTCCTCATTCAACACAAAACCCAGCACTCTGTACCTAATCTCTGCCCAACCACCCACAGTTCTTTTTCCATTACAGTACATGGCATTTCAGAGAGACCCTACCGTTGCCATTTTCTTATTCAACTCCCAGAGACTCCTAGAGTGTCTGGCAATTTGTTAATGTCTAATTTATCCAGTGCTCTCTGCATCATTTCAGTTTTATGAATGGCTCTTGTTAGCCTGCTGCTCTTAGCTCCTTACAACATTTTTTTTAAATACTCTAACAAAGTAAAATACTTTTTCAACTCCCCTAGAGCTGTAGACCCTCTTTCAGTTGCTGTACCAAAAGCAACATGGGGGACACTTGTGGTGTCCACAGCACGGACAGCTTTCCCTGTTAAACTATTATTATTTCAATCTGTGAGACTTCTTGCCTTCCTTCCTGTTTTTCCCTGTCTCACAGGAGAGGGGAGTGAGCGAGCAGCAGGGTGGGCATTTGGCTGTTTGACCAGGCTAACCCACCACAGCTGCACTTCAGTTTTCCTTCTTGGTGCATCGTTGTTCACAAAATCTTCCCTCTCCAGCTAGTAAGACTGCAAAAATGTTGTTGCTGTTGTCACGACTGCCAAAATTTTCTTCTTGACCTTTCCTCAACTCTAATTATCTTCTGTTTAATTAATCTAATTAATCTGTATTTATTTATCAGATCAAAGAGCCTACCTCATAATACCCAATCTGTTAGCGTCACTGCATGCCCAGAATCACAACAGATTTATGTCAAGTCACTGGCTGAAGCTGGATGTCCTGCCTAGGCTAGCCTCGCTCTCTCCAACCCACAGCATAAACGTCATGTTGTAGCTTGCAAGAATTCTTTAAGGGAATCCTTAGGATGACGGAAGACAAGATGGTACAGATGTGACCCTACCTTATATGCTTAATATGTACCCGACCTAGTTCTTCTGCCCATGACGATGGAAATGACATCAGAACCACAAGACCCCTGAGTGATCAGGGTGGCAGGGCCACCATCAAGGTTTTCAATGACGTAGAAAGTTGTAAAGCTGTTTGCCTCTATGTGAAATGAGCATAACAGCATTAATAAACGAAAACGACTCAGTTACACAGTGCAGAGGGGTACACAGACACACAGGGCATGGGGAGAGGGCTGCTGGACTCTATCTTCACATCTGACAGTGATTTGCTGATGACTTCGGGAAAGTCATTTGAACTCCGTATGACTCAATTTTTCCATTTGTGAAATGGAGATCAACGTGCACTTCCATTTGAAGATAAGTGAAAAACTGAAGGCTGGCAACATCGTTAACTAATATCTATTAGTATTTGGTCCATGCGATTGCCCCTTTAACCAGTTTTCCTGGGGGTATTGGGAAACATGACTTACATTTTAGTACAGATAACAACTTCATTTCAATAGCCATTCACAAAAGGGCAATGTACATGCTCCTAAATGAATTCCACACCCCAAATCAATTCAGTGCCTAAGAAAAAAAAAAAAATCCACTGAAAAATAAGGCAACATATTCCGAGAGGGCTGTTTTATCTATCTGATATGTTTCCTGCATCTCACGGTGATTTACAGTAATAGGTAATAACTAGTGTACATTATATCTAGTTTTTAATAACCACACTTCCATTATATTTCATTTCCCAAAGGGACTATTTGTGTTTTTTCCTATCTTTAACTGTAAAACTGTAAAGTGCTATAATCAAGCATTGCTTTCTCTTGTATTCTGGACATCCTCAGTTGATTATAATCGCTGCCCGCTGAACTTATCTTCAAAATGTTAATCATGAAATGAAATAAAAGTTGATATTATTACATTACCTACTACTCCATTCATTCACTCTTCTCTCTTTAACCCAGGAGATCCAGAATACAAAGAATTGTAAAAGAAAACAAAAAGAAAAGAAAAAAAAAAAAAAGACGACAAATGCTGGAGTAGGCAAAATTGTCTTTGAAGGTGGCAGAAGTGGAGAAGACAGCTGAAAAAAGTCAAAGCACGGGTTGTTCTCCCTGTGGTCTGGGAAAGAGATGATGGCTCTGAAAGTATGCTTTGAGGTAATTGCACAACATTCACTGTAATGCTGGATAAAATAAATCATATTCAAATTTAGCATAACTGGTAAGTGTGTACACGTTACCTTGCTTTCTTGGGAACTAGGGACCTGCTCCCACAGTCACTTACCAGCAGAAGGACTACGTGCGGGGAATACATTTTAGTACGTGCCAATAAAAATGTGCACAGGAATGTGCAAATCAAGCTGCACAGTCAGCTGACTTCTCAAACTGAGAGCACATTTAGGGGAACTAGTAGGTTGAAGAGGATGCCACTACTGAAGAGTAACTCAGAGGTTCACTGGAGGAGGTGATCTACCTGATGAAATCTAAAATAGCATTTTCAGCAGCCTCTTACAGAGTGTTTCAAAAATTCCAAATTTCCAGGAGCAAAACAATACCATCCAGGGAAAGCCTAAAATCTTTGGTGTAGTTCACACCCATCACACCAGACACTCATATGCATGCACACGAGGTGTTAGTTTTCTCTGGTTTAATATGGAAAGCTAATACTGTGAGCTAGAAAAACAAACAAAACAAAACAAAACAAAGAAACATAAAAACCCAGCATCCAAAAGAGCAAGACAGAACCACAGACTACTTAAGAATGAAGATCTCCTTAGGAAATAGAAAGGGTTTTAATGGAATGGATAGAACTTAACTCTCAAAACTCTCTCCGTCTTCTAATGGGACGCTGTCATGAGAGGTAATTAAAATTTCTTAGCTGCCTCTCACAAAAAGAAAGGAACAACTGAGTATCCGCAAGTAAGGCTTAGGCAAACTGCACAAAGTTGGCCAGCTCAAATTCAGCCAGATGGAAAATAAAATCAATGAACTAAAAGCATTATTAATTGAGACAACTGAATATGGACAGAGGCAAAACTACTGGCAGAGCAAAGGAGATAAAGCAGACAAAACATTATCGCTAGTAGTAAATAACACCGAATCAAACAGATATGATCAAACACAAAGTAGCATGTACGTAAGTACCAGTGATATTACTTTTGAATTTGATTTATTTTATCTTAAGTTACAGTGTATATCATTTAAGCAAGCCAATTCCTTCCAGGTATCTTGCTAATATCCCTTTAACAAGAACAGGACTGGGAGCCCAGACAGTAACAGATTAATGAAAAGGCAAGGAGACCCTAGCTAGATAGAAGGGCACTAAACATGGGATAGCCAACGTGTCTTATACACAGTAGAGCAAAAGGCCACTACGATCACGGAGTTTGGAGTTCGACCATAAAAATGGGCACACATCTTTCCCCAGAACTGGATTAATTCAGTTCTCTACATACATAAATTTAAAGACTCATATGACGGCAAGCTCCTCACTTCTCCCATTAAACTCTGTTCCCTTTTCCTCTCCCGCTTTTGGTTACCCTCTGCCTACCTAAAGAGCAGCTCTAAGACCCTATGCCCCTGAGCAGAGCCTGCTTGCACAGCAGTGCTGCTATGCTCCTGGTCTGATGTATCTGATATAGTTGGTTTAGATCCATCCTTCAAAAAGACAGGTCTATGAGGAGATTTTACCAATGGAAACAGTGGTATCAATGATACAACACGTCACACTCCACATAAATATTGATCTGAAGAGGTATCAGGCAGGACAGCAGTCCTGACTTTGGGATACCATGAGCTCCTAATAACTTGTGAGGACTAATACTCAATACTATTTATTATCTGAAAACAAGCATCATCCCCAGGGCTTTAACCAAATTTCTCTTCTGGCAGTCACAGCCTCCGAATTCCCCTTGCAGCTGCAGCTGCATGTCCTACTTACATCAGCTTTCACATCCCAGCCTGCTCTCTCCTTAGATAACTGTCTGCTGCCCTAAAGGACAGGCTGTGGGTGAAGAAATCCCGAACTCCAGCTGAAGCAATTACCATCAGGCTTACTGCTCTGTGCCTTGAGATCCTCAGACAGTAACTATGTAAAGTATATACAATCCTGATGAAGAGAGAATACATTACAAGAAAAAAAAAATACACATAGCAAATGTTCTTCTGAGCATGAAACAGAAAACGTACAAAAACATACCGACTGGCCACTTAATTGCAACTGATCTAATCACAGCTGAGTCTACCTCAGCCTTCACGGGCTGCACCCTCGGTTATTCAGTGCTCAGTAGTTGTCATGGAAAAAAATAACACATCTCAAGAAAGCACAATATATTTTGAGCTGGTCTGCATCAGTCAGTATCTAATACTCCCAGAGAGCGCGCTTGCCTAATACCCCTAGGTTATCACCGAATTACGAAGTCAGCTCTGGCACTTCTGCTGAACTGAACTAAAAACACTCATTGTTTCACGAATGTAACACATTTAAGTAAGAGCACTGAAAGGAGCTCATTCACTGCCATCTTAATTGTTTCGTGTAATCTATGTGACAAGTGGCACTGTGCTTCCCACCTGGGAGGCGTACGCAGTCTACTGTAATGTAAGAGTTTGCCTTTCATTTCCCTGATTATGGCTGTGAAAAACCCTAAATGCAGAAGAGGAGGGAAAATTCCCAGTGGAATATCCTATTAGAAGCAAAAGCACTTATAATAAAGTCATTCGCTGTATTTATCTCTTTTTAATTTTACTGCTCAGTAATGTTTTCACGGAAATTATAATGGATACTCATTCCTGTCATACATACCTGGAATAATTCATAAAACATACAGTAGACCACTAACATTTCTGCAAGCCTGAGACTACAACTGGCAAAATCAGTCCTGGTTTTGTGGCTTTCCTAACCAAAAGAAGACCATTAAAAAATGAGTGCTGTGAACTTCATAACTATGCTGTGTTTCTTGTCATGCTGGGATTAGTAATAGCACTGCTATCAAATATTACTGTGCAATAAAACCTGTGGTTTGCATTTAGATTACATTTGATTTCTTCATGTGGAAAATGCATGCTCTAATTTTCTTCTTACAGTAAAATTGATAACACACAGAGTACAACATCACAGCAGATGACACAGTCTACAAGGTAGGCATGACTTGTTTTATAGTCATAAAGCTTGTACTTCTGGCTGTGATTTTATGAGCCAGGCATACAAAAAGAGTACAAAAAAAGGATATTTATAAATAAAGGCATACAACAGTAAATAGGAAAGGAGACCGAGTTACAGAGCAGATTGAACTGGATATAATCAGAACCAAACACCTCTCACAAAAAGTGCACACTTAGCACTTGGGTACCTCCCCAGTCAATAACGCAGGTACATCGGCCTTCTTCAACAAAAGAAAGCAATTTTAGGCAGGAAGAAGAATGAAAACAGGACAGATGGCATCCTCACCAGGCAAAAAACATCCATATCTTTGAATATATGCTGCTAAACCTCACGATACCATAAATATCCCTCATCTCTTCCCCTTCTTCCATGAACTAAAAATCACCTATCACTATTTTTTATGCTAGTTAATCTAGCAAAGTATTCATTCCAGCGGAATCTTTTACAACAAGTCTCAGAGAAGCTTCTATAAACACCTAGGATCTTATTAGCCACAAAAAAAAAAAAAAAAGGAAGGGGAGGTGCGCAGAGCACACGGTCTCCATGGGGACCTTCCACATGGTAGAAGCTGTGAACTGAACACTTCCATCAAAGCAAGGCAATAGGGAAGAATTATACAATAAGGAACTGAGTGGAGAGCTCATTACCATGTAAAAACCATAGCCTATACGTACTGTTATATTTCTGTACGTCGTCACATTAACAAATTGCTGTTTATTAACGTGATTTACTGGATCAAGCGCAGCAGACCTGGGCACGAGCTGAAGCAAAGCAGCTGGATGTGAAGCTAATGCGAGCTGCTAAGAGGAAAGTGATGTCTTAACTGCGCCTCTGCATGGCCCGAGCCACCAGCCAACAGATGAACTGATTACACACAACGACAAAAATTTCACCTTTTGTCACACCGCAATAATTCCTGAATAAATACAAAACATGGTCAAGCTTGACAAACTGATTTACAAAGAGTTGCAAGCTGATCCCCCGCTTCCACTGCGGCCAGGGCTGCCAGCGATAAAAGGCAGGCCCGCCTCACGCTGCAGCAGTGCTCTGCATTCGGGCCAACCATGAAAAATCACAAAGTGCAAATGTATTCATTTTTAACCGTATACATCTGCTTCCAAGTACTCATTTTTCGTACTACTACCACAGTGCTGTCACCACACTATCTTACTCATCTGAGCTCACATTTCTTTCCGCTGCAGTCGCACAGTGGACGCATGCCTACATCCAAGGAAACAAAATCTGGGCTCCACAAAGCCCATGATAACACTCTGCTCAAAGTCCAGAATTGCAGCAGAAGTGTAAATTCCCAGCAGAGGCCATTACAATTTAGCATCCCCATAATGCTGAAGCTCAAACTTGTGCCCATTTGCTTGCATGGGCTTTGTGTCTGGCTTAAGAAGAGCACTGATACTGGGAGAAAGGCTCTTCAACTATGTATCATCAACAGCCTGCATTACTGGCTTCAACACTGCTTGGCTTTTTCCTTTTTATAATAACAATGTGTTGCTCGGGAAGGAAAAAAAAAGATCCAAAGCCTTGGGCTTCATTTTTTTCTTGGAAAAGCAAAAAAGAACCAAGCAAAAATTGTGCAAAATGCAGCAGTTCCCATACCCAGTGGCAGATGCAGAGCCGTTGTTTTAGTATAGCCCCGATGCACTAAATTGGAAGTTCACATTAACCAAAATAAAAATGCTCTTTCCATCACCAAGTTTCTTGTGTTTTCTCATAGGCCTTATGCAAAATTTACTTTGGCACAATACAGAAGTGCATTATTAATCAGCATAGGTTTGTTTGAAAAGCAGGCTCTATTTATTCAGAGCTAGAAACTACTCCAGCTCCGAGCTTTCTTTTCCACATGGAACACAAACGTATTGGATTTGGTATTTGATTTTTCAGCTCAGCTGTAAAGGATGAAATGAACTTTGGAAAAAAAAACAGAGGCAGATTCTACATGGCAACTGAAAAGAAACCATGATTTTATTTTATTTTTCTGGTTTCAGGTATCAAAGTGGAAATGTCCCATCTCTCTAATCACAGCAAAATCTCCGACCAGCTAAAGACAATGAAGTTTTGCTGTTGGCATTAAGCAAATCCACTCTCACCCATCGATGACCAAAAAAAGAGCTTCATTTCAAAATCACCGTCACTTTTCTCCAGACTTTGTAAGTATTTTCAATTCATATTTAAGGATCTGCTAATGCAGTCTATTGCTGTTATTCCTCACATCTGAATACATATTGCCCTGAAGTCTCTCACAATAATGCAAAGAGAGATTCTTGGGAGACAGTAAAAGGACAAATGCAAGTCTCAGTTTTAAGGATTTCATCACAAATAAAACCACCAAAGTCTCCACAGCTACACTAATAAACGTGTAAAGTCAGAACCTAATTTTCCAGTGCTGCTGGAAAACGATGATGGCAACACATGAAGATTTTTACAGTGTAAGTCTTTTCTATAAACGTGTGCATGTAACACAAAGATGTACACACTTTTCTGAAATTCCGTATGAGAAATCACAATGATTTCGTGTGAGACAAGTGATAACCTTTCAGTGGTCACAACAGGTACAGTGGTTGCAGAAAGCAGAAGGAAAGAAAAGGCATTCGCGCTTGAGTGATTCTGTAGAGAAACTTGCCTGCACCTAACACAATGGAAAAACTACTCAAGAAGAGCTAATCTGTGTGAAACTATGACCCCACTAATGCTGCTAGAAGCAGTGAAAACTGTGAAAATCTACTGAATTAAGTGTTGACTGAGTAAGTTAAAGCTTCAGGTAGGCATCTCTCAACCCATCCATCCACCCACATACCTTGGGGTGGTATCCATGTGATAAATTGCATTTAACACACACCTGCACTCTGCCTACTAATCCGTCCTCACCTTGGCTACTTCTAACGTTACAAATCTCCGAGGCACTTCAAACAACTACCTTCTGTGAGGAAGAATTTCTCCTCGAGAGTGCACTGGCAAGACGCCAGGCAAGATTTAAGATGAAGTATATTACAGCACAACCCGGTTAGAAATAGGATCTTCCCATTCTTAGAAAACTAGGTTTCGAAGGATTTCCAGGTTTGTTATTACTTCCAGGAGACAGAAATGCAGGTTTTCTAACAGTAAAAGCCACTTTAAGTCACTGAGTAGTAAGCAGCTCATGGACTCGTACACGTGCCTAGAGCTGAGGATGGGGTGAGGCGGTGAAGCCCTACAGAGAGCGATGAAGACACGACACACACAGCTACTCCTGGGTCACCTACAGGCAGGACTGTCATTTCCCCCAGCATAACTGCCCCCCTGACAGCCGAGGGTACGTGGAAGGCAGCTTGCCAGCAGCCAAATGGATGGAAAATTGAGGCCTCGGCAAGGGGAGCAGCCCCCTCGGTTGTTGAGTGTTGAGCAAACCCAGAGCGAGCAGTGCTGCCATCACTGCAGCACGGAGCACCACGCCGCCTGATCGTTTTTCTCCGTGCCTTGGTGTGCATGCACAGTTCACACCTCTCCACTGTAACAATAAATAAATAATAATTTGTAGTCATAAAACCCCGTTTTATTACAAATTTGAAGAAAGCAAACCACACAACCGATGTGAATTCCTACTCAAATTAAAGGTGGAAGAAATTTACAGAGGAAATGCTGACATTTTCCTCAAAATACTCTGCTTTGTAACACAAGTCAGAGAGAAACTGATGCTTGGTTCTCGCCTCCCAGCTACCCGCCGGGTGGCAGCGTGCAAAGCGCCGTGAGCAGCACCCCGGGTGTGCTGTGACCTCCCTCCGTGCCCAGCACCAAACTCCTCTGGCAGGCAGGAACATATTTTTGCTTCCAGGTGAGAGAGAGACAGAGGGATTTTGTGCAAAGGCCAGTTTATTATTCTTTGAACTCCGACAGGGCACCCGGACTGGACCCTGAATAAATTATGCCAGGATATATGCTCAAAGTTAGCTTCCCTAGCAGCTCTGCACAAACAGAAATCAGCAGGAGTCCAGCATGTAGAGCAGCTTCCGAATCGGGTCATTAATCTGTACAAGCAGAAAAACCTACCCAACAAACACATTAGCAGTCATCACACTCCAGGTTACAAGGCTGAACTATCATGTAAATTGATACGCATCTCATGCCTCCTCCAGCCTCGGAGGAAGGCACAAGCAACCTACAGGGGAGAGCAGAAAAAGCCGAGGGATGTGCACGCTTGGGAAGGAACAATGAACAGGGCAGATTTATTTAGCCATTGTGACGACAACCTGGTGTTATTTCTTCTGTGACCGCAAGCAACGTCTTGAGAGATGGTCAAAGCCTAAAATGACTTGGCTCTAAAAACACGGTTGTTGCCACAAAAATCTTTTCCAGCATGAAACAATGGCCACAAAGCTGTAAGGGCAAAAGGTCTGACACCTGAAGTACCCAAACACACAGAGGTTAGCCACAAGCCTCTGCTTTCCATCCAGTTATTTGATGATTTATCAACAAATGAAGCATCCTCTGCCTGCTGTCTATTTGCTAGCTGAGTAGCTGGATGATTCCCTCCGGTCCCTGGGAGGACAGAGCCTTGACACTTGATTTCGAGGACACAGCAACAGCTTTGGCCAGAGTTGTACTGGGTGTGTTTGTTCACTCAGAGCAGAAACAATCGGATGGGTGCTTTTTAACGACTGCACCAGCGGTTGTCCGCCTTTTGTAATTACATGATGGCAATACTGTGGAAACGAATGGATTTCATTTTTGCAGTCCCTACGTAAAACCTAATGCCCTCTTTGAAGGGATCACAATCAGGACAGACCCAAGTGGGACAGAAATGCATTTCCCAGACGATGCTTGTACCACGAAAATGCCTGCTATTTACAGCAAAACATAGGGCAAAGAGAACCACATGTGAAGTACATTATGAAAGCCAGAACAGCTCTACATTACTCATCTCAATGCATCACTATACAGCCAACAAGCATGATCTGAGTTACTGCTGCCTGTCAGTTCCTCAGGATGATGCAGGAAATAACGGGGAGCAAGAAGAGCCGAGGTGAGGGGAAAAGAGCTGGCTGAGTGATGCCCCTCCTCACCTGCTTCCCTTTGCCATGCTGCCTGGAGAAATTTATACAGGAACAACTCTAAGCACGCACTTCAGCTTATGCTCTTCTACACTGACATGACTCTAGAGAGCTTCTGGTGGATGTAAAATAAAACACAACTGGTTAGAAGCATTTTTGTGCTGCCGGCTGGTGTAAAAGGGCCCTTGTACAGGAACCTGACTTTCTAACTCTATCTTTTAGAGTTACTCAGCTGTGGGTTTTGTTTTCCCTATGTACGGCAAAAACAAAATCAAAAGGTTTGGTGCAGTGTGGAAGTAAAAACAAAAACAAGCAAGCAAGCAAACAAACAAAAAACCTGCTGCTATATATATGCATATAAAAATATACAAATTATATAAATATAAGAACACAGATACATTATATATATATACATTTGTGCATACATATATATATATAAATACATAACTTCTTTAGAACACAAATTGTCAAGTGTGTGTACTTGGGCGAGTCTTATTCTCTCCAGAATCCTGGAAACAATTCTCTAAATAATGGCAGCGTTTACGTTTTGCTTCTCACAGGAGAACAGCGAGTGAACAAAAGTTTGAATCGTTTCAAGCGAGCCCGAGAGATGCTTATTCACCAGAGTTTGCATCTGTTGCAAACGGCTCATTTAATTCAACCTCAGAGGCATTTGCTCTCCACTTTTCAACCTTAGAAAGCAATAACCTAGCTACGGAGGTTAGAGACAGCATCATCGGTTCCGATCAAAAAGATGCCAATGAGCAGCCGAGATTTAAATTTACACCTAGCATGCTTACACAGACATGAAAATGAATACCAGGTGTAATCAATTTCAGTTACTCTATATATTTTTGCTTGTTTTTAAGAATTTCTGGAAGACAAAAATTAAACAAAAGCCTGAAATTAAAATCAAGCAGGGAAAAATTAATCTAACTGCCAGGAAGAATAGATTCGGGTTCCATGACAAACACAGATACACATTCAGTATTAACTTTAAAAATGCTTCTAAATTCAAGCAACATGCTACAAAATGACAAATGTATGTATTATACACACCAATTATAAAACATTGCAGCAAGGATTAACTACATGCGCAGATCTTACGAGCACCCTGGGAGGAGGATTGTGAACTAAATAAAGTAAAGCAATTTTGAAATCCACAGACATTACATTTTCCCTGCATTGAAAGTGGTTGGGGGGTGATATTCAGGGCTTTTTATTTATTTTTATTTTTTTCTGAATGAGAGAGGAAACCAAAAAAAAAAAAAACAAAAAAACAAAACAAGACAGCTTCTTGGATTATCAGTGGGTTTAGTCTAGATGCAGTATATTTACTGGAAAATTAAACCTACTTAAGTCCTGCAACATCTGTTTTTATCAGAGACTCACCTATTTCCAGAAAGACGATAACCGCTCATAAATCCATTTTCAAAAGAAAATTGTAAAAATCCTTTGGATGTGCAATGCTCAGCATTCAATATTTGCCACCAGCAGACACTGTTCTTAAATAAAATGGGAAGCAGCCTTAGAAAACATCCAGATAGAAAAGAGAATCTCAGCCTCCCTGTAAATCCTGCAAAAATACATCTCGTTCACTTGTGTGGATCTCTTTATTGCAGTTGACATGGGCTTGCCCAGGGGACTAACTTGTTGTTCCATAAAGATCCTTAAATAGGCACTACTGATGAAACATTTAATCCAAGCCCTTGTATCAAATGGCTGCTATTGCCAGTGACAGTGATAGAAAAATCTATTTGCCAATTAAATAACTGCATGCAAAGCTATGACTGTTTATTATGCCTTTTAACATAGTTCAGCTGCTCTGGATCATATCCAGTAAGCTTCATATTTTACAAAAACTGCATTCCCTATAATTTATAAGTAACATGCTTTAAGCCTTCGTTTTTTAAATACACCTTTTCACTCATGTTGTTATGAAGTGTTTGCTTGGGCAAGGGAATACATTTTACACACAAATGCCATTCTCATCATTCAACTATACATATATACTGCTTTGGACCTCTCTGTGTTGATAATGAAATTATGATTTATATGTCGAATATTAGAGTGTGTTTTAGTTGTTGAAAAAACACTTTAAAAACTCACTATGTTTACTTTAAAAGTGAAGGACGTACAAAGGCTATTCATTTTTGTAAAACTAAGGGAATACATTTTGATCCCATGAGTCTAATAAAGCTGCATAAACATAACAATAATGAAAGCTAAGATGAATAGTTGAGATGAGCACTTAAGCATGCCTGGACTTCATTTACACTTGGACTTCCACCACGCCAGGAAACAAGAAAACAAGTGAAGGGGCAGTAATTAAAAGGAATTTAAGATTAGAGGCAGCATTATATCCACGTATGGAGCACCATTAAAACAGCAAACAGTATTTGCTTTGCCAAGGCTGTAACTTACCAAAGTACACAGGGGTCTACGTTGAAGCTCAGAGAAGCCATCACTGCTGAGAGCAACTTAAGCATACGCTTAACTCAAAGAAATCGGATCTTAACATGTGCTTTATGTCTAGCATGAATATGTGTCTTTGGGACATAAACCATATTTTGATTTCATTTTAGTATGTGAAGAAAATGAAGTTGTACTAGTACGTTTAGCAGTACTGAATAAACACGGGATAAAAATACTGGAAATTGTAGAACATACAGCTGAAATTAATCCCTTTCCATGAAAACTGGGGGGAAAAAAAGGGGCTTTTTTCTTCCTTTTAATCACAGGGAAGTTTATTTTTTCTCTTAGTCTTAAAAACCAAAATAAAACACACAAACAAATGTAAGTCAGCCTCTTATCTCTTACCCTTCGTTTCCACAAATTTAGTCTAAGTTGGTACAAACTTGTACTTGATGTTTCAGAATTAACCCTGATTCTTCTGTCTCTGGTCCTGTATTAGTATTTTGTGATATGCTTTGAGTTACTGCTTGCAATGCTATTCTCAACTTTTTACCTACCTTGTCAGTACAAATTGTAGTTTTTACTGTGCTGGTTTCTGGAGAAAATATTTCCTTCTTCATCTGTCAGATTCTCAGAACAGCAGATGCTAATTTACAGAAAGTATTATTGCCATTTGCATATCTAAGCATGGACACTATTTACAAATGTTATTAGCCCTTTTAAAGTGCATAGGCTGGAGTTGTTAGGTCAGAAGTGTCACTTAATTTTGGTGAGGTAAAATAACTGAATTAAGTATGCTTATGTACCCCGGGTTCATGAGAAAACAAGCTGTAGCATTACTTTTCCCTGCATAAAATTTAGCCTCTGAAGTTTAAAAAGAAAACAAAACAAAAAACTGTTTGTCTAGTAAATAAAGTTAATGTTGCTATGTTGTAGTACACTATCTCTTTTCCTATACTTTATGGTTATTTATATGGGAAAAGGTCCAGAATGTCAGTGCTTAAAAACTGCATTTGAGTGCCTCTTTACTTCCTTTATTTCTCCCTGCTGGTCTGAAATTTCTAATCACAAAAATACCTCTTGTAAGTCCATCTTGAATCCAACTTAGCTATACTCGAACCCTAGCCCAATCACTTTGTTGTAAAAATATCTTCTGAGCAGTCACAACTGGAACCCATTAAGATTTGCCGCCGAGAAGTAGAGCTTTGCAAGAGTGCGAGAACAGAACCTGCAGAAACACTGGGACCCCGACCCTGGAGGCACGTTTGTGGGGTTCACACCACATACCCACTTGCCCCCTGGAGCGCTTGCATGGGTCCAAGGTAAGCACGTGCTTCCTGCCCCACACCGGGTCCCAGCCAGAACGCGAGGTGCCACAGAGCTGCAGGGAAATTCTATCTGCTAACTTTCCTAAAGATTTGTTGTTGTTTTTTTGAGCTGTGAATGAGACATTTTTGTCATAAATATTCATCAAAATCTCATTGCACAACTCAGAACTTTTAGAACATTTCTTTCACTGGCTTGGCTCTGACACGTGTTCAAGAAATGCTTTTGGCATTTCTTATCTGTTGCTTTTAAAAGTCTGTCTTTCAAATCAACAGCAGTGATCAAATCTTTCATTTCTTCCTCCAAGGATTCTGAATTCCAACATCAACAATTCTACTGGTTTATTAGTGTATAAAATATCTTTAAAGGTGTCAAATCGATCAGAATAAATATGCTTCAAGTAATTAGCAATGCATATTCTTTTTTTTTTTTTTTTTTTTTTTTTATGTATCACAATGAATACATTGGCTTTAACATCTATTCTCTTGATAAGTCATTTTGAGGTGGTCCACTTTTGTTTTCCTTACTTTCACAAACATGCTTGCAGCCAGTAAGAGACTCTTCACTATGATTAATGGCCTCCCATTGGGTATACAGAAAATTTCCCAGCCTGGTTCCCTTGAGAATGCTCCACTACATGGATTTCTACGCAAAGCTAGATTAAAAGAGGAGGAGCAATTGCTATAGTCCACCTACCCCACAGCCATCAATTATATACAGTTATAAATCAAAGTTTTCAGCCAGAACAAAGACCAGTGTGGCAAACAAACAAGGGCGTTCACAGCAAATTGTTTTGAGGCAGAATAAAACTCTTGATAGAAACAATGGGGCTAGCAAAGCCACTGTCAATATCACTATAAAGTTCTGTTGATTTATTAGGAATTAGACACAGTGTATCCAATTACTGCTGAATTAACTTAAACAGAAAGCAGCAAGTGGAAAAATAAGCAAGGAGATGGATTTCTCGTTTTAAAGAAAAAAATCGGGCAATTCTATATCAAAGTTAATTGAATACAGTAATGTGAATCATAAAGTATCTGTACTTTAACTCTCTGTATTTGTGTTTCTTGGCTTTTGGTTTTAAGCTCTCTCTTTCATGAAACGCTGGTATGTCTACCTCATCCATATTTCATCTCCGGTCTGTTTGTTTTCCTGGCTATTTCTGCCTCTATGCCATAGATGATTTTGATCATTTTAGATATTTTTAAATACCCTTCACACACAATCTGCTTTCAAACAGGAAAGCAGAAGAAACACTAGGGGACACAGAAGCAAAAGAATGTTAGCACCTCTCTTCATGCCTCCCTTTCTGGGCAACGTGAATCACCAGAAAGGGGTTGTATCCCCTTTTTTTCAGTGGTTTATATCTCCACTTTTGATATACAGCAATTCTTGGAAAGCCAAATAATACAGTATCAATCAAAAAATTCAACTGACATTTGCTACTGCACCCAGTCCGGACTGAAGAATATATTTCACATAAACCCTGTTTTTCGCAGAAGAAACATGCTTCAACAAAGTGGACAGTAATTTTCAGTAACACTTTAGACTGCTTGAATGTTTGTTAAACATTAAGATCTGACTTCTCTGACTAATGCTGCACAGACACAGGCGAACATCTTGAGGACTACTCAACCCTCCTGTGAGACAAACCTTGTCCTAGACTATATTTTCATGGCTCCTTACTTGTGCTACTGTTCCTCAGCTTGCAACATGTGTGAGCACCCAGAATTTGGAGGAAGATGAAATTTCTACGGCAGATACTGCACCTCTGACCACAGACGGTCCCACATGAAAATACACAGATGAACCTTCTTGTGGGCCAGGCCTGTGTAATGCCAGGTGGTTAATAAACAACTCTCTTAAAGAGACTAAGAGCATGATGGCCAAACAGATACCACCACATCTCTACTACACACGACTTTATTATCAATCCAACAGTATGAGTACTGAGAGGATCACCTACAGAGGTTGTCTTCCTACCTGAACAGAAGTCCCTGGGGTCTTCTGGGATTGAGCTGGAAGAAGACAGAATCGCAGCACACTGGAAGCTATGGGAGAGTGTTGGGGAAGCACTGCTATATACTTGCTCTATTTTTGTACTCTTTCCCAGGAATTCATTTCTGGACACTGTTGGAGACAGGATATTGGGCTAGACAGACCTCTGGCCTGATACAACATGGCTGTTCTTTCCACAGATAGCTTGAGGAAGAGACCTCATCTAAGAAATATGTCCAGACCTACACTAATACATACACAAGCTCCTGTTTTCTCTGCAAATCTCTCTTGAAACGGGCCTGCTGTGTTCAGGGTGGTGTAAAGGCACCATCCACTATGGTTTTAAGGACTCCTAGGGGCCGTGCAGAGACAAAGACTCCCAGGCCACTTAGCCCCACCTCTGATAGACAGCAAGCCATGCCAGAGCCTGTCAGCCACTCCTTCTTCAGAGGGGAAAAAAGCTTTCCAAGAAATTATTCCTGAAAATCCGGAAAAGCACAGTAGTGGAATCCTTACTCTACACGTCCTCTTAGGAGAGGGCCAAGCCCGATGACTCATGTGAGGCAGTTGTTGTACAGTGTTAATGTAACACACAACGTGCCGGGGAACGCAGCACACAACATGGCGCCAGGGGTGAGGCTGGGCTGCAAGAGGCTGTCTTCTCCCAGTCCTGATAAAAGTTTGTCTAACATGTTCTTAAATACTTCTAGTGATGGGAAGTTCATAACATCCTACAGCAGTCTTCTCCAGTGCTTTATTTCCTGTATAGTCAGAAAGGTTTTCTAACCTTTCTGCAATTACTCTTTCTTCTGTCTTCCACAGATGGCTTCAAATTATTCCCATCTTTGCAGTACTACCATATAGAATATATAACACTGGTATCTCTCTCAGAAGAAACCCGAAGGTTTCTGATGCGCAGATGAGTCATTATGATACAGCATGCAGATACCCTGCCTCTAAGGAAAGCTGTGGTGAAACATGGACAACCACCTCGAGAGGGGCTGAGTGATTCCCAATAAAAAGTGCTGAAGTAGTTATGCATGCTTAGTGCCTGGCAGGTCTGTAACATATGAATTAATGGTACTGGATACAGAACAGCCTTTTTTTTTTTTTTTTTTTTTTTTCTCCTTTTTCTTCTGTATTGGGGTAAATGGCAAATAAAGAAATGACAATGATGTCTTGAGTTCTAACCCCCACTCTGCTGCTGGATCTACACCACCCAATTCAAAAAACCTAATACTGAAAGTCTACATCCTTCTGAAACCAAGTAAAACTGCAGATAATCTGTTTCTCCAAAAATGGCACCAATCAGTATATAATTCTATTTTCTTTTGCATTTCCTGCATGTGTTTATTCTGGATAAAACTCACGTTTTCTTAACTGAAGATGTACTTCACAGGGGCCTTGCAGGTATGCATTGCTTAGTATTTGTTAATACTTCACCTTTTAGCAATTTTTTTTTTTTTGCCAGATTTTAAAGATGTTCATACAGGAGTTTTTTTTTGTTTGTTTGTTTGTTTTTTAAAGGTACTCTCCTAGTTTTCCAAATTCTGGGAACTTACATGATTTTTCTTGAAAAGTTTATCTTCAAATAACAACAGAATTTGGCATCCACCGGTTCAGGATACATACATCCATATTAATGGACCTCTATTAATATGTATTTCCACACTAATGAAAAAGACTTGCCAAAATATATAAAAACACACAGGAAATGTGTATTATGCTTTCTTAGTTTCTGATGTTAAAATTAAATAATGTCTTCTCAAACAATAACTTAGGGTTAGTACTTCTAATACATAATACTCTCTCACACTAAATTGCACTGCAATTTCAACTTCCTTGTGGCCTTGTACAATAAACAACACATCCAGCGTGTCACTGATTCCATTTTCAACTTGTTGCAGTTCTTTGGGAATGATGTATGTCTTATATGGTCCTCAAAATAATGGCATTCACTATTGCTTAGCACCCACACATACAGACCCATAAGCCCCAGCATGCTACCTCACATAGAGATGGGACTCTACAGCTACTGTCCTCTTTGTGAAATTTGGTTAGAAAAATATGTTCACAACATATGAAAATTCTGCAGTTTTGACTGGATTACACTGATAATGTTGAACTTGAAGTTTCACCTACAATACATTGCTGGCTTCTTCTGTAGCACATTCAAAAGTGTCCCCTAAATATCAAATAATAACTCCTGTATAACCCTCAAATGCTCTTTCCCTGAATCTACTAAAGCATCCCATGCCACTAGGGCAGCAGCTGAAGTTGCTCTTGCATTGGACTCACCTTGACAAGTGCCACACCTGCACCACAGGGCTGAGGTTCTCCAGGTGGGACAGCCTTGGCAGGGGTCCTGACATTGTGTTCCTTCCTCTGAGTCCAAAATTTGGGTTCCCCACTGTGTCTGTGCCTCTACGTTCCTTGGGTTGTGCAGATGGGTCTTTGTTGGCTGATGGCTCCTATGACAGGCCAGGGTAGGGCATTATTTGGGCTCCCCCTCCTGTCCTTGTTTCCCTGCGCTCTCTTGTGGATGTACAGGTCAGCTTCTTATCACATCACCTAACATTTGGTATCCAGATGCATTCTTACCCTCTCCAAGAACACACTCCCAGGAACACTGCCCAGTGTAATTCATGTTATTTTGTTGCCCCTCTGAGGTCATCCTACAGCTCCTCAGACAGGAGGACATATTTTAACCTCTAAGTGGACCTAGTTAAAAGTTTAGCACAGAAGCACCAGGAAGAACCCTGAGATCTAAAGTAGACTCTGGACATAACTTGGCTTGGAAGATAGAGTTAGAAGATCTGGGGAGGAAAACGCCAGTAACAATACTTTCCATGGAGCGCCAGGCAGAGTCCCTATTTCACACGAGCTTTATTTTCTTACCTCAGACTTTCTAGCACTGAGTTAACCTGGCCATTGGTTCAAACCCTGTGTTTTTCTTATTTCCCAACCTCTTGTGTGAATGCCATACCACACACAGTGCAACCTCAAAACCTCTGCTGCCATGTTTTAACGCTGGGACAGCTCTGTCCCTGGAAAAACAAGGAACTCAAGGTCGCCTCCTGCATGGCTATGTCTGCTCTCCTGCAGATACAGGCGATACAGATAGCTCCTGCCAGCAAGCCATACATCCCTTTCATTAGATAGATACAACAGGATTCCACTTATAAGGACAGAACACGGACAGACATGTTTAACTTCCCACTGGAAATTGTATTGATATTTTGCTTATTTTATTTATACATGAGTTTGGAAAAGAAACAAAAGCACATACCTACTTTCAACAACAAGCCAAGGTCATGCAGAAGATTATAATACTCTTCATAAAGAATGAGGCAATATTAAATACATACTCCTTTGTATGAACTTAGTGAATGGACAAATGTGTCTAAAAAGAGCAGATGGAAAGAAACCTTCTTTTCACTCACTATATGAAGTTATGCCCGAGTCACATAATTTTAAGATAAACATTTTCTGTAGTTGCAAAACGACTTTCTGAAGGGGCCACAAATTCAAACACAACACCTCATCAAAACAGCAACTGAAACAGCCTAGCCTAAAAGCTTTCCAGGTTTTTTTGTTACTCATTTTTAATGTTTATTTCATACACATTTAGCACAGTTCATTTCAGCCGAACAGAACCCCCGTGTTTGTGATTTTTGCCTACAAGAATATTAAATTTCTGTGCATCTGTCTTCTCTCTAGGGGTTTCCCTAGGGAATATAATAGTCTATTTGTTTTTCTATTGATCTTGTATCTAAATACTGTTTTCTCCCTTTCATAAAAAGAGAGCTGCCAAAGAATCAGCAGTGTCACTGTAAAAATGTTTTTCTTAGCTGGATGAAATGATGGCAGAGCAAGATTGGGAAAAATATTTTTCAAATCTGTTTTAATAAGCGTACTTCCAGATAGGGATATGCTAGATATTGGTCTAGGCATGCCCCAGGCCTATGATCCATCTTTCATCCTTTTTTTACCAATTTCAGACTGACAGCTAAATTAGCTCATGGAAAAGGCTCCCGTAGGCAGTAACCAATAACCTGCCAACCAAGGTAAGTTGCAACAGCAAGAGGCACAGGAAAAAAAAATGAGATAGAAATCTGCATTTACATCAGCTGGTAAAGAAAAATTTGGGGATATGAAAAATAATTAAATTATTTAAAAAAAAAACTTCGTAAAAAGAAATACAAATTGTGATTTAGTGTTATGTTAAGCAATAGGCATAAATTGAAATCTTAAAACATGACTAGCCAGTCTTGTGGGTTCTGTACTCAGTAAATCCAGAAAATTTACAAATATATAACTGCAAATGGAATACCTTCCTTTACCTTATTTAGACTCAGTACCACCTAGGTACAGAGATGTTCATCTCAGGAAGATAACAGTTGGTCACGAAAGGCAGAGCTACCAACAACCTTTTGAATCACAATGCTCACTTTCTTCTCAGGAAAAATAAAATCCTCAGCGTGGGAGTGTTCACATTAGATTGCTAATAGTGCACACGTACTGAATTATTTGAAAAATAATAAAAATATTAATGATATCTTCACTAGCTCAATGACAAAACAGTTTTCTTCACCATTTCTGTCTGACCAAGTAACTTGAGGTTATTGAAGCCACTACTTAACATATATTCTCCATGAAACTAACTGCTTCAAATATTTACAATAAACTATTTCTGGAATGGGTTTAGCTATAACTGAACTCGCATTTTACTTGCATTTTCTTTCATTTTTCCATCACACACTATAATAGGTAAATTGCACTTTAAAACCAATGACTTTGATAGGGCGTTAGTGACTTTTTTAATGGCAGCCATTTGCTCTAATGTTATTTGTTGTACCATGTAACACTAGCAAAGGTGTTTATGTTTCAAAATATCAGAGTATTCTGTTAAGTACCATTATCAAATTTTCTTCTTTTTTATAGGTCCATATAATATTAGGATTTCAACAGATAACACAACAAACCCAAAATATTGACATGGAAATTCATTAAGAAAATACACAACAACAACCACACACTCCTTTTTTTGCTTAGCAGGATGCCATAAAACATAACAAACCCACCTACCCATGTGCTGGTGAGATTGGTATTTTGTTGCTTACTGCAGCTGGGTATCTGCATTTGAAAAACATGCTTAAATTAAAGATGCAAAGAAATGCCTGGGGTTTCATTGCATTGCAAATGTAAAGAAAGACTGATTTTCTTCAAAGGAGGTTGATAATAACCTACAAACAGCAGGTATTTTCTGCTACCAGCATGGAGCTGGCATGTCATGGCTAGCACATCTTTAATCATAATAATGAGTTCTGTGGTAATCATGATAAAATATGTTTTAACTGACAATGTTTTTACCTGCCATTGCTACCCTCTACTGAGAATTAGCTGACTCTTTTTCTTTCTGAGCTCCTCTAGCTTTAGCAGCACATCTCATTGAGGCAGCTGTATCACTAGCCTGTTAGCTACTTTAAAAGCTTTGGTTGTAGTCAGTCTGTACGTCTTAAATATTGATTTAGTACTTTGAAATTCAGCTGACTTTGTCACAAGGAACACATTTACAAATAACTGAATAGCTTAGAAAAGCAAAGGAAATATCTTCCCCAACTGCTATCTCTTTTCCTGTAACAGGCAAACAGTTCTCTGACTTCTTTCCCCAACAAATTCTTTTTCTGCCACAGTTATTTCTTTCCTAAGTTCCTGTTTTCTTTTTTTTTCTGCATTTTCTCTAACTTTCCCATGTAAAACTAACACGTTTCTCCTCTGATGGAAAAAATCAGTCCTCCAGCAGGGCTCTCTCGTCCTTGAGCATTATCACTGCAAAAGGGCCAGTTACCTTGCCCTCCGCAGCTCCCAGGGAGCACACCTTTCCTCTTCATCCAAACTGCCAGAACTCAACTTTCTCCACTCATAACCATGAGGTTGCCATGAGATGACACCAGTTTCTAACTTCCTCTAGCAAAACTAATTCTCCTTGCAGTGCTTGACAGGTCATCTTCTTCATCTTTTCTCTTAATAAAAAAAATCAACACACTGAAGAAACATTCTAATTTCTATTTTTTTTAATAGCCTTATCAGAGAACCACCTTTGAAATTGCACCAAAAAAAAAAAAAAAAAAAGATAAAAAAGGTAGAGGGAGCTGAAGAGTAGTAATTAAAGGATTTTTAAAACCCAAGAAAAACTGCCCAGCAAAGAGTTCTGAACTGTGGTACACGCGGTATCAAAAGCTATAAGCAAAACCAATCCTGACATTTAACAAATTTCCCTCAGCTCCATGGCAAACAAACAGGCAGTTAGCGATAAATGCAATACAACTTCCACAATACTCTCAGAAAATTACTTTGAAGGGAAATTGGTACAGCTCTTCTGTGCAAATGAAAAAGAAATTTGAGAGCTGGGGAAGTATGGAAGTATGGACAATGAACCTTGAGCTTCACAAAAAAAGCTTATCTAATAGAGCTGCACCTTGGCCACTTCCATCCCAGAGCTTTCCATGTCTGGGAACCTCACCGAGCAGCAAAGCTGAACGATGAGGTTGGGGGGATAGTCTGAGGCTACAGCTTAGGCTCGATGCCCACTCAATCCCCAGCACTCCTCTCACACCTCTGTGCGCTGCCAAACATTACCAATGCTTTCACCCCACCGTGCTGTTATGAGCAGAACCAGAGATAACGCCACTCAGTAGTTCAGATTCAGCAGCAGCACAGTTTTATTAAATACTTCAGATTATTTTGAAAAATGTGAGCAATATAAATGAATGCTATCAGGTAAAGAGCTCTACAGGAAGGAGTGTTTAAAGAATAAAATACGAAGAAATAGGGATTCTGAACTTCTTTCTGAGAGCCTATTTCAAAAGCATTTTTCTTTTCCTACTTATTGAGGTTTGCAGAAACATGCTGAAAGGATGTTTCTCTGTTACAACCTTTAACTCCAAGTTCTTAACCATCCCATAGATCATAATATTGTCATTCTTCACTGTCACCACTGCGTCAGCAGCTGTTTTTGGTCTCACAAAAAAGGATTTGACCTTTGGGATGGACAGGAAGCTGAAGGAGCAACTTTCTGAAAAAATAGCCTCCTGTTTACATTTGCCTTGTTTAGCGAACAATTATCTTGGGAGACATAAGTAATAAGCAAGTAAGTTTACATAAGCAGAAGTGTCATTTTGATAGCACTAAATATGAGTGCATGTCAAGCTGTTGCTGAGTAACTTATACAATAAAATGCTGATCTGTATTTTACCAGTAAAAAAAACAAAACAAAACAAAACCCAAAATGCTACTGACCAGATCAGCACCATAATCCACGGGAATCAGATTGCTATCCATCACAATGAAGCTCATCCCTAATAGCAGAGAAAACAGAAGCTACCAGTGCTTTTCTGTGGCCTGCTTTTTATTGGCATTTGTTTACAATGGTATCTACAGTGTTGGTAAATCTAGGGCATCACTTTTGCTTTCTATTCTCTGATCTCCAACAAGAGCAACAGCAGGCCTGAAACCATTCCCCGTACATGTCCTAAACCTTCACAAATACTTTCATTCTTAGTCAGCACTAAGTTCTCCTTCCATGTTTGTATGCTGACAATAGATTATTTCACATTATTTCACATTGATCAGAGAAAAAGAAGGGTTAATTATATGCAAATGTAGCATCTTACAAAGGCTAAATGCATTTTCAGGTAACTGATAATGTCAGAGACAAAGCAACACAGTCTTCTTTTAAAATATTGTGCCCTACTAAGCTAAAAAGCTATTTAAACATATTGCAAGCACTTATTCCTAATGTCTAGATAATCTGACTTTATTTTAATGAAGCATCACCCCATTTTCTGAGGATGGAAAATATGCAAAAATCAAATATGAAGGACAATCATTTTTCAAGCTTCATATTATAAACTACCTTCATGGTAAAATTTCATCTAAATATTTTTAAATGAACAGTGCTGTTAAGGTCCAGTGCACAGTATCTTATCAGAAAGTCAACTTCAAGAACACCCCTGAGAATTTACTTTAATAGTACAATAGAATTTGATTTTATTTGCTTGGGGAAACAAACAAACAAAACCAATACTGTTTGAGTCAATATATTCCCAGCTTCATACCAGATCTTGTGGAAAAACTACACAAATTATGGAACACATACTCCTATATACACACATACTTCTACTAATTGTATATTTGTATGTACTTAGTATTCAGCAGATTAGGTAGATCACTACTACATTGATATTTGGTTCACTACAGCACAGTAATGATACCGACAACAAACTCTTCCCTTGAGTGTATGGAGGCAAATTCTCTTAGTCACAGTAACAGCCCATTGAAAAAAATCTCATCCTGACTCAAAGGAAAATGCAGATCTTCATTTACTTAAATTTCTGAAAAACAACTGAAACAAAGTCCTCTACAGATGACCGTTAGCGTACTTTGCAGGAAATGTGACTGTACTATTGACGGATTCTGAAGAAAAATGAAAGCAGAAGCCGCCTCACACTGCAGTACCGCATGGCCACAATGCCAAATACTGCTCTCTTTTCCTGGGCAGCATGTTCTCTTCTACTGCTTCACTAACATTACCATATGTAAATGGAAGAAAACATCCAAAAACATCATTGGACAATTTCATGACACCGAAATGCAAGAAGAATAATTTTTGGCTTGCCATCTAAGCTAGCGAGAAAATCTTTTCAATTTTTTTCCCCAATGCACTCAAAGCACCCAGGGAACATTATCATATTTACCATTTGGGATACGTGATATGACAAGAAAAGAAGGTGCATTTATACACTTTTTAACAGCTGCTGGAAGTCTGGTGATTTGAATTACAAAAAAAAAAAAAGCTATGTCTGAAGAAAGTCATGCAAGCCATCTACCCACAGCTCAACAATCATGGTTACATGCTCTGTGGTCAGCATTTTTTTTGGATCCATTTACATGAGATGGATTACGAAATATTGTTCCTACATTTAAAAGTCCACTGGGATAACTGTGATAATGCTACCTCTTTTCCTGCTTAATGCAGACCATTGGTCTCCTCTGCTTGGGCTTCTTCTTGCAGTACAGATGCCAGGAATATTTCTATTGAACATTTGGCAACCTTTTTTCACTTAAGAAAATTAAAAGCCTCCATAGAGTTAACCAATGTAAGCTTCTTTACATATAGGACTCAACTTCAACTTTCCCATCTACCTGAAGTTCATCACCAACCTGTGTGCTGAGGCAGCAAAAGACTATGGATTAACCATCAGTCTGAAGAAAGCCAAGATAATGTGCCATCCCACACTTGGGAGAGGATAAAGATCTAGCATGACAATCAATGCAGATGTACTCTAATAATGGATTTCACTTACAGGGATTAGTTTTGTTTAAGCATTAGCCTTAGTGATCAGTAAATCATTATTTAAATCT
The DNA here is from genome assembly GCF_009819795.1 of Aythya fuligula. Classification (NCBI taxonomy): domain Eukaryota; kingdom Metazoa; phylum Chordata; class Aves; order Anseriformes; family Anatidae; genus Aythya; species Aythya fuligula. Next base: position 40,866,182 of record NC_045560.1, on the reverse strand, counting down.
AAAAAGTTGTACCTTGCATTCAGCAAAGTATCCCCCTGAATCTGAAACCAGCAAAGTATGAAATAAAACAGTGAATCCCCACTCTACTTCGATTCATGGTAACTTCACCTCTGCTTTCTCTCTTCCTTCCTTCCCCCCTGCCCACTGCTGTTTCCTCCACAATACTGCCCCCAGGCCCTCCCAGTTGGACCACCTTGGAGCTCCAGCTCACCCTAAGCCCATGTCCCCTTCCCTCTCTTCACCCTGGTGGTCAGGTCACCACTATCACTCAGGCCATGCCCTCTGCTTTCCTCACCACCTTACTGTCTCTCCCTCTGCTCCTCCCCTCTGTCCTCTCCAAACTTCTTAGCACATTGCCCCTGGATTTCCTCCTTGTGTCAAGAACCCATGTCTTCACAGTTGCTTCTCTGAGTTGCTTTTACTCTTCTTTTTCCTCTTTCCTGAGCAAACTTGAGTCCTCCTATCACAAAATTGACTCCTTCCATCACAAAAGAGACAAAAAAAAAAAAAAAAGGCAAAAAATAGTCCTGGCCCTAGCAAGGCACTTGTTGCCATCAGATGTTTATTCGATCTGAGCTCCTTCTCCCAAGGCATGCCTTGCCTATTGACGCCGGAAACTCTGAGCACAAAGACTGCTTGCTCTGGTGTGTTTGTACGCTGCCTCGCACAAAAAGGCCCTCCTGTAACAGAATAATTTCTGAACTAAAAAGAGTCAGTGTCAGGACATTACTATTTTTAATGCAGCTCATCCCAGGGAAACCGACATCCTCTCTTTTTTTTAGGCTTTCTAAACAATGTAACAAGTTGCTGTAACTGTTTGCAGGCACAGAAGTAACAACCAAGTGGGCTGCTGGATGTGAGGAGTACTTATTAGCTTATAATAATGGTCAAATGGTCAGTATCTGCACCAACCCACTCTGCCTGCCCAGGAAGGCGCAAAGCCTGCCCTTAATGAATTTTTGTCATGACTTCACTTTTGTGCCCCTCCTCTCACACTAAAAATTGCAACCCAATTTTCACTCATGCATGCTGTTGTGTTTCGTAGCTTCTGGTAAATTAAAACTCCTGCATTGTTTTCAAGCAAGCTCACAATCATTGATATTCATTTTCTTCAGCCAGATGAAGTCACATAGCAAAGTAACCTTGTGTTTGACAAGAAGTAAGGTCATTCAGGATAGGAATTTGTCCCCTTATATAAGGAAATGCCTGTACTATTCACAAAGTATATAATAAGAAAACAAAAATGATAATACAGATCCATAAAGCTGTGTGAAAGCAGAATTTTGTAACAGTGGTGGTCATTTGTCTGCCCAATAGAAAAATGTATAAAGTGAAGGCTTTCAAAATAAACAAATAAAGCTTGAATGGCAAAGGGAGACAGATGGAATAAAAGAAAAACATCCTCACCACTATGACATTGGCCTCAACATCTGCAGTTGGTACGGAACAGAATTTGTTAAGGTAAAGTGACTCTTCAGGGTGAAAACAAGTTCGAAACATATTTCAACCTAAAGCAAACAGGATGCTTCTCAAACAAGGAAAGCAGTTTACACTTCAGTTATGAAAAACAAGTGTATTCATTTGTCTTAGGTGCCATAAATTGAAACCCTCATCATCAGTTAATAATATCTGTGGGAAAAATATTTTTATCTCTACTTAATTGCCACCTATAGGCCTTTCTGTCCCCCTCCTTATGAACATGAAACAAGCAGTAATCTGTTCCTATTTGTTTAACAGACAGAAGAAGAAACGCATATTCAGAAGGTAAATCTCTTCCTATCCTCCCAGCCTTATCATTCAGACCCACCAGAAAATAATTCTCCTCTGTGGCTGAACCTTTGGCTTAAAAGCCATTACATGTTGATTTGCACCTTTCTAGAATATATTTACAGCTACAGCTAGCTAGCTAGGGGAAAAAAAAAAAAAAAAAAAAAAAAAAAGATTACATTCTTCATACATACATACACTTGAGAACTGGATGACTAGTGGTGCCAGATTTGGACCAAACAAAACAGAGCCAAGTTTTGGGTTGGGAGGAGAAGAACACTTGCAGCACCACTAGGTACTCAAAGGGTTATAGTAAATGGACTTGCATCAGACTGGTGCACAGTCACTAGTGGGGTTCCCCAGCTCTCTTCAGTGTTTTCCTAAACAATTTGTATGTAGGACTTGATAGTGTAATAACTAAGCAAGCTAGTTTGCAGATGACTCTAAACTGAGAGGAGCTGTTAATTCTGTCAAGGGTAGAAAGGCCTCACAGAGAGATCTTGACAAATTAGAGAGCTGTACAAACACCAGCAGTATGAAGTTTAACAGGATCAATTGCCAGATTCTGCACCTGGGAAGGGTCAGCCCTGGATACATGTACAGACAGGGGGATGAGAGGCTGGAGAGCAACCCTGTAGAAAGGGATCTGGGTTTTTTGGTCAAAAGCAAGTTGAATATGAGCCAGCAGTATGCCTTGTCAGCCAAAAGGGGCAACCATATGTACCCTGGGGTGCGTCAGGCACAGCCCTGCCAACTGGTCGAGGGAAGGGGTTGTCCTGCTTTGCTCTGCTCTGGTGCAGCCTCACCTCAAGTACTTTGTGCAGTTGTGAGCACCGCAGTATGAGAAGAACATAAAACTGTTAGAGAGCCTCCAAAGGAGGGCTATGAAGATGGTTAGAGGGCAAAACGTATGAGGAGCAGTGAGGTCCCTTGGTTTGCTCAGCCCCAAGCAGAGCAGGCTGAGGGGAGGCCTCATGGCGGCCTGCAGCTCCCTCACGAGGGGAGCGGAGGGGCAGGCGCTGAGCTCTGCTCTCTGGGGACAGCGACAGGACCCGAGGGGATGGCATGGAGCTGGGACAGGGGAGGGTCAGGCTGGGGGTTAGGGAAAGGTTCTGCACCCAGAGGGTGGTCGGGCACTGGGACAGGCTCCCCTGGGCAGTGGTCACAGCATTAAGCTGGCCGGAGATCAAGAAGCCTTTGGACAACGCCCTCAGACATAGGGTCTTATTTTTGGTTGGTCCTGTAAAGAGAGGGGTTGGACTTCATCCTTGTAGCTCAGGACATCCCTTTCAGCTCAGGATATTCTACGATTTTATCGCCACTGTGAAGTCATTTCATACACAGAACTGTGGTGGGATGACACTGCTCCAGATAGCCCAAGAAGTACCAACAACACTTACTTTTCCATATGCCCAACTCTGTAATGCTCTTTTTCCCATACTAATTTCACTGTAGCTATTTTTCACCACGGTGCCAAATTGCTGCGACACACCTGTATGGAAGCAGTGATCTGAAGAGCAGATGGATGCTGCTTAGAGAATAGGTGTCTCATGTGAAAAAGCAGATGCATTGATGCTGATGGCGCACTGGCCACCAGGAAACTTCCAAACAAAATGTCATGCTCTTGGCATACTGCTGAACAATTGCACTTGTTTTTCTCTTTTCCCTTCCCTTTCCTTCTCCTCTACCTGCTTATCACCCCCAGTGCCCTCCCATGCAATCAGTCAAGAGTCCCAAGCCAGAAACCTCTTGCTGTGAATCAGATGGAGCTGCTGGCGGGGGTTCTCCCTTTGAGTCTCAACTTTGTGATTCATTGGATGCTTTGGCTACCGACCTCTTGATTTGTGAATGCTTGGAGCGTGCTGCAAGGCCAATCTCACTTTCTACACTGAAGACTAGTAACATTTCATGCTAATCACATTGCCACGGAACATTTGTTATGGTGAGATGAGCAGTTCTTTATATTGTGGTGCTATCTGTACTATGTATTAATTACAGGAAGGGCATCCAGAACATAGCTTAAGTCTCTTTAATGGCTTTTAGAAATCTAAACACATGAAAACAAACATCGGGTTTTGTTCTGTGCATAATCCTTACCAGCTGTGATGGAGCTTTTATATAAACTGGGTTATTTGATCAACTTCCTTAACGAGAATTGCCTTGTGGTGTAAATCATCTGAGGAGGTAGGACAAAAAGCAAATTTTACTTCACTTTATTCTGTAGTGTCATCACTCAGAAAAGGAATCAACAGAGTAATCAATTATTTTTACACACAAACACACACACTCCCATCTGAGGTACTCAACATGATCCAGTACTGGACAGGTAACTGTTAAACACTCTGGTAATTCACAGATGTGCAGCATACTTATGAAATTAACCCAAAGACATTTAGCTTGCTAGGGGCAGGAGGGGGAAGAACACCAAAATACTTTTGTCTTCTCTCTGAAGATTTGCTGTTTGCCAACCAGACCACATGCTAATGCAGGATTTCTTTAATAAAAACAGAACCTGAATTCTGGAAAATTACAAGAATCGATACAGAAAGCATCAGGTACGAAAGTTGCAGCTATGCACCTTAACAGCAAACCATAAATCAAGGAGCAAAACACAGTGACACCAGGAAACCAGCCATTGGTGGGAGAGGTCCAAAGAGTGAAACACAAATGCTCTCCCAGTGATATCAAAGCACCATTTACTACAACTTCATGAAATGTCAAAACCAAACTTGGGATGCCATACTCTAGCCACGCACAGGGGCTCCATTCTGCAGTCATTAAGAACAGATTGTAACATTCACATCCCTTCCCTGCCACAGTTAGAATCACAGCCTCTTTACTTAGTGGGTGGGAAGAGGTGGGTGCTTTCAGAAATCTGTCTTGAACACTCCAGGTAAAAAGCCCATCCATCTCCTACCTAAGTTTCAGGTGTTCTGAGCTTCCTCTTAAAAGCTCTGCTGTTTAGGGAAGGGGACTGAAACCCCATCAATTCAGAAGCCAATGTCAACAACTGTACATTAGGTGGTTTCTCTCTCTCCCAGAGCATCCCAGCATCATGCCACAGCCCTGTGCTTGACATTTTATGTTAGCTTTTCCTGTGAGAACAGTGTCTTTTCCCATCAGGAATAACTGAACGGTTCATTCTGGAACAGAGGAACTGAGCTGGCTAGTCACAGAGCTTCCCCATTATTCCCTGTGCTGTTTCTTCACCTGCTTTCCTATGGAGCTAGGCTGGCGGGCTGTGATCTCGCAGAAGAAATGATCATGCTTACTCCAATGTGAGTTCAAGCCCAGTGTTTGAACTGTTTTTCTGGGAGAAATCTTAGAGTTCTGTCTCAAATTAGCATCAAAACCAAGTTAAAGTGGCCATGCACAATTTACATTTACTGTAATGCTACCTATTCTTTGAACAAGGAGCGTGGCTCCACCTTCAGCCTTGTCAGATCTGATACTGTCAGGGTTTGAGAGACCGAGCAAGCCCTCAGATGCGACAGACCTGCCACCAATGGCAGCATGATGGGAGCATACTGAGGAAAATAAGTGTTTATAAAAGGAATAGTGCCTGAATAACGGACAACATCACCAGTAAGTGGGGTGAGCTGGCCATTCGGGAGGTGTGAGGCAGCTACCTTTTCATAATTCTGTCCAGCTGGGGAAAAAGACAACAAAACTTTTGTACACCCTCTGGTCATAAAAAGTCGGGTGAAAAAGAGCTGGTGAAAAGGAAGTAAGATCAGTTTCTAGAAAATTTCAGTGTGTTCAGGTGAAAAAAAAAAAAAGCCTTTGATAATCCTGATTAGTGAAAGTGAGTAGCGGATACCTTGGAGGGCTATTCGTCTCTCTCATACTTAGTAAAGAAACAGGTGTTTTTAGTGTTATGTTTTACATGAAGATATTTATAATACACATCCAAAATCCCAAAGCTAAAAGAAACTGTTTTACATAGCAGTGGCACCACGCAACTCCTTCCTCCATTACAAATGCCAACTACAACATGGAGGGCAAAAATGGCCAAGCAGTGAAGAATAACTTCTTTTTACAACCTCCCGACAGCTTTTTTGCATTTTCCCGTAGCACAAAGACTTGAATACACAAGACTCATTCTCAAAGTCCTTCTCAGACATGCTATGGAGGAAAAGAGGTTTTCCAGTAGGTTATTTAATCCACAGTCCACCTATAATTACTTGTGCATAGGAAAAGAAACTTCTCATTTCAGGCTTCTGAAAGCAGATTAATGAAAGTGCTTTTGTTTATGGGGAAAGAGGGAACAGGGTAACTTGCTTAAAACGATACATTTTTGCCATATGTAGGTAGAAAATAAACCCATCCATCAAGGATATATTAATAATGGATGAAAACTGGCTCCAGACACAAGATTACTTGGTGAAAATGCCAGAATAATGGATACAGAATTTTTATTCGATCAACTGCAAAGAACGGAGGAGATTAGTTTATGCAAACTCTCCAGAACAAGGCTTTATTTCAGAAAGTAATCCTTCCATTTAGCCAAGGTTTTGTTTGCTTGGAGATACCACAAAACAAAATAAAAAATGTATCTGGCACACAACGAGACAAGCCTATGTACTGCACTTAGAAACAATTAAATAAGCAGTTTGCATCAGAGTAAAGCTTTTAACTATTGGAATAGGCAGAGCCAAATCTCATATTTTGTGCATACAGTTAAAACTGCCAAAGAGGGTTTATGTACCGATTAGTGGAGATTATGTAGAGTGGTACTGCCATTTTTTAAAAATACAATATTATTACAAAGAACCCCTAGAGGTTCATATGAAGATGGTCTCTATTTCATAGACAGTAAAATCACTGAGGCACATCATCACAGCAATGACTTACTACTCGTGCAGGAGCCAGGGGAGTTGAGCTAAGGACTGCTAATGCAGGGAACAGCCCTCCCCTGCAACTGAGTATGTGAAAGCCAGTTTACAACTTGTATCAGGTTTTTCCTGGACTCTGAATGAAGCATTAACACATCTGCATCATTTGTCAGCTTCTCCAGCCTTTCTAAGAAATTAGGACAAATTAAAAACACCTAAAATACCTAGTATTTGAGAAGTTTCTACTTCCTATCAACTCTAATAACTCCAGTGGTGGCTTTAAATCTTTGTCAGGCTTTTGGGAAAAGTCACTTTCACAATCCCACCATGTGCATGGGAGAATATTAAATACTGAATCATGCCATTCAGATGCTTGAGTTGGGATATGTCAGGCCTTGCTAAAATGTAAGTTTGGTGTTTTAATCAGCATAGGGCTATTTATCTTAATTACAAACACAAATTCTAACATTACTTAGCAGATCTAGAAATGTTTTTTTAGATAATTTTCTTTTGGGGGAAACACATTCAGCATGACTAATGGTCACCAGCAGCACAAGAACAGGATAACATAATCACCACTTCACTGGATTTTTGCAGTTTTTAATTGTATCCTAAAAGCAGGTAACACAACTTGCTTGGGAGAACACTGATTTATTTTTCAGTAACAACCTTCGTCTACAGTATCACTGAAATCAAGGTATTTACAGTGGACACCAGCAGAAATACAAGGATTATCCATTATTTAGCCAAACACTCATATACTTGGAATGAATCAGGCCCACAGTGCACAAAGCCCTTAGTGCAGAAGATGAAAGTAGGGCTTTCGGTCAGCACAACAGTTTGTCCACACCAACCAGGGTTAAGCCATATTTCCATAGGTCCAAACCTACCTGTGCCTCTATGCTCTACCTCAACGCTGAGGAAAAAGAAAGGAAAGTTTACTACCAAGGAATGTCCACATGATTTACACAGCTGATGGTACACTGCATGCCAGGGTCTTCACACACCTTATTGAGGCAAGTGTCCTTTTTCCGAATCTGACCACAAATTTGTGTGGCTTGCAAATTAAAAAACACAACTGGAGTTCCACCACTTCCCCTTGCTATCACCAAAACGAGAGAAAGAAAAGGCGTGGTTGGGAGGGGTACAACATGCCCACAATAGGAGTCTAGACCTTGGTGTCAGGAGACCAGTGATGGATTTGAGAGACTTCTGTAGCTGACCATGTTGTGATGAGAAAGTCTCCTGGAGCAGAACAGCCCTGGGAAAAAATACATCCCCAAGCAATGAGGTGACAGGCAGGAACGAGGCATGCAACAAACCAACAAAAAAGTAGAAAAAAGCATGTTTAAAAGCATGTTTGCCACTTACTGCCTTTTCTAACTTTTTTTTTTTTTTTTTTAGTGCTGGCTGAGAAGGGAAATGTCTCAAACCAACCACGCTGTCCTGAAGAGACCTACTTCCCTGCCTATGTAATGAAAGTTACAACAAAATTTTCCAATAACTCCCAGATTCTTTGGTGCATCCAAGGCAGGGATAACAGCAAAATGTTCTTTTTATTTTGTCCTTTCTTCTTCACTGAAGCAGCTAAAGCCACGTGTACATCTTAGCAGTTCTGTGTCCTGAAGACGAGGGCTGCTCCTGCCCTGAGAAACACTGGAGGAGAAAGGAAGAGGGGAAGAGCTGGGATAGAGCCCTTGTGCTTTGGGCTTATTGCTCTGGTGCCCTCTGTCAGCATGGAAAGTGCCCAGTGCCACGTACGGAGCTACCTCTGGCAGCACCCACTGCCTCACAGACAGGAGAGCAACCGGACCACTGGGGGGGTTCTGCTCCCAGCAGCCTGCCTTCGCCAGGCAGGTGCCTGCTTTCTAGATAAATCTCAGCAAGAGAGCTTGGCATTTCTGCTCATGCCCTTTTGCAGATCCAGGTTCGCTTTTCCAAAGGCATTCAGAGTCCTTGACACATGGAGAAGAGGTGCCTCATGACAGATATTCCTTGCTACACAGCTACCTTTATGAGACTGACTCTTAGGAATTTAAGTACCATTAGTATTACTCTAAGTAAAAATATCTTAAGTCACTATCAAAGAGAAAAATTCAATTATCTCCATCATTCTAGTGCTAGGAAAATATTGTGCTGAAAAAATAAACCACTGTAAAATAGCACTGCAGATAAGCCCACGTTTAAGCTTTGAGCAGACAAGCAGGAGCCCTGGAGAGCTGCTGTTGCCCTCCATCTCCCAGCCAGCAGCAGCACCCAGGGCCACCCCAGAAAGCCAGTCCCTCCTTCTAGGCACAGAAGCTCAAGATGTGGAGAGACTTTCAAACGAGATTCTAACTCACAATTTTAGAAAAAGAATATACAAATGTGAAGCAACTCTCCCTTTTAAGCACACCTTTAGTTCTGTACTGTTCCTATAATAACAAGTTCAGCGAAAATTGAAGCGCAAGCAACATAACAGAAGGGACACTGGAGTACTTCAGACAGGGGAAAATGAAGAAAAATAGACATCACACAACAGAAACTACTGGGCTATCTGTTGTTCTATAGCATAAGGCAATGAAAAGAAATGCTGTCAAACTACAAGGGAAAAGCACATCGGGCAGGTAATTCTTCTATTTATAGAAAAATTCCATTTATAGTGATGCTAGCATGAAGGGGAGAAAGAGCCTAAAACAAACACTCCATTATTGGTCTGATGAAAAGCACGCTCAAGTCAATGTCAGTCTTTAAATTGACTCTAAAAGACTCTGTGTCAGGCCCTATTTAAGTCTGCGTTGTACGAGGGACAAGGAGAGAGGGATGTATCCCGATCCACCTGAAATCTGCCAGAATTTTCTCTCTGGTTACAGCAGCACCAAGCTTTATCCAGTCCTTGCATATGGTACATGGGTAGAATGATCCCAAAGTAAAGTTAAATTAAAAACTAAAATATGCAATATGCAGCCGAGGAAACTTCCAGGAAAGATACTTGGATAATGCAACAGATGAGTGACAAATTTCCATACAAATGGCTAGAATAAAGAGTAACAGGAGATGGCTCAGTTTCAAATTTCCAGGAGCTATTCATGTTTGTTTAAAAAAAGGTCTAGAAAATAAAATGAAAACATTATTGTATGTATTATTAGAGAATTCTTAGAAGATTTAATTTAAATCCCTCGTAAGCAAAAGTGAAGCAATTTATTGTCATTAAAAGGAAAGTACAATAGAAAGGGCAGTTATGACAGGCATTACAACTCCTTACCCTCTTATCCTGTGAAATTTCTGAAATATTACTTACCATCATGTCACCGACCTACGGAAATACCAGAAGGAAGAAAAAAACTGCAATGTGTTATACTATAATTCTGAATGTGGATGATGACATTCCAAACAAGTGAGACACCTTTTAAAAGTGAATTATATAGATTTATAACTATTTCACTAGCATCTTTGTAAGAACGTTAAAACAGTTCACCTCCTACTGATTTTCTTCTTAGATGCAGAAACAAACTTCTCCTTTACAGTCTGATTTCCAGTTATGACATCTGCTTCTAACATCAAGGTCAGTATTTCAGTGAAGAATTTCCCTTACAAACTTGCTATGCTTAAAACAGCGGTGGGACAATTCCAGATTTCCTTCTGTGCAAAATTGTTTAACAGGAATGTTACCCTGAAACCATGACAAATTACAGTGAAAAGTCTATAGAAACGTGTGTATTAACACTCACATGAATAAGAAATGAGATCAGCATTGTGAAAGAGACCACAGTAAATACCAGGGGAATCAATGAATTCAAAGCAATTACTGCAGAGCCCTTCAGCACCAGACTGCTTCAAAGTCCACTGAAGTTGCTAGAAAGACACCAGTGTAGCAGGTCCTGGGTTCATAGCTGCCAACAAGCAGTGTCAGTACTCAGAATCACAGAATGGTTTGGGTTGGAAGGGTCCTTAAAGATGGCCTTGTTCCAACTCCCTGCCATGGGCAGGGACACCTCCCACCAGCCCAGGTTGCCCAAAGCCCCATCCAGCCTGGCCTTGAGCACCTCCAGGGATGGGGCATCCACAGCTTCTCTGGGCAACCTGTGCCAGTGCCTCACCGCCCTCATAGTAAAGAATTTATTTTAGATATTTGGAATAAATCTACCCTTTTTTAGTTTAAAACCATGACCCCTTGTCCTGTCAGAACACTCCCTGACAGAGTCCCTTCCCCAGCTTTCCTGTACGCCCCTTTAGGCCACTATAAGGTCTCCAGGGAGCCTTCTCCATGCTGAACAACCCCAACTCCTTTAGCCTGTCTTCATGGGAGAGGAGCTCCAGCCTTCTGATCATCTTTACAGCCCTCCTCTGGACTTTTTACTGGAGTGAAGAATGCTTCCTAGTAACTTCAACATAAGGCAAATAAACAACACTCACAAAAACGCTCAGGGTAAGAAAGGCACAGCCACCACTGTGGCACTGTAGACGGAGCCATCCAGACAGCAGAAGGGGTGTGAAGCTGAACTCCTCAGAGAAACAAACCTGAGGACAATTTACTACCAAGCTTATATACTCAATATATGGCCTTCTACATACAGCCCAAGGACAGGCAGACACTTGTCTGGACAACACACAGGTCGCTAAAAATATAAGCCATCACCACCACCACCTCTCTGGATGTCAGTAATTTAACAGCAGATCTACCTCCTGCCAACCTTATTTATTTATTTATTTATTGGGGGTGGTGGAGATAATCCCCCTAAAATTCCACCACAGAGCTGCTTCGTGCCATGTCACAGCTTGAGCAGCACACACTAATAAGTTCATTCTGCTGACACTACTGCTGAAATAGGACAACTGGGCAATACGTGACACGGAGAGCTACAAAATACGTAATACTCTGCTGCAACTAGTGGGAAAAAAAAAAAAAAAAAAGAGGGGGTTGGGGAAAAACAGATGAAAATCAACACTGTGAGCTGTTGGCTTGAAAAATAACATTTCCATCAGCCCCCAGCAGCGTACTCACAAGTCACCTAGATCTCACTAAGGCTGAAGTTCCTCGCAGTGCTATGACCCATCATCCCATAGTTCACTGAGGAACCAAGTAGCTGGGTCATGCAATAGCAGATGCACACGGGGTAGAAAACCTCTTGCTGAGACTGCTGCTCCAGCTCCCGGACTCCCCTCTGTGACCAATGAAGCAACCAACTCCTCTGCTCCCAGCTTTTGCAGATGGGGACACAGGGACAGGGTTAAACCTGGATTCATAACCTTGTTCTGATGGATACCTGACACACTGAGAAAGTCAGGGTGGAAAAACTTCTTTCTTCAAATAAAAACATTTTAAATATTAAACATACATGCACGTGACACAAAGTCGAGAAAAAGAATCACATTCCCTTTAATTTCAAAATAAGAGAGCCTTCTAGCTTGTTTTCTTAAAACCGTACTCTAATTTGATAGATGTGGAAACTGACTTCCACTGTCCCGTAAAAAATGGGAAAGACAAAGAAGAAAAAGAAATTAATACTAATAATCCAGAGGATTAGGGATCAGAGGTTAGTGCACAACCTTTTAATGAGCAAGGTATTTAAAGACTGATGACACAGTATATTTTTATTCTTCAGTAATTTAGTACAGAAGTTCACATTGATTGCTTAAAAGGCCATTCGATTTTATTTCCCATATTTAATTGTTCTTAGTGCCCAATAAATGGTTGAAGGGAGAAAGTAAAAGATTATTTTATTCTTTTCATGTCGTTAAAAATACTATCGGCCCAATTCACTCATTCACACGCCCTCTACATGCCCTTCATGTTTTCACAAAACTGGGCAGATTATCTGTTTTTCATTACCACAAAACCTGAAACCCCCGCAGTGCTCAGGCTGTCTAACCTGAACTAAACCTCTCACAGGTGCACGAACAAAAAGGAGGTATTTTACCATGCCCAAGGAGAACTTTATAAATACGACAAAGAAAAACCATAGACTTGCACAGCAAAATTTTGTTTTACCTTACAACTTGCTTCTTCTATGAAAAAGGATTGCCTGCTAAGTCCTTATGCCTTCTTTTGGCTTGTACCTCTTTAGATCCTGCTCTCTGAACAAGGACTTCATGCCCACCGATCAGGTAAACATGCAATTAAACACACGGCTTAGTCATATGCTTAAAGATCAGCATGTGCTTAAACTAGCTCATCATCTGTTCCTCTTACTTCTCAGCATACTGAACAAATGTGAAAAACACACAAAAGGTGCTGTCACCTAGCAAGTATTTACTGTATCACACTAAATATTTGAATTAAGTCCTTCAGTGAACATCGTGACAATTTCCCAGGTAGAAAGTTACGTCTTTATTTTCCAAGAATTATCTAGTTATCTGGATGACACACGATTTCTAGGTTGTTATTTGTACAACATCCAGATAACAAGACAGCAGCTATTTGTTGAATCCACCTACATGCTTGCATGATTTTGAACTCACTAGAATCTGGGGGGAAAAAAAAGCCAGCTTTTAATTTGTATCTCTTCTCAGACTTTCTGTGATGTAAGAAATTAACATCACCCTTTTACATCCAAGAAGCTGAAGAAATATGGTTTGGATTTGCAAAAGGTTCTAAGGAAGTTTAATGCCTTGATTGCCTTAATTCCTAACATGTTACCCTTACTTTCAACAAAACTCCTAAGGTGAAATTGCTAATGCCATTGAACTCACCAGGATATTTTACAATGATTTCAACAGTATCAGGATTTCATCTTCTAACGTCAGTAGGATTTTTATCTAAATAAAATCTGGAACTTCTCCTTCATAGCAATTCACAGTATTTTATCACATACCACTGAATTACTGAAAAAATAACTTGTTCCACTACTACATTTAAAGTGAATCTCATTCAGAAGAAAATGTAGATTCCTAACAAAAAAATAAATAGATACTAGACAAGAAGTTTAATACATGTGTATGAAAGGCAATTTTTAAAATTATTTTTCCTGTAGCATTTGATGTCACAGCAGAAAGGAATAGAGATACGTTAACAAAAAGAGGAAATAGCATAAAATTTCTTGTGAAAGATAACAACACAGTTTTTGAAATGCAATCACACAGTTTAACCAGTACAATAATCTTAGATCTGTAATCTGCTTAAGTATTTACTGATTGACACCCATGACAAAATAACTGTTGCCCTAATAGGATTCACATCTAGCATTTAAGTTTCACAAATAGTTCACATGGTACACTTACATATAAATCAATTAATATTGACTGATTGATCAATATATGCACAATATGAAAAACAGTTTTGGCGGCTTTATGTTCTCCGCAGAGCAGCTTTACCTACTGATGATTAATTTTAATTTACTTTAAAGGATTCCATTGCACTGAAACTTTAATTAAAAACGAAATGAGAAAGTCTATAAAGTCTGCATAGCATCAATTACCTAGACTTGATATCCTGCACTTCGCCTACCCTCGGTACATATGGTTTCTGTTAAAATAATTGGAAAGCACTTCTGAACAATGTCACCCACACATCCATTCTAAGAGCGAGAGGATATATTACCATTAAATGTCACTAATATTAATAAAGAAACAATTAATTCTTCATTACCTATTTCTAAAATACACCATCAAGCTCCTTCAGTTCAAACACAAATAAAACATTACACATGCCTGTCAGTGAAATGGATAATCATCATCATTGTTGTAATTTATACCGCTTTCTGTTATAAGTCTAATGCCTCATCTATTTATAAAGCTTTTTGGCTGACATTATAAACAGCCTCTTTGAAATATTAAAAAAAAAAAATCTAGCTGTTATAAAGCAAATTCCCATATCCCTTGTCAACTATTTCCTTATAAAATGTTGCTTCTAATTTGCATTAAAGTTTCTTTTGGTTCACAGACAAAATTTACATTTATAAATGTTACTGTTTCAGTTAAACACACTAAACAATACTTTCTGTTGACTTACGCATGCATAAAAACATGCATTCAGCAGACTAATTTGAATCCCAAAGAAAATTACTGTGAAGAACATGCAGACAGAAAATCGTTCAGACACTGCTGGTGAGTTTACACGAGGAATAAGTTGGCTCAGCAGCCGTAAAGTGTCTGATTTAAAGATCAGAGTCGGTGACAAAACTCCTACTCACTACCAGCACTGGTTTGGATGAGGTACAAGAGCAGTTCAACGTTTTAATTATTGAAAAAGCCTGGAATTGTCACAGTCCCCGTCCACTCCAAGCAGTCTCAGGTTACAAGCCTCTGAGGTGTCTCTGGCATGCTGCCTGGGCTATTTATCGCTATTTGTAAATTAGACACTTGTGTAAGAATGTCAATTTTAAATATCTTTGTTTAAACGAGACTGATAAGAGATGACCAGATATACATTTTATGAGACTGCTAAATAATTACATTACACAAAGACAGCTTGTGAATGTTACCGGACAGTTGATAATGTCACAGCATGCTCGCAAGATAGCTTGTGAATTCACCATTAAAAAATAAAACTATCAGGAACAATAAAAAATATATGCTCCAAACCTTTAAAAACAAGAACACCAAGAAAGTCAGCTACAATCCATACTGAGAACAATCTCTGAGCTCTCTACATGTGAAAGTAATGGAGTCTAAGGTGCCTCTATCAATCCTGCTAATACAGCTCCAGCAATTATTTTCTGTATTCTACATCAGTAAGTTAAAATATGTTTCCAAGACCTAACGCAGCAGTCATTAAAGTTTCCCCTGCCTCAATCAGCATAACTAATGATGCCATATAATAACAGAATGCAATCTCTAATGAAAAGACTAACAAAGTCTCACCGCAACAATGCTGCTCGTGATTTAGTATTCTGAACTTGTCCATCCTCCATATTTTATTCTGTGGATATTATCACCACTCAGAAAATTACATTTCAATGAACTTGTCAGGAAATAAGTAATAAATTAATCAGGCAGCATAAACCAATTACAGTCATTTTCTGTGTGTTTTCTTTTAGGGCCGAGGCATGAATCTAGTACTAGCTGCATGGTTTATTCCTGCAGGCGGTTTGAAAGTGCTGCGGGTGGAAGCGGTAACACTGCTTGGAGGAGGGGGAAAAAACATCTCTGCTCCACTGAATCCTTCACAAGTGCTATCTTTCGTGCTTCCAGGATCCCACCACAACAATTAGGAGGCCAGGGCCCTTAATTTCTGTATGTAGTTTCCAGATGACACAATGATGAAGGTACATACACTTTGCGCCAATCACACGCTCCTTAGCAAACAAGCCCAGCCATGGTGAGCTGGGAGTCAGCCTCTTCTTGCAGGTAACCAGTGACAGGACTAGAGGGAATGGCCTCAAGTTGCACCAGGGGAGGTTCAGGTTGGAAATGAGGAGACATTTCTCCTCAGAAAGAGCAGTCAGGCACTGGGATGGGTTGCCCAGGGAATGGTGGAGTCACCGTCCCTGGGGGTGTTCAAGGAAAGGTTGGACGCGGTGCTTAGGGACATGGTTCAGTGGGTGACAGTGGTGGTAGGGGGACGGTTGGAGAAGATATCTTGGAAGCCTCTTCCAACCTTAATGATTCGTTGATTCTCATGACTTAACACACATTTTTCCTATAAGCACTTTCTGCCTTTGACCAAAATGTCTGGATCTCTCCCAGAGGGAGATAAGAAAAAAAAGTATTTCTTTACTGCTACAACCATAGCACCAACACAACGCGTTACTGTGAGATAATGTGACTTTCCTTCTCTCTGTAAAAACAAGTGCTGGTACATGCCAACCTCCTTTCCCTCTACAGCACAACTGCAAAGTACAAACCTGAAAAGTCATTGCTCACATGTACCTGACGAAAACCTCTACTACTGATGATGTTTCTACTAAATACATGCAACGAGCAGCAGCACCATCTGAATTACCACTCGAGAGCTTCCACATGAACAGGGACAGAGCAGTTCAAATTAGATGCCTCCAGCTCCAGGCTGTGTGAAAAGCCAGGAAGAGCAGTTCACTGGTTTAGCACCTCTGGCTTCAAGCATTGTGCTTGTCTTCACAAGTAAGTGAGCCAGAAAGACTTTTTTTTTTTTTAACAAATAAAGTTCAGATTCTGAAGCGCAAGGCACACTGTCACAGCACAGACCTTCACAGCGGATTATTCAGATGCAAAATCTCAAACCATATAGGCTTCTGCTCCTATACACAAAATATAATCCTATACACAAAAGCCAGCCAGGGTAATGCACAAAACGGTGCAGAAACTCCTTCCTTAGCACCAAAAGCAGAAAGGAAATTAAGTCCACCTGCTTAGTTGTCTTCAAAAGCAGATGATACTTGCATTTCAAAATAGTAACTTTTCTACGCACTGCTTTTCTTGATACATAACAAAAATGCAAACACGTGCTCTTTATATACATGCGATACGTCAATGAACTCTCAAGCTCAGCCCTGCAACGTTAATTATGCCCGGATCGCGCACCTGCCAGACTACAGACCCTCCTGCAGCACCGGAATCCTTTTCATTAATTTTGTCTGTGTCCTGTCTTGGCTGGGAAGTAATCCAAGTGGGTTAAGCTCCAGGAGCTCATTTTCATTGCCACATTTTGAAGGCTGAATATTGTTTAACCTTTACCCCGTAGTGTGCATAAAATTCCTAGAGGGCAGGTTCAAGCCTCATATGGTCTAATTAAAAGTGGGATTTATTAAGACTAGAATAAAATAAAGTAAAATAAAATAAAATTTGTCATAATACATACAGCCCTGTATTTGGCATGAGGTAGGCCAGAAGTGCAGTAAAAAATTAAGTTACGGCATTTAAAAAAAAATTATCTACCAAGCACTTTTGTCACCGAGTGGGCTGCCAAAGAAATATCCCACCTTCGCGACTTTTACCACAGTTCTCTTGATTTATCCTCATGCCAGACAGCTCCTACCAAGAAGTCATGTGGTCTCATACTCTTCCCCTACATCCATTTAAAACTGTATTTAATCTACTCGGTGGCTTCAGATGCTATTTTCTCGCTTTACCTTTTAATCATCCTACATACTTCTTTGAAGGTAGAATCAAAGCAGCTGCTCATCCTTGATCAGTGGTACAAAAATATATCAGGGATTGATTGATTCAGACAGTGTACTGTCTCCTTCACATCCAAGAGCAAGGAAATAAGGTCTAAAGAGCTGTAAGCTATGCAATATCTGTAAAGCAACCAGAAGGAAGACATGCCTCCAGGACAAGTTTAGTTGAGCCCGCTCAAGTACTCATACCAATGTAAGTGGAGCTCAATGGGCCTCGGTTTGCCTGTAGGTAGGTGATCCTATGCTGAAGTCTATGCCACTACACTTTGACAGCATCTCAGGTTAAAATACACAAGCTAAAGTTCATATTTCGTACACTTGTGTGGAAACCACACCTCTGTCTGCAGTACAGGTATATTTTTAGACAACACATCTGACATTAGTATTGCACTGCTCCCCCAAAAACAAACAAACAAAAAAACACAACACACACACAACAAAAACACCAAGTAAAAAAAAAAAAAAAAAAGGAACAATTGGTCTTATTATGTTAATAAAAATGAAAATGGATCAACAGCATCCACACATTCATCACAGCAAAAGGGAGAACTCCTCTAAGGAACAAAGGCATAGGGAGCTAATTTCACCAGTTGAACCCAATACTCCATGGAGGCAGTGATCAGCATCACAGTTTTCAGCTTTTGCCAGTAAAACATCCTAACAGCAGCATTTTGAGACCCCAAGCAACTTTAACCCACTTCACCACGATCACAATGAGGAAAGCTTTGGTGAGCAAGCAGGTCTATTGCAGAGACAGAGCTAGAAATTTAGCTAACAAATCAGTACATATTGTAGCACAAGTTCACTTAGTATCCCAAGTTTCTATACAGTTTTATATACTTCATAAACAACTATCTGGTTATTGTGCCCCATCATTTTAGTCACCATGAGCAGATTTTTAAGTTCTTTCAAATTTGTTCTCCTAAGTCAGTACTACCAGCACCCCAAGTTTGCTCAGCTCGCTGGCTTTTAGTGTGCAAGCTTTCTGGTGTCAAATGCCTAATCTTACCTTCCAAAGGAGAATACAGTTCCAGTAACACTCACTTCACTGTTTTTTTCTGGGAAACAAAACAAAACAAACAAAAACAAACAAATGCGCCATTTTCCCCAGTTGCCCTTAATTTGACTTCACTATGGTCTACATTAAGAGAAACAGCAGCTAAACTGTCTTTGAAACTTTATTCACCATAGCCAGGAAAAAAAAAAAAAAAAAAAAAAAAAAAAGGAAAAAAAGAAGAAAAAAAGACTGGTGAAATGCCTTTAAAACATGCTTTAATCTAGCTGGAATGTCATAAATTGCTTCCAGATGTGCTCCATACAAAAGTCAATCATAGCTATTTATACTGACACTCTGCAGTCCAAACAATCTGAATCCAAATGCCATGTCTCTGCTACAATAAAGCTATAAATGTCAGTTTTGTTGAATTTGGAGAGGTGTTGAAGAGTTCATGCTAGTTTGCTTTCTGGGCTATTTGTTAGCCAGCAATTATTTAAGAAAGAAAAAAGAAGAAACTTTTAAAATAGGTCCTTTCCTTGCCGAGCTATTCTTAAAGCACACCTGACACCTTCCAATCATGACCTTGAAAGTGCCACAGGTTACAAGTTGAAATTCATTTCATAAGTTAGAAAAATGTAGTGCTTAGGCTATGAGCCAAGAATAACTGAAGGGCTTGGCAAGGCTCCCATGCCCTCCCTTAGACTGAACACACACGTAGTACACCTGGGACTAAATGAACTGAAGTACAGTAAAATGACACACTGACTGCAATAATACCTCTATTCAATAATCTTCCAGGGCACTGGGAAAAAAATATTCTCGCTGTAGGAAGAAAAATAAAAAGAAATTTGGAAACTGTTCTCAATCAATTGTTTGGCGTGCGACACTTGGCCATCAGAATCAAAGCGCTCTTCACTTGGGAACATTGAATAACCAGCATTTAGATGAAGAGATGACCTACGTAGCTATCTTACACTATTTCAGGAAAATGTATCATTTTTGTGTAGTCTCCACAGAATTTTCTGGTTGATTTTTATAGGCTTCATTAAGATATTTTTTCTTATATTTTTTTACCCTGCAAAAGTGCACCTGCAGTTCAGTTTACGTGTAAATGTTCATAGTTATAATTCTGGCTTTTTGTCAGTAGAAGACAAGGGAATTCTCTTATCGCTGCTTGCAGTTTTGGGAATTAAAATGTTTCAGAAAATCATAATATGTAATGAATGTTTTCTCCAACTTTCCTGGCTTTTTATTTCCCTTGATGTTTCCTTCCTACTCCAAAGGCTTCCCCTGCCTTCCCTCAGTTCTTTGCCTTCTCCAAAGTTCAGAAAAGCATCCTACAAACATTCCTTCCTCTCAGGCTAAGCCGTAACACTGAATGTCATCTGTCACCACACAGTTGAGAAAAATAGGCCATAAAATGTACATTTTCAAGTTCTTTTCTATATTTTCAGGGAAAGGATACAAACTGCACAAAACATGGTAGTTTAAAATTCAAACTGTATATACAAGCAGAAGAAAGGAGAGACTTTACAAACAAGATTTGTACTCTCACTTCAACTTACTGAAAACTTCTTTTTTCATAAATCTCTGCAGTCAGAGATTACACGAAGCAGCAAACATAATGCCTGTATTTAAGAACGGGGGAGGAACCCATCCAGTGAACTACTGAGCCACCAGTCTGGCCCAAATATTATGCAAGGTTTTATAACCTATTTTGAAGGAATGTAATTTCTGTGTAATTGCAGGGGGTTGGAGGAGAGATAAGCAACACAGAAGCAGAGAAGCTATTCAAGTTAAAAGACAATTTTGGCACAAGAACAAATGATTAAGAATTGGCTACGAATACATTTGGACTGGAATTTACAGGCACATTTCTAACCCTCAGAAGGGTGAGGGCTACAGCAGCTGTCCTGTGGGACTAGGAAGGAGGAAAACCATTTCACAGTGGGGGCTGAGAAATTTATATGATTTCAGTGTCCTGAAACAGTAGGGATGCAAGTTGGTGATGCACAAACTGCTTTCCAATCTATGTTCGTGTGTCTCTATTTCAAGCTCCTGTCAAGCAGCAAGATTTTTTTCACTACCAGTGTATTTCTTCGACCCAGGTGATGACAGCAAACTTCATAAACACCTTCTTCCCCCATGAATCCGACTACACCTTGATCCACGTTATCTCACATCCTCAGACTACTACAACACACATGGAAGATCCCTGCTACATCCAACCTAGTGGAAAGACCTGCTATGCTGCCTGCATTTAATGTTTTAGGATGTGTGTGTACAAGTTAATTACTTTAGGTAAATAACTGCTCTATGCTCTGTACATAATCCTTGCTATCTTCTCTCTACCAAAGTTCTTTCTCTGGCATCATGTTCTCCCCTCACCTGTGAATCAAGCTTAGCCCACAAACTTAGCTCACAAACTTCCCAAGTCCAGGACTTACAGTCTTCTGAAGAGGCATCAGCCATGCTCTGGGACACAGCAAAGCCCAAATAATTTTGGCAACAACAATAACTAACACTAACCACTATCACTGGCCCCAAACGCTATGAATCTGTCCTGCGTTTGCAGCTGGGCTGTGATTCTTCTGAAGCACCAAAGGCGCTGCCAGCAGCCTACATATTACATTATTAATTCAACCCGTCCTCCTCATCCAACAAAAAGCACCGTATCTCCAGATCTGCATAGCTTCTGCATTTGTGATGGCTGACCCCCAAAAAGAGATAGAAGGAGAACAAAAGTCAGTAAAGTTACCAAAATATACAAGTCCATTTCAGCTACTGTTTCAAGCAAACAGGTTTGGAGCCAATATAATATTTTTTACCAATACCACACCATGTTTTATTTGCTTTAGATTTGTCATCATTTATTGGAAACAATAATCCTAAAAAAAAAAAAAAAAAAAAAAAAAAAAAAAAAAAAAAAAAAGAGAGAGAGAGAGAAACAATCCCATATGTTTAAAATTATTTACTACAGCTTTAAAAGTAACAAATGAAGCACTTGAGTCTCAGATGTGTAACCAGTAGGGAGTTGGCTCGATGCATCAGTTTTTACACCTCTTGCAGTTAAATCAGAGATCCAAATGCAAAATCTAGCACTCAGTGGTGAACTTATAACACTCCCTGGAGGAGTGTGTCCATAAACCATTCAGTGGATTACACTCATCCATACAATACTTTATTTTATATATCCCGTCCCCAGGAAAAAAAAAAAAAAAAAAAAAAAAAAAAAGCTTAACTAAGGTGAAATTAAGGTTGCGTAAACTATACATCATTTTTGTCATCATATTTCTAAGTTTTTGCTTTCCTTTTTGAGACTTCATTAGAACAATTTTCCATTCTCTTTATCTCAAATGGATTTGTTTTTCCAAATTTGATTCTCAGCCAGAAAAGGACTCCAAAAACACCCAGTGACATATGTGGCATAGCCGTGCATGGCTCAGGAGCATTCTCAGGCCTTCGTGAGCATGCTCAGCATAGCTGAGCACAGCTTCCAAAAAGTGCTGCATTGGCTTTTCTGCACAGTATCCTTAATGGCGGTATTTGGGGAGTCTCATGTTACTCCTCATGTACTTCAGAATCTTGCAGACACCGAATCTTTCTCAATATATTTCTATTTACATATATACATACATATATATGAGTGTGTGCATGTGCTCACACCCACATACACATGCATACACACATGGATAGATGTGTATACACAGTTTATGGCCAAATCTGCAATGGGTAAATTTCACTGAATTCAGTGGAAGTTACATCAGATAACAAAACATAAGGACAGAGAACCTGCTTTATGGTGTAGTGACTCTTTCAAAGTTCACAGAACATAATAAATGTGAATATTTCTAAGGTCCTTCTTTTTTTTTTTTTTTTTTTTTTTTTTTTTTTTTTAAGGAAAAAGCACATGACCTCATAACAAGAACAGTGCTTTTTTTGTCCCAGTGAATACTACTCTCCAATCCAGGGAAAAAGCACTCTTGTGATGCAAACCTCCTGGAAAAATCACGACACTGTAGTGCCAATGCCAAGTTCCTCCTAGGCCAACTGGTCTCTGACTTCATTTGGATGCGGTCTGTCCTCCTGACTTTGGGAGCCAAACTCCAGCGTTTTCCAACCAAGGACATTCCACATCATTCACAGCTAGGTGGAGGCACTCACCCAAGAGAACCTGCATCAGCAAAGCCTCCCTGCTAATCATAACCAAATAGTCATGGGATGAGAAGCTGTAAGCCTCATTTTTGAGCTGTATGAAGCTTGGGAACCACAAGCCACCTGCCTCACCTTGAGTGCACTGCAATTCGTGCTAAAAGGTGCCAAATAAAAGATAAAGCTTACATCCAAGACGAGAGCTGGGCAAGATCCCTAACATGAAAGAACTAGTGGAAATATACTCTGTAGTAAGAAAAGCAGGATCTCAGAAACTGAACAAGAGATCCAAAATTTCTGTATCTGACATTGTCCATCAGTCATTACATCCCCCTCTTTTGCTACCAGACTGTATCAGTGCCCAAGCAAAATGGCAGGGTTTAATCAAAGAGGAAATTTATTTTAAAATTTCTTTTTAAAAGGCTGTTTACTCAAAAGGAAAGGTATTGTCAGAGGAGGAAAAAATGTAAAATTCACAACTGATTTAAACTTCATAGTCATTTGCGGTATGTTTTCCAAGTATACAGGACATTTATCTATCCAACCTAGCATTTTTTGTTCTTCTCTATGTTTTTTGTTTTCCAAAGAGAAACTTTCAATGACTGTATAGAAGGCTTTGCCTTCAGAAAAGTGGCATTAAATGCCAAAAGCATGAGAAAATGTGGAAAATTGAAGTCTGAATAAATTTTCTATTTATCATATAACAATAATTACCAGCTTTCCTATGGGGCCAAACTCCTTCCCTTCCCACCCTAACCCTGAAGCCCCCACCAGGCAAGCCATAAAGGCTCTTTGCTCATAGAGAGGATGATGATGATGCAGTTGTAACAGACAGCTGAACTGACCATGCTCACTATAAGCTTACCTCTACACCTCCTGGTTATTAAAATTTTGGAGTAAGTGGCTCCTAAACAATAGTATTTGATTAGACAGGCGCCACTGACTGTAATTTATAAATCTTTTGGAATATACCAATTATCCAGATTTCTACATTTATAATCATTTCTCAATTACGCCTGCAACAATTTATTAAGTCCCAGAAAAACTTCCACCAATTCTCTATTGGTTTCCTATGACAGTACGCTTTAGGAAACCACTGTTCTTATACTGTGCTTTAATTCCTAAAGATTTTTTTTTGTAGTTGACTTCTGAAGTGATATTACTGAAAACCTATTTCTTGCCATAATACCACTCCACTCCCCTCAAACAACAACAAAACCAAAACAAGTCTTACTCATTGTGAAGTGGATGTTCTGTTTGTGGGGATTAAGTTCATGGCAACATAGTAATAAAATAAATAAATAAGCAAGCAAACAAATCACATTCCACTGTGTGTTCATGAAACCTGGCTCAACACCGAGATTGCTTCTCATACTATTATCTGAGCACACAGTTTTACCTTGCTTGCAGCCTAAAGGATACATACTTAAAATATGTATGCTGGCTTTACCATTGAGAATTTCTAGCTACAGGAAATCTCCAGCCATCATAAATCAGTTTCATGCTCCATAGGCGCTACTGGAATGGAAACAGCAGCAATGGCAGCTCATCTGCAGTTTCTCCTTCCCCTCAAACTACAACAAACTGCGAGCAGAATGGGTCAGGCTAACAGTAATACCAGTGACACATCGATCCATTGTACGACCCCATGCTAAGGAAAAATGTGCACTGAGAATATGCAAAAGTGGCTACCAACTCAATTAGTCAGTTGAAGTAATTATGCCCTCAAGTGTTAGGAAACTGAAAGGCCATTTTGGCTATAAAATATACAAGGAACCTTAATGTTATGGTCAGTAAGACAACAGCACACGCATTACTCATGCCACAATTTATCTAGTCCTTGAATGCAGCTCTCAGAGCTCCTGATGTAAGATTTTCATTAGGCATTATGTGGCCAAACGTGAAAGCCAAGCCAAAGAACCAAACACGCTCAAACACACAGCCAAATTAAGAACTTGACAGCACGGGCTATAAAATACGACAGCGGGCCTCTCATATGAGTCACAAAACAGTAAGCTTTGAAGCACACTAGCCAGTAAAGAATAACCACCCCCTCCTCAAAAAAATTAAAAGGAATTTGGTGAGCAATAATAGGTAATGGTTTGTTCATCTATTTATCAGCCCAACTCCAGAGACTAATCTCCTCCAATTACATAGTTCTCTCTCATCATGCCATACTTCAGTGACCACATCTCTATGTCAATGTTTTTTAATTCTTCTATCTCCCCTGATCTTCTGCTTTAAAATGCTGTCCTAACTCTTTGTTTATATCACTCTGCTGAATTTCCATTATCTTGAAAATATATCCAATGCTATTCTTTTTTCTGTGTATTTTGTGTTGTGTTTTTTTTTTTTTTTTTTTTTTTTTTTTTTTTTTTTAATCAACTAATAAAATCGCATCAGAATGCTTCTTAGTACAGCCTAAGCAAATACTGCAGTATAAGTACAGGGAGATAGAGTACAATATGCAAGAGAACTCAGAGACTGAAATGAGAATACAATTTCCCATGAGAGAGTTCTATGTTCAAGCCATTTAACTTTAAAACTAGTTCAATATTTGAACAAGACACTATTTTATTCCCATTCAAAGTTTAAACACAGATCACTTCGAAATCAATCATAAATTCAAACCTCTTTACTTTAGAAACTGTTTCAATATTTAAATGCTTTTTTTTCTTTAACGTAACAGCAGCTGAAGGCTGCAGAAGCAGAACTGACTTTAGGATCTTTAAGAGCAATGCTATTTTCCTGCCAATACATACAAAAGGCAGTTCTAGGAAAAAGAAGAAAACCACAAAGGCAAGGCTGTGCTTTGCTTCTGAGCTTAAGAACAAAGTTTGGACAAAGAACACACAGCCCAGTCTTCAGCCCAAACTAAAGTAAACGAATCTGGTACGGGTGCTTTTCAGAGCTCAAGACCATAACTCCACATTATCCTATCACTTTTGTCCTCACCTGGGTGCAAGGGAAAAACCAGATGGCAAGCGGGATCTACACAGTCAAAGAACAACCCTCCTTTAGGGACAGGATTCCTAGCAGAGTAACAGATCTGTAATTCAGAGCCCATTTGCCAACCACCCCAATTCAGTCCTCTTCCTCACCCACTGTTGCTGTAGCACCTCACAAGCTGCATACACTGACTAGCATTGCAGAAACTCATGACACTAGTTCTGTCACACAGAAAAAATAATTTCTCTTGGTGAAGGAGCAACATTTCACTCCTGCATTTCATTTTCATATAAAGATCTCATAGTTGAGTGCGTGATGTTTTGGCTTGTTTTCAATCCAAAGTTGTCCTTAAAAGTCATTTTCGAGATAGGCAACTTACCACAGTGAGGAGTCACTGATGATTCCTCAACTGCACCAGTGTCCTGCTCTTTGGCCCACACCACTCTAATCCAACTCATTTCAAGCACAATTGGTTTCTAAAAATTACCTTTTGTGCTTTTGGACTCTGTAAAATATTCAAAAGCACAGACGGCATTGACAAAAGGCATTGACAAAGGCCCGGCATACAACTAATTGCAAGTGTAACACTGCAAAACTGTGTGTACCGAGTAGAAAAGACAAACCAACTCAAGATTATTAACCTCAGGACTGCCCTATTCTGGTTGCTGGTCAACTTCTGTCTGTTAAAAGATACCTTAACATGGATTAAGTGTCTGTATAGTCAGGAGGTGATAGCAAAACCGCAAGAATTAGGCTTTGTCTTTGTAATAACAATGCATTTACCTACCTACAGCTTTGCATGAACTGGGAAATACTCGTCTGTACATGGCAGGCTTCACACACAACACAATAAACCCATCTCCATGGGTAAAAGTTGTGCTGTACACCCAGGAGATACACTAAGCAGCTTACATCTGAGACCGCCCCCTCCTCAGGAAAGGGCAGCTGCCATTCATAACCCTCTTCACTGAATCAAACAAGGAGGGGACCGTATTTCCAGAATGCAATAGGCCACTAGCATCATGCAATAACAGAACTCTATTTCCTCCCCTCCCCTTTTTACATGCCCCCAAACAAAATATTCAGCTGTAATTGACACAGTATTAACATGTCTTCTAATATTTCACATATAACATGTCATTGAAAGCTCAGTATTGAGCAGGAAGGTATTTGATGAATCAAGTAGATGAAGCCAAGATGTAGTTATTAGATGCATTACATCTTTAGCACATCATCTGTAAAAACGTCCAGAGTAAACTAATGCTCCAGGGGAAACCTGACCTTTAAGAGGCTCCCTAATACTACATCTAAATTAATGTCAGTGACAGGCACTTCAATCTGAAATAGCAGGGTTCTTTCATTCCATCTACACTACCTATTCATCCGTTTATTTGTGTGTAAATGTGCGTGTGCATAAATGAATTTGTGTCACTCTGGCACTAGGGGAGCTAGTGGGAAACAAAAGGAGCTCCTAGGTTTTTGGATTACTATTCCGTACCACTGTTATGCACACTATTTTGGACTATTCGTTCACAATCTTTCAAGAGTAAGGAAAAAAATCAGGAAAATTACTTTTTATAGTAACTAAACACACTTCTCCAAAGTATCAACTTTACACTGCAAAATAAACATGCTTGAATGAGAGCAGGATGAAACTCTTACAGCAATCAATATAGCAAACTACGCTGAATTTGTTTTAAAGAGATGGGCTGGGCTCTGACATGACTGGTGGCCAAGATAAAAATCATAAGTGAGAGCAGTTCTGCCATTTCAAAACAAAATGTTGCAAATAAATTTGTAATGCAGTAGAAGACATTTCTGCCTTGGGGAAAAAGAAACAAATAAACAATTCACTGCAAAAGTCTGATACTGGAATAAAGTCATGGCAGTTAGTCAAATTGGCATTTAATATGGTGGCCAAACCTTCACTCATTCCTCTTATTTTCCGTTTTATTTCAGAGGTTGCACGATCAAGTGGGGGAGCAACTGCAGAGCATCTGCTCTGCTGTCCTTCTTCCAGGATCCTTAGGGTGCTCCTCCTCCCTTGCTCATACCCCAGGCATGGCCAAGCCTAGGAAAACCTGCACTCCTTCTGCAGGGGGAGTGCTATGACCCCCAATGCCAAACCACTACGCATTTCTATTTCTAAGGGATATGTCTTCATGCAATAGAAACTGAAGCTTGTACCTTGATGCAAAGGATTTATGCCTTGCTCTGAAATGAGGACAGCCAAACTAGTCATATCCTAGCAAACTAAAATTGGTAAGTCCTTTCACATTTTGTTGATCAAGAACCTTCTTATTAGAAACATTTTTTTCTTTTTTCAAACCCCAGGTGGGCCATAAACTATGCTGTAACTGGTGTCTATGCAATGAAGAGCTGCCTTGCATTTTAGGTTTTTTATGCATAGCTTTTTCTTATAAAGACACAACTGATCAGGAATTATTGAGAAGCAGTCCTAGAAACAGTGCGCATAAAACATTAGTGTCACTAATACAGACGTGACAAGTTTCAACTCTCAGCTAAACAATCCACCTCCTTCATACTAACGTCATCCTTTGGCCCATGGGCTATATAAACATCGTCAAACCTGGTTTCAATATAGAGAGCACATTAATGTTCCCACTAACGCGCATTTCTCAGTAACCACCCTATTAGATTGCTTAGTTCAAGTTCTATGACATATCCCACAACCTAGCAGACAGTTCAGATTCATAAGCCCAGAAGATACAGACATTGTCAGCCTCCTATACAGGTATTAAGACAAACCTATACAGGTATTAAGACAAACAAACAAACAAACAAAACAAAAAAAAAACAAAAACTCTTCTGTGTACACTCAATAGCCCTGCTAGTGCAAATACTCCCATGAGGCTCCTAAGAAAATATGCTCGTGCAAAAAAACCAGCCCTTTTCTTTATGTTTTAAGTGATGGTCTTTAACTTAGTTCTTCACACAGCCTAAGTTAATGGGAAGAAAAAATAAGAGATGCTATTCAGAGGGGATAATCCTTTCCATGACCTCAGAGAGCGTACCTAAAACCAGTGGATCCAGGGATGACTCTTAACGTTTCCCAAAAGCACGTCAGTGAGCGGCTACTAAGTTTAATGTACAAGATGTAGAAATTCCCTGACTTTGTCCACTACAGACCCTCTGTAATAAAGTGAGATCCTACTCCAGACACATGAACTTTGCCTTTTGCCTGGTACTTGGCAACAGTTCAGCTGTATCAGTATCTAGGATAAATGGATGCAGCTGCACGTGCTAAAACACGGCCCCGCAAGTTAATCTCATGTGAGCCTCTTTAGCGAGTCTATGGTCCCACAAAGTATAGCACACATACTGTACAAGCAATGTGCTACAGGCATTACTGTGCTCTCCCTTGTCTGCCTGGATTATAGGGTGGTTTACTATGGGTTGGGGACCTATATACTAGGAGCTCACACTTTCAATTTTCAAGTTCAGCAGCTGGAAAGGCAAATATCCTCAGACAAAGTTCATTAGCCTGGAGATTCATGGCCAAGCTTCTGCAATATTGCAGGAAGATGCAATTTTACATTTGGGTTATGATATTTTGAAGTACTTGATGTAGCTGGAAGCCAACAAATCTCAACTAACCTTACCACTGTGCCTGATGGTGTGTTGTGCAAAATATAGATGTTTTGAAATAAAATGGTTTTGAAACAATTTATGTTTAACACAGTGAAATTAAACACACAGAGCCAGACACGCTAACTTCCACATTATTGAGTAACACTTAATACCTTAAAGAAGTGAGAAACAGGAAAGAGATTTAGGGATTTAGAGGTCAGCAGGGAATTACTATCAAGCCATCTGATTTCTTAGAAGAAAAAAAAAATAAAAGAGTTGAAAGCAAAATTGAATTAATCCCAGAAATATGTAATGAATGCCCCCTACTAATCAGACTATGGGGAGCACTCAACATAGATAAAGGTCCAATCAACCTTTAAAAGAAACAATGCCCTCTCTGAAGTCTTTTGACTCTTCCAAGTTCACTAAATTTGACCCAGAATACATACGTCTGGAGAGTCACTGATCTCATAGGGTAGATCCTCAGAAGGTGTAATCAGAGCAACTCTATTGACTTCAGAAAGTTTGTTCACAGTCACCTCTTGCCAGCTGAGCCTCTGGCTCCAGATTTCTGTGTGTAGTCATGAAATCCCGATTATAGTATATTTTAAGACAGCTAGAAGAGTAGCCCAGGCTAAAGAAACTGTTGCAGTTGTTAAGATAAAAAAAATAATTAAGATCTTAATTATAACTAATAGCTGAAAATATCCTATATATTCCGATTAGCACTTGAGACTTATCCCATACATTTAGGTTCAAAGTAATTTTGCTTTGGGCTACAAAGTTTACTTTTAACTTCAGCCAGCTTCTACTATCAACTTTCCAGGATAAAGTTTAATAAGGTTTACTCATAAGAGTTAAGTTGTTAATGTAGACTGCACACTTTCATGTACAGCATGCCTACTGAAATGCAAGTCTTCAAAGGCAATTATCTGAATATCGTGTTATATCAGTCAGAAGGAGGTCTGCCCAAACATCCCAGTCAGAGCTATTTCAGCCATTCAGCAGTCCAATTACTTATACTGCATTAGACCTTCCAACTCTATGAACGTAAACTGTTTACACTCGGGCAGCCAGGATCGTACTGATAGGGCTGTGCATCGTGAACAATTTTGTCAAAATACAGTGTTTCAAATATAATTGCCATAAGAGATGTAACATGTAGGCTTGCAGCCTCAAGTGCAATTGTCTGGCACGTATAATGCATGCAGCTTACACTAGTGCGTGTAATTCCATTTAAAAGCAATGTAAGAAAATAATTTGGACTGAGTGTTATCCCCCTCATACACAGGGCTCTCTAAAATTGGAAGTAATCTGGAATAAATTAACACAGACAAAATTCACTTGTTCCATTTAGCATACAAATGATTTCTGAAGATGCTACTATTAGCTAGTCTTTATAACTTAATTTGGAAGATGACAACAGCTACTTTTGCTTTTATTCCCAGATCAGATAAACGAGTTACATCCTGCAAGGAGGGGTGGTTCTAAAAGGCCTTCCAAATATGCCTGGAAAATATTTATTCTATCAGATCCTCGGAAACAATATTCCAAGATCCTTACTGTGGCTCTGCTATTTCTGGAGAGTTTGGGGAAGAGAACATCAGCCTGAAGAACAGGGATAAGCAAGTGTCCTGCCTCCAAATTCTTCCATCTCAACACAAGCAACAGTTCAGTTGCTTTCTGCCTTCTAGCTCTATCAGTGAAGAATGAGCTCAGCCTTGCCATCAACAACTATCTTTCCGAAATTTTGGTTCAATTCAACTTGCATCATCCCCTCCCGTTCCTCTGAGAATTTCAGCAGCATCCTGTGATAAAAATTTGAGAATAATTACAGGCACAAAGCCTAACAACTGAACAACACAGCTTGACTCTGATGAATCACACCAAGTTCTCACATAATCACCTCTGAAGTTCTGGTTCTACCACAAACTGCCTGCACAGCAAACTGGAGAGGCCTCACATCAGTACGAACTTTGATGAAAGCAGCAGCAAAGTGCTGGACGCACTATTTTTGTTTGACAAAGTCAGAAAATCAGCTTTACACTACCATCTTTTTCTCCTGTGTATCTTGACACCTTTCTGGGTGGGATACAGAGATGAAAAGTTGAGGAGAAAGGGAGGTCTTGCTCAAAACATGTTGTGCCACCCAGCAGTGATCTGATTCTTTCTGCATTCTCCAGAAACCGCGAGATTTAACTATATGTCAAATATGAGGTACCATAAGCCCTGCTGCCAAGTTGGGACTCACTGATAACTATTGCCTTATTTCTTATTACTGTACTGGAGACCATTCCCTTGAAAAACAGCGTAACAGCCACTTGTAAAAGACACTTACTGTGATTATCTTCTTTCCCTGTATTTGGCCATTTAAGTCCATCAGTGGGGTTTCCCTCCCACACTTAGTACACACATGCCCTAAGAAGCATCACACAATCCCCTTCTGCTACACCACTTGGAGACTCAGAGGATCCACAGGCAGGAGCAATCTTGGTTACCCAATTTATAGTGCAATTGATTCTGTTTGGGTGGCTGGCAGAAGCCTCGCTTTCAATTTACATCACGATTTTGCTTCACGCATTTTCTTTCCTGCCAAAACGCCACTCCTGAGGTGCCACCAGCGATGCCTGCTGAGTCACAGAGACCACCACGCTCGGGGCAGGTGGCAAACGGAGCGCTCCCCGTGCTGTGCAGACATGCCTGTTGGCATAGATCATGGACTCGGAGAGGCAAAACTAACTGTAAGCTGCTGAACCACTTCCCTGTGAATCATTTTTATTTCTGCGGCTTGACTACTAAGTTTCCTTTCCCTCTCCTCTCAAATTGATGCCGTAATATGGTCACACTGCAGAAATCTGTATCACGGTAGGTACAATATCCCATAGAGCCGTATCGCCCTCTGATATTTAGGAGATTGCTCCTGATTCATCAAGGCTTCCTTGATGACTTACAATGGCTTGGTCAGGTCACAGGGTGCAGGCTGCAATTTCCTTTGCCTTTTTATTTGTATTAATCAGGAGTTGGGGACTGTATATCTTCCTGTTTCCTCCCAGGCTTCAGGCATCACTGCATTATAGCGGCACCTGGTGGGATGGGTCAGGGCTGAAAACACCAAGGAGCAAACGAGACTGCCCAAGCCGCATGGGTCGTCCTTTCAGGGAACACCAACACGTTCTGAATGAAACTAAGCGAGCATCATTTTGTTCCTGCATGCCTTTATAACATCTGTTGATGTGAAAAGTGCAAAATTACAATCATTGAACCCCACCCTAGTATTCACTGAAGACCTACAAAATGCTGTAAGGAGAACGTCAAGCCACATCTTGGAAACAGACTGCAACCTGAGGGACCTAGGAGATGCACCACAAAACACCACAAAGAAAAAAGCTGATAAATAACATCTCAAAGGCCTCTCAACTTTTGATTCATTAGCTATCATTAAAAATTTATAAAAGTGTATTAGAAACAAAGCTCGGTTCAACCAGCCGTGTGTATTCTAGCAAGAGACTTACACACCGAGCCCTTTTCTTTTGATTACTGACTTCAATCTTATCATTTTTATTTTATGGGACGCAAAGCATCAAATTCAGCTTCAGAAATACAATGTTCAAAATATAGTGGCCAATAAATGTTTCATCTTTTTCACAAACTAGACCTTAAAGAGCTTCAGTTATTTATTTTTATAGCAGCAGCATACATATGTGTATGACACAGTAAAGGATACTGATCTCTGAAGACCCCAGATTATCTTAAACTCCAGAAAATCAATATCAAATCCTGTGTTTATGGTTGTTTTCATTATTTATTTTAGAGTCTAAGACAGTGGACAGTGGAGGCTGCCAGTTTTGTAGGAAAAGAACCCAGCAAAGTTGCAGTCAGATTTATAGGTCTAATTTTACATTACAAAATAAACCATCTACTCCCAACAGATGAATTCACTGTGGTTCATCAAAAACTAAACATTTTTGTTAAAATTCTGCATACAGCTGCTTACTCATCCAACTGCTTTAGGTCTTACACTACAGCTGATGCTGAATGTGTGCAATGAATTTAAGGGCTCCACACAGGTGGGACTGCATTCAAGGGGCACTACTATCAACTGCCACACTGAAGCCATATGAAAAGGCGTTGCTGCTATCTCCAATGAGGAATGGCATTTCAGCACACATACAAATGAATACCAAGGAATACCAGTTCTTGATTAATTTTTAAAAACACAAGTTCATAACAAATTAGAAGAGGCATAAAAGAAAAGTTTAGAGTGTATCATACACTAAAAAACTTTGCACGGAGGTAACACCGAAAGACCAAAGTACAGATTCGTGTCTCTTACTAAAGCACACCTTTTCAATTAACAGTGCCGAGCTAACTGATGAAGCAAACTACTGAGTTAGGTTTACTTTAAGCATAGTTTTCAATTCCATATGAACTTAACTGAGTTGACTAAGACAAGGAAGAAATAATGCCTGAAGTTAGGAAGTGTACCAATTAAACTACAGAAATACTAGCTTAAAAGAAAAAAAGGCTATTAAAATGAAAGGAACTCTCGCTAATGCTGTGCAGGCTTTGACATACATTTAGGAACCAATCCCTCACTGCAGTAATGATTCCAGCACCATTTTCGGGCATCTGCAATCAAACATTAAAAAGAAAATAATTCTGACTGTAAACATCTCTCTTCCCCTGAATTCCTCATATCAATATTGAAGTGTTATAGAAAAAGTACTGCTACTATGTAAAATGACTGCATACCCTTTATATGAAATATTGTGATCTGTTCTTGTAACATAAGTAAGGTGTAGACAGGAGGAATTGCTAGAAACATTACAGGCACAGGAAGAATCCTGCAGGGTAGAAACTGGAAACACCGATGGGAATCCTTTTAGTTTAAAGATGAGACATCTACTAGAAGGCATCTTTGAGGTTTGCAAAACAAGACAAGATACATTAGATATTCCTATTTATAACATATAATTAATTTGTGGAATTCACTGCTACCATACCACACTGACATCAAAAGCACAGCAGGATTCAGATAAGGTTTAGACAGATAACATGAAAATCAAGCGTTACATCAGAGGGGATTTAAAAAACACATGGGATTTAAGTCCTTTTGCTACACAGCACAAACAAAAGTCTAACAGACAGAATTAAGAAGATACCATCATGGAAAAGACATTAAGTTTACTGTATGGTTTTCTACACTTTTGTCTGAAGTATTCACCTGCAGCCTGTCTTACGAGAAAGGACAGTGACTTAGACGGACCACTGGTTTGATCTGGCATGGCAACTCCTATATTCTTATGTTCCTATCAGATAATCCATGGCAACCAGAGTGACAATGGATGGGTACCCATTCTAGGAAACAAAAAATTGTATCATTCTAATTCTCAGTGCACTGAACTGAATTATGTTAGGTTAAGTGTTGTCACACTGAATAATCTCAGGCTATATCACATCTCTAAAGACACAACTCAATATAACGTGTAGGACACTGCACTAAAGTTTGCTACAGATCCGAATTGAGGGTGAGAAAAAAAAAAAAGATAATCTTGAAGCCCAGTGAAACCTATGGCACCTACAATAATAGTAAAAACTACGTTAGAATATTTTAATTTAAAATGCTGAAATTCCAGAAATAGAAATTGCTCAAAGATATAAAACACCTGCCTCTTCTCTTGCTGTCTGTCCTCACCCTATCTAACCTCATATAATCACAAACCGTATTAAATGTCAAAGAAATTCAAGAGCATCTCTCATTAAAGCAGCTGTGAGGGTATCAAAAAGGCAAAGACCCCTTACGTTCTTAGAAAAAATAATCATGAATGGTAACTGTTAAAAATTTCTGACACTGAATTAAAGCACATCAAGATTTTTGTCCACAAGATGTAAGAAGAAGGCAAACTGACCCTTACTAGGCTCCCTTACTAGTCTCTCTTCATTAGAGAAAAGGCTCAATCTGCATCTGCATTTGAAAAAAAAGAAAAAACAAAACAAACAAAACCAAACAAACAAAAAAACTGTAAAGGCTGTTTTGCAAAACAAAACAAGCACAGTCACCTTTGCAGGGCTTATACGTTAATTTTAAGTATGACAATAACCATGGAAAAAATAAAAAAGGGAGGAAGAAGAGACAGGGGTAACAGCATTGAGTGAAAGACAAAAGTTACAGCAACAAGATAATACAAGATCTTGAAATAGAGGTAAGCATACGCATATTTCTGCAACTAACTAAAGTATTTTCTAAACATTTTTAATTCATATCATTTACTAAACAAAAGGAGTGGTACGTAAATGAAGACAGTGAGCCAGAAGAGAGCTGTTATAATTACCGTGGCTATAGTGACCTTGCACAACAATGCTCTTCACCCATCCCAAAAAGTCATGACTTCCAGGTACTAGTTCCTTTCTATCAACTCTTTCATAGGTACCTACACCTTCCACTCACATACAACTAAACAGAACCTAAGCAGATCAAGCAAATCCTAGCAAAACAGAACCTAAGGATCAAGCAAACCCTAGCATTTAGCTGTTTCTGCACAATGTGGCAGTATTGCAACATCCCCAATTCACCTACATTGCTGTGCACCATAACTCCTGTGTCCAAAGAGCAAGGTTATCAATGAAAAAGAAATTCTGCAATCCTGAAAAAAAAAAATAAATAAAATGGGAAAAAAGAATCTCCCACTTCAATAATGTAATAGGAACATGCAAAAAAAAAACTGTGGGAACTTTTGGGGTTACTAATACTTATTAAGTTCCCTGGGTCCAATGATATGTACATAGCTACTTGCATGTCTAAGAGTTTGCAAAATTGAAACTTATGTCTGTATTTTAGTTGTTTCATTTTGTTTTTAATTACAAAAATTAAAACAGAAATTGGGGGACTTTTTTTTTTTTTTTTTTTTTTTTTGCTTTTTTTTTTTTTTTGCCAGCCCCCACAGCTCCATAGTTGTCAAGACGCAGAAGTCAGGGACTTCTAACTTGGCCTTTCATCCATTTATATAGAGACTCTTTGAAAGTATCTGGAGATTTGGTGATTGACAGCTCCGCATGCTTCAAGAATTCCTACATCATGCACAGTAGGGTTTGATTTTAAAATAATAGTTCCGTATTATTGTACAATTCTGAACAATTTATTATAGAACTAACAATGTTTATACAACTCTTTCATTACCTTCTAAGACAAGCAAGCAGGTTAATACTAATTTATTCCTGGCACTTGCTGGATTATTTTTTAAGATGTAATGTGGCAGCCTCTGTTCTGAAGAAGCCACGACTCTTTCCATTTTCTTCCAGGGTGATGCTGCCATTTTGAACAGCCACATGCTGCCTTCACTCTGCAGCACTGCAAGTGGTTCACAGCAAACAACGAAATGTTGCTGGCAGCATCTGCCACCTGGAAACCTGCCAGTCAGCCTCAAAACCACAGAGAAGCTTGTGTTGGGACTTACTCCACTTCCATCCTTTTGGAGGTTCAGCTTTTACTGCTGTCCTCAGTAGCCCTCCTAGCAGCTGTATGATAGAGCTTTGATCCTTTTACAGATGGAAAAAAAACCACACCCCTCCAATTACTAACAATTACCATCATGTTTATAGAGATTGTCTCACCTGCACATCTGCATCACTGGATCTGCAACAAACCTAAGTCACAGAAGAGCATTTTGCTCTCAGCAGATATAGTTAAAATGAACCTTGGTGAAAGCAAGTACCACATAAAAAAGAAAAAAAAGTATTTTGCCAGTCACTGAAATACAATGAGCTTGAGAAGAGCACAGCAGATCTGAAACACTCAGCAACTTTCATCAGCATTTCAGAGAAGAGGAAGAGGCTATGCAAGTTTCTTAATGGACATGCAGGAAACCTGCGAGGATGATGTCTCCAAATTTGGTCCAGACATTAGAGATAATAAAATTCCTTATGGAAACGTTAAAGGATATCTTTGACCATGCATCAGACATCTCAACATTGGGTTAAAAAAAAAAAAAAAAAAAAAGAGGGGGGAGGAAGGCAGGCATTATAAAGCTACAAGGAAAGAAAGTCTTCCATAAATCCTACGCCGAGATTGCTAACATCTGTCTGCAGTGCTGTTTATTGATTTATCATAATCAGTAATAACTGTTTTATGGTATCATGAATGCACATTTCACATCTTTTATACTTGCAATTAATGCACTCCAAGTATCATCTTCTGTCTTATATATATATTTTTTTTATACCATAGCTTATTTTTTGTGTTTGTTTGTTTTCCTACACTTGGTATTACATTGCAAAAGCTGCTGTGAGGCTGTTTGCTGTAGCTCTTGGCTGCCTATGCACAGTGGCAGCAGGCACTGGCTTCAGTGTTGTGACATATCTACTTAATTAACACAGCTGTTGTATCTACAGTGTGAAGTACCTAGCAATGGCGCCATTCTGGAAAGCAGGAGTTGAAAAAAATATAAATTACAGTATGACTTTGAACTGCTTTAAAAATATATATAGAGAAACACATCCCTGTATGTTAACAGGTCTCCTCGATTTAATTATGTACCATAGAATATTGTAGAACACTTCAGAAAGTACAGTTTCATATTTTAAATTCACCTCATTTGTCTTAAATGAAATTGGCACTTGAACATATGAACAAAACCAGAGCATCTATCTGAAACAAAAACCAAAAAACGCAACTGCAATTGCTCCCTTGTGGCAGTGTGCTTTTACCTCTATTTCTACAGAGTCCATTCTTAAAAGTGATTCTGCTCATCTTGACATAAGAAATAACACAGCAACATCTCCCAACACAAGCAGATATTGCCTTTTTCCTGAAAGCTCATAACACACCTCCCCCC
The DNA here is from genome assembly GCF_009819795.1 of Aythya fuligula. Taxonomy (NCBI): domain Eukaryota; kingdom Metazoa; phylum Chordata; class Aves; order Anseriformes; family Anatidae; genus Aythya; species Aythya fuligula. The sequence goes on along the minus strand of NC_045560.1, from coordinate 40,828,045 downwards.
ACCTCCCAAAAAACCACTGATGTTTTTCAAGGTTTTATTTCGTAGCATTCAGGAAGTTAAAAAAAAAAAAAAAAAAAAAAAAAAAAAAAAGATTCACTCAAGATGAAGATTACACACTCATTACACATCAACACTACATTAAACATGATTTTTAAAATGTCTTCTGCAAATCATATAAGTTTGGCTACAAAATGAGTCAGTTGTACCATTGGAAAAAAAAATACAAAAAAAAGCAAAGCAATATACCCAGTTTCCTTCAAATCTGCAGTCCATGCAGATGCATGGTGGGCAAATATGGGTGAAAATTAGTTAATTACTTTGAAAGATCATCATCGACTGGGACTGTATCCATATTCAAGGAGCCTTCATGATCCCCACAGATGGGACAAATAGGACATAGCAGCCTCAACAGCCTCCACTTCTTCACCAACACACTGAACCCCCAGGTACAAATTAACTCAGTTACATAAAGTAAGCACTCTTTCTAATTGTCTGTTAGATTTCATTTACACTTTGCACAGAGAACTCAGAGGGTTTTCAGCAGTTCCTGGACTGAGGACATTAGAGCTACTGGTGTCAAGGTACTCAGTGCACGCCACCCAGGGTTTTCTCCACACCATCAGTGAGGAATGGCGAGTCCTGCTGTAATGATGTGCCTACATTATGAAGCTACCACCAAGACCATTCCTACTCTTGAGGCTCTCATGGCCATGGGGTATCCGAGCACTAGAAGAGAACTCTTCTCTTCTGACTGTGAAACAGACCCAGCTTTGCTCATCGTATAGTTATTCCAAGACTACTGGTGTGTAGCTGAATCACTGAAGCCTGTGATTACCGCAGTAAGGAACTACAAAAATAAGGGAGATTCCTCCAGTTGTTTGCATAGAACTGGCAAACAGCAGCCGTAACACTTCTGAAGAAGGCAGCTGTGGTATACCTTGCAGCTCAGAGCACACACTGAAAAGCATTTCCACACCAACTGCTCATGAATGCTTTATTTTCCTAGGCATAAATGCACTAAGTGCGCACCACTCTGCCACTGAATGAAACCTGGAAATTTCATTTCAAAAGCTCATCTAGCCACTGTGCCAGGGTGAGCCTAGTATAAAAATAAAAAAACACCTCCCCAAATGCTCTAGAATATGGTCAGTACAAAAATCTACATGTACAGTAATAAAGTCTGGATACGATTTATAAAAGTGTTACTAAATACTATGTAATATAAATATATTACCTCCTCTAGCTTCATATACACTCTCACATACATTTATAGCTAGACAGACAGACAGATGTAAGGTAACTTGCCTACAAAGTTAAATTGGGGCCAGAGCAGAAAATTGCTACCTACCACACAATCTTGTTTCATCTGTTACAGTCGAGATCCAGGTGAAGAAATCCTACGCTAGTACTTTATTCTCAGAAATCTGAAGTTTCTTGCAGTACTTCACCTAGGGTACGCATCCAGAACTCTGTAAATCAAAAAGAGATGATCCTGTATCTATTTCTGGTGTCAGATGGAACACTAACCTGGAAGCAAATTAAGTGCAAAGAAAAACATTTTGATTGAAGCCGATTTTCAAGGCACTCAAGAGACTGCATCCCCTGCAAGTAAGAGCAGAGGGAATGACACAAACAGAAAAAAAAAAAAAATCTCTATTTCAAGACCATTCCTACAAATGCAGACCTAGAAATGCAATGACCTTTCCTGTGACCCTTTTAGAAGAGTGAAGTTTGTGAAGTCTTTGGTTTTGTAAGCACGAGATTGTAGTGCCTTTCCCAAAACCGTAATATGCTTTGTAGCTCTTCCCCAAAACAAAACAACCTAGACAAATATTTGAAGACTTCTTCATTCACTTTTGATTTTTTTTTTTTGATATATATATATATTTTTTTTTTTTTTGAATTCACTACAGTACACCTTTATCAGAAAATACTGAAAGGAAAGTTCTGACATCTCAATCAGTTTCTTCAGGCTCCCTGCTACATAACACAGAAGCCCATCAAAATCTCCAGCTGAGGACATTTATAGCCCTTTTTTTAACCAAACTGATTGACTAGGGTTCTATAAAGAAGGGGTAAACTCTCACTCAGCTATTCAAATTAGCACATTTACCAACAACAGATCTCCCAACTGTTAAATCCCCAAGCTACGCTTTCAATTTGATCCAATGGGGAAAATATTTCCCACTAGAATCATATTCAACAATAGCACTAACTGGTCTCATTATTCTCACTAGTTTGTAGGAAGATACGATAATGATTGCAAAAAGAGAAGCACGGAAAGTACCAGCTCCTCCAAGACTTTTCCTTTGTCTCCATGGACTCATTGACTATTGTTCTCCATTCTTTGCCACTTGAGGACTTTCTCTTCTATCTGGCTAAAATACTACCTCACCAAAGAAACCAACTTAGCTGCAAGTGACTAGTCAGCATCAAGGAACTGGAATGCTTGATTAACCTCAGCACCCAAAATCTGAAAGAATCTTCAGTCAAACTAAACCTGTGATGATTTGTGTCTGCAATATTTGCTTGTCAGTGCTGGGCTGGAGAAAAAAAAAATTAAAAAAAAGGAAACCATCTAGAACTAAGATAGATGGTTATACATGTAGATTTTATAGAGGACAGAGTTATACATACTTCAGCATGAATCATGAAGAGCGAAGACGAACACAAAAATGGAAGCCAAGTTAATGAAATATTCATCATTTTGATCACAGTTACTAAAACGCTTTAACCACTACTTGCTTCTTCTAATTCAGTTCACCCACTTTAGTTGAAACTAGTAGAAATAAAGAAAAAAATAATGCTGCAAATGCCAGTAAAAATGGATACAGAAGGTATTTAAAAGGAAATACGTAATAAAAGGAATAATGAAGATTCTTGCATACATTTAGAAATGTTTAAGGAGGAAAAAAAAAAAAAAAAAAGCATGTTAAACTGCCCCATCCTGAATTAAGTATCCTTATCAGGATGGCAACTGGTGGTTAGTTCAAGACAAGAAACAACACAAATGCTGCGTTAATTCCACCTTAATTTAAGACTTTCATCTTACTGTTTTATTGCTTCAATATTGCCAGCATTTCCTTTCTGCAGAACTGCAAAGAGGTGTCCTTTCCCATTCTCATTATTGGCGTATTTGTCCTAATTAGCTGCAAACTAAGCATTTTAGGCTCAACCCTAGAACAAACTCATGTTACTGTCACATGCCTGGCCCGACACAAGCTGCTTCTACAGAAGTATCCTTAATTTTCCTGCTGATGTAAGGTTCTGCCAGGGAAGAGTCAGGCACTGTAATGTCTCATCCTCTCCTCACCCCCTCCATATTTCACTACATTGGCAGAATCAATACCGAAATGGTGAAATTACCAGAGGAATATCCTCCTGTATACTCTTTTCCAGTATTTCTTAAAATAGCACACGGATAATCTAGCCTATCACTCACGGTAATTCCTAAGTAGGTCACTGCATTTTAGCAGCGAGCACGGCTCTACAAAACAAAACGTCTTTGCATTCATTACTGGTAGGGAAATGGCACCTTCCTAAATCTGAGGACAGTCTGACTGGTTCATCCTGTTATTGCTGTATTGTCATTCAATAACCTGTCCCCGTTTTACTAGGGCTTTATAAATCAGGCCCCACATTCACGGAGGCTGTAAAACTGTCAATTGCGGATAGCCTGCGTCAAGCTAAGATCTAGTGAGAAGGATCTGAAAACGAACAGCAGGAAACTTTACCACTATCATCTGCTGCAGATGAGGAGCACGCAACATTTCGAATATAAAAGGCTGACATCTACTGCACACATCCGAGGAAGCACAGGTGTAACCTTTCCACTTCAAAGGCCTCTCGATGTTCACTTTTATCAGCCCCGGTGCAATATTTTCAAAACCTCCCTCTGGGTGATGTCCTTCAAGCCTTTTCTAGGTACCCAGTCCCAAATTTGATTTTCCTCCTTTTATTCTCTTGATTCCTCAAAGATCATTCCAGAAACTTGATTTGATTAGAAGTCTCTTTTAACGTAAGCAATTCATCCTCACACACGCGGAGCTGTTGATTCACCTTTTCTTTAATTTCATTTAGCCCGGCTTTCATTTGAGCTATCTCAATTTTAACCTCTGTAAAAGCTCCATCTACCTTGTTTACTGTTTCTTTGATTTGAAAGATCTCCTCCATTAAGTCCTTAAGCGACAACTCTGTGGCCATTTTTGGCTCCAGCTGTTTGTCAGGAGAGGTCAGCCACTGCCTCAGTCTTTTATTTGTCTGGAGCAACATTCAAATTGTTTTCAGAGCAATTGTTTTGTTCCTATTTCCTGCCATCGCTGCTCGAAAATAATAACAAATCGCCTCATTTCTAGGGAGGGTTTTATCTCTTTACTTCATTATCAAGGCCAGGGAGCATGACAGTTTCAGAGGTAGGTGCCCTGCACAGATTTCCTCGAGTCTTGCTTGAGGATTAATAGTGCAGTAACAGTCGAAAGTTATTTTCTACACACATACAGCATCCTACACAAGAGCATCTGAAGCCGGAAGGAAAATTAATTCACTTAAGATCCTGCTAGACAGGTAAGTATCGATCTTATGAACAAGAAAACTAGTAACAAAAATACTGCATTACAAACTTACACATGAAAACAACTTTTTTTCCTTTTTAATTTACTTTTTTAAAAAAAGACAGATCAGGTCAGCAGGATCAGTTCCTTGGTCGTACAGGAAGCCTGTGGCAGAGCTGGAAATAGAAGGAAGGTTTCCTGCCTTGATATGCAAGTCTATCTTTTCTCCTCCAAATGCACATGGCATGCTCAAAGGAAACCAGCTAACTCACGGAACTGATGAAAGAGTGATTTTAAGATCAGGAAAGGGCGATTCTCAAATAAACCTTTACACTTTGGTCTATTATTTTATGTATCAGTCACTTGATAAGGAAGATAGACTTAAGACTCAGCTGTACAAAACCCACGTGAAGACTGGCATATTGTAGGACATTTCATTTTTAAAATCTAGATTTTAAAAAATTATAAACACACTGTTCCTCCCATATCAAGATCAGCTGAGATTTATGCACTGCTATTGAGGCTCTTACCACTTAGGATGGGAATAATGCAAATAGCATCAATTAACTACAAATTAGTCAAGAAATTTAGGCTCCCATCCCAGCCAGTACAGCCAGCCTACCTTCCAACAGGAAATGTATCTCACCTTCCACAGTCACTTTTCTTGAGATGCGATGATTTCTCTGAGGTCCCCATTCTCTTCAATGACTGAGCACCAGAAGACTGGGCAACCAGCTTGACTGTGACATCTAATGTTTAGACAGCTAATTTGAAGTGAAACAAATCCTACTCTTACATGCTTTTTCCAAGTGGATTCATTTGTAGCTTTAACATTTAATGTCTGTTACCTCGAGAGGTAAAGTTGTGGGGGTTTTTTTGAAGCCATTTTTCTAACATTATAAAACTTTACCACATAGAAAAATTGTTTCAGTATTACCTACACATTACTTTAAGTAAAAATATACGAATGAAGTTACATTTCCAACCTGTGTGACTCTAGAACAGAAATCCAAAGTTAGATTTCTAACCAACTAAAGGACATCCAACTATATAATTATAAAAATACTGGGAAAAAAAAAAAAAAAAAAAAAAGGAAAAAAGAAAAAAAAGCTCCATTTAAAAAGACTTAAAAATCTCCACAGAAGCACCCTGACAGTCATTTTAGATTTTTCACCTTTGACTTACTTAGGCAAATATCTGCAGAGAGAAGTCAGGTTATCAAGTTGTTTTGTATATAAATTCATGTCAGCTTCTTTGTAGGAATGCTAAAGAAAACCTTTTTTTTTTTTTTTTCCCCCATCGTAAATCAGTATTTTAACAATGAAAGTTCTTACCAGAAAGAAGATCTTGATGTAAAGTCCTAACATATAACCTTAATCTCCCAACCATAAATACTTCCAATAGTATCTCTAAATCTCTAAACTGGGGAGTGAAAAAAAAAAAAAAAAGGAACAAATATATGTAAAAAGACTCACTTTTTAAAAAGAGATTTAACCTATAAATAGAGAAATAATCAATCCTGTTATAATACATTCCTCTTACATTAAAAAAAAAAAAAAAATCCATCCTGGTGCAATCTATTTGGTAAGTCATAAAAAATAAGACAAGACAGCTGGGTCTTGAGTCTCATTCTCACTGAGGCCCCATTTCGTTGCCAGAACAGTGTAAAGCAGCCTCTGTGTAAAAGAAACGAAGCCCAGATGAATGTGCAGCAGAGCACAGCGATCCTATACTCGTAGCTATTAGGAGAAATCCAGAACAGGATGTAGGAAAATCATACAAGCTGTATCTAAAGAGACAGAGGCCACATCTGGATATAAGATTAAATGTAAGTGTGCTATGCATGTACTGGACAGAAAAATAAAATTACTTGGACCTAAACTGAGACATATCGCAGTGATGACACAAAGAATAAACAGTGGTACTGTGAGCTATGTTTGCTTACCAAGCAAGAAACGAAGCCTTATGAAAAATTATTTTAAAACGCTCATAATGCTAGAATGCAAAAACAGTACTTTTAGTGACTGATATTTCTAATCTGTACTTACTCTCTGCAGTAGTGACTGTATAAAATAAAACAGTAAAAATTCCTAGCCAAGCAAAATGCCTGATAATATAACTTCCTGGCTTGGCTTCCAAAGACTCATGCAAAGTTTAGTAGCTGCATGGCCAAATAAATCTTTTTACTACAGCTTTTTCTTTTGTGTGTGAAAATTGTAAATACAGTATTTTCTGTATTATATACCAGGACTGCAGTCACTACCCAAGAATGCAGATCTTTCACCCGTTCATTACTGAAAATATTGCTTGAGGGAAACTGCTTTAAACTGATTTATGTGGTAGACACAGAAAGACAACCCAGTCAAATTGGACAATGTGGCAGATGGTAATGGATTTATGCATATTTATGTAGCATGTATTTACTTGTCGACTTTGTTATCCATCTTTTGCCCCTTCCAAAAGTAGATGGCAATTTATAACAACTATGATGCTGTGGCTGGCTGACACTCCCTTCACAGCCCTTTCCTTTGGACAGGCTAAAAAGCAGCATGCTTTGTGCAGCTATTTTAATTGTTTTACAGTTTTATTACAAAACATCCTGTCTGTTACACTTGCTTCCTGAGGCTATCATAACAATGTTAGTTGCTCCTGCTTAAATCTGCCTCGGGGTATCTGCTTTTACAGTTACAATTAAAGCCAGTAAGTAGTTCACCAACATGTTAACATTAATTTGTCTTTTAATTTATTTGACCTTTTAAACTAAGCAAGTAACTCACTGAGGTAAGGGACGCACAGAGAACAAAGTTCAACCATTATCAAACATTTTTTACAGTAACGTGCTTTCTGGTTATTTTCCACCTTAACACTGAACTGTTCAGCTGTGAGTGCTTTTATTTATTCTGAATTATTTCCAAAGAGGCATAAGGCATTCAGATTGTATTTAACATGTGCAGGCTTTACGTATCACTAATGCAGATACCACCAGGACAATCTGGAACTTCTGACACCCTTGGTGCTCATTTAAAACCTCAGTCCTGTACCTGCTGTATGCCTTACAATAACCAATAGGACCTCCTGCAAAACTACCTAGACATGCTTAGTTCAACATTTAGGATAACGAACAGATACGGGTTTGTACACATGTCAATGTAAAGCGTATTTAAATAACCATGTAAATAAGCCTCCCAAACCACAGCAAGACTCCCCAGACAGGGTTTTAGCACTACTTCAACCAAGTTGCTGCTAGGCTGACTCCAAGCTCAGCTGGCTCTGTTTATTCCAGCTCCCCTGTTTTTTCCATACGCCTACCTTTTGTCTACGACTGTGCAACAGCCACCACAAGAGCGAGCTGCCAAGTCCACCTAAAACCCCACTGAGATGAGAGGGCTGCCACCCACCTCCAGAGCGCTCCCTGCTAAATTAGACAAGGGGGGATGGAAGGGAAACACTCATCAAATGGTCCTTTACTGCTAGGGCCGTCCAGCCTCACGTGAGAAGCAATGGAGAGAAGGGAGAGAGGGAGGAGGAAAAATGCTAGAAAGTGGAAAAGATGAAATGAAAACAGGGAAACAGCCACTGCCGCCTAATAAAAAATAAATCCTCGTAAAAAGTGTTCATTTGCTCCCTCCTGGGTGAGTAAAACATTTGACTCCTTGCAAAACTCCCCTACGGTGAACGAAGCTTTAAACTATTACTGCCATCTTCCTTGTAAGTTCCCCAACCTCTCTCAGCAATAAAAGCCCTTACTCAGCCCTGTTCCCAAGACTCTGTCACCTCTAGCCTTAATCCTTCTGCAGCAGTCACCAACAATTAATGCTACACCAAAAAGACAATTTTGCAGGGGGAAAATAAAACAAAAACAAAAAACAAAAACCAAAAAACCTATTTCTGGATAAAGGGATAGAAAAAGATAAAATATTTGGGATTTTCAGCAAATTTAGTATCAGTGTTGGAAATAAAAATCAAGTTTACAACTATTCCGTTCAACTGTGACATCTGGTAATGCACACTACCCCTTTTGATACACAATGCAATTAAAGAGCAAAAACAAACACCCGAAACAGTTGCATATCTTTCTGTTTACCCAGCGCTGCCAGCAGCCTGTCCGTGCTGCCAGGGGATTTAGTGCAGCGAGCTGTGGAAATAAGAAATCAGACGGCGCCTCACCTTCGCACTGAGGCCACACAATATGAAGAAAAATGCTGCGGCTGGAAGTGGTCGTCGGTCAATTACTCACCCTTTAAAATCCTATTATCTTCCAATTCTGCCGAGGGAAAAAAAAAAAAGGCACCGCTGAACACAGGGAGGCAGAACAAACGCTATCTTTTTAACCAAATGTGTCCAAAAGAGGTTGTCTCTCCATATGCTGCCAATCACCCAGCTGAAAGGCTCGGTTCTGACTGGGTGGCTCGCAGCACCGAGCCAAGTTAATGGCATTTTTAGAGGTGTATGTGGCAACATTCGACTTAAGGCTGTTTAGCGCATCACGGCTACGGAATAAGCAACAAAGAGTTCTAGATAAAGCAGATAAAAGGAATGCAAAACCCAGCCAAGAGAAAGACTAATGCCTGCCAGGTAAAATGCAAAACAACGTGTCAAGAAGCATATTCTGTAATGAGGCAGCAAGATGGATTCAAAATACATTTCTAGCAGCGCCTAGGATCAGTCCTCTTGTCATTAAAGAAATCTGCTTGAGCGCACCCATGTTCATAAACACCTTCCACAGGGCTAAGGACACAAATTATAGCAGGGCGAGGATTTATCAGATGCCACAGCAGAAGGAAAAGAAAAAATGCTTTGCTCTGGTGTAAGATCAGACAGACCTCTTGGTAAGTCGGCCCCCAACACTGTATTTGTCCTATAAGGCAGACTCCAAAGATCTTGGAAACATCCCTCCCTTCCACCTTGCCCCCACATTTAAATCTCTGCAAATAAACAAAACAAACCAAACAAACAAAAACAAACAAACAAACATCTGAACACCATTACAAGTGCTCCTACAGACTGACTGCATTTTTCCCCCACCCTAAAGGGATCACACTGCATCACATATAACCTATATAAGATGAACACGGGTGGCTCTGAGCTCCTGCACGGCTGCAGAGAACTGGGCAGTCTGCAGGACCACAAGAGATGGAAAGCCAGTGCAGAAGTGTGCTCGGTTAAAGCTCTCCGCTCTCGCACTAAGGGATTATTTCCCAGGGACAGAAGCCCTCTGCTGGTCAAGACTTTCCAGAAGATGATTTACAGCAACTACGTGCATACAGGTTTTAATTTATCAGTGGTCATATATCAAAATAAAGTCACGAATGAGATATGCAAGAAAACATTTCATATGAGGAAAGGCAAGCTCAATAGATTAGGGTAAATTCATCTTTTTTATTCTGAGAAGCTGGGTAACCTCTGCTTCGTTATTTCAAAAAGTGCTGTCCACCCCACAGTTAGATACCTAATCGCTTTAAAAAAAAATGTCTGACTTAAACAGTCCTGACCTTACACATACACTCAATACCTCTTTCACTGCTCATACAAGAGCGACAAGAACCATTCAAATAAATCATTTTGCTGTGATAAGCAGCCAATGCTGCAAGTCTGTTCCCCAGCACAAGTATTTAATATTCATATGTATTAATTCTTTCAATTTGCTTCATATTTAACATTGCTATCAGACAGTGTAATTCCATTCAGGATTCCAAAATAAAGTTTAGGCAAAAATAACGCAACACCTCCGCTTCCCCTGAAACTAGAATATTTGGCTTTTACAGGAAGCAAAACTAAATCTGGTTTAGGCTGAGACCGTAAGCAGGCCTGGAAGCTGTGGTATTGAGATCAGTTAATTAGTTATTGGAGTGCTGAAAAAACAAACAGTTTTTTTGCTACCTGTTCATAAGCGGAATTATTTTCCTTCAAGATGTGTAAATAGTCATCTTTTTAAACTCACACCTTAAGTTCAACAGAAAGGGCTGGATTAATTATGGATTTCTGCAAGAAATCAAAGCCGCCTTCTAGCTCCCTTCCCCCCAAAAAAAGAGACTCAGCAGAGAAGTCAATCTTTGGATACGCAGATTTTATCATGCACACATACACAAACACACACGTGTTCCCATCTCCAAGCCCCCCTACAGCTGTTATTATTTATTTATTGTTGTTACTGAGATGCTGGGGGACTTCAGTCAAGAATCTGACTTTACAGTCCAGTGCTTCACCATTTTCACTGCAAATTCAGCATCTAGGTTATAACAAACCCCTGGAAAAAAAATCACCTTCTTCACACACCACTTAGTCCAGAGCTTTGCAGCTCTGTGCATTTATGCTTGGCATCTTTAAATCTACTCAGAATAAAGAAAATCAATGAAAATATATAAATAAAAGATATCCAATCAGGTACAGTTTTACATATGGGAATTCTGCTGTGTGGTGGAAGTAGCATATTTCTAAATCTATACCAACAACTGAACAGTAAATCAATGCAATGCAGCAGGTCTACGAAAAAAATCCTGCCATTAACATATTCCTAAAAAATATTTTAAACCCAGTAAGGCAGGATCCTTAAAAATTAAAGCTGATGTCGTTATAAGTTGATTACAGGCAACAAAAAATGTGGCAGGTATAGCAGAGTACACCACTACTTAACTCTAAGCAGCTGGTGAATACCACAGAAGCCGCTGCTTGGCCATCTACATGTGCTTTCCTTGCCAAATCTAGAAACCACATTGATCAGGCACCCATCATCATGACAGAACGTCCATCAATCCAGCTCCTAATTTCAGCCTCCCAGGTACCAAACTTTGCTAGGATATCCGAGTGCTGCCAGCCTTTCCCATTGACGAAATACTTCAGTGTAAACAAGATAAGGATCTACTTGAGAAGCTGAAGTGAACAAAATACACTGAATATTCTGAGTAAACTATGATGAAAGTCCCAGTCCTTTGGTCATTTAAACAGCTTATTATCCATTACAGCTACAACCAAAAATCCTGCTTGCTTGCACCAAATTCATGTTGCTGTTACCTTAGATTTGTTATTTTCTTATTTCTTGGCATTTGGCTTTGTAGTCTCAGGCAACAGTGCCCTTCTGATCTTCTGATGTTGTAGTTTCTGCATGATTTTCAAGTTAATTTCGTTTAATGACAAACAGGATTTCTATTAAATTATGTGACACTTAACTACCTGAGTCAATAGCTGTGCTGACTCCTTAGTTTCAATGCAGAGCTTCCTAATAAGTGATCGTGGTGGTAGTGACTACCCCACTGTCATCCTCTGGACCATATCCAGGTGAGGAGATGCTTCCCAAGGAGGCTGTGCATACAAACGCCTCCCAGGCAGAGGTAACATTTATGGGTTCCCTTCTCAGACAGGAACTGGTTCCAGCGGGCACAAACTCTTCCTGCTCATTCTGTCCCAGGCTCCCACTCCTCCTCTCCTCTTTCTAGGTGCTGTTGTTCCCCATGTTCTACAGAAGGAAACAGGACTAAACGGCATCACACCCACGCAACAGGACTGGGCTCCATGTGGTTTTACAGGAAAGGGCAGTCTTAACCAATCTGTAAGAAGACTTCATTTTAAAGCACACATCTGAAGAGAAAAAGCATGTGACAAATCACGTCCTCTGGAAACAACCGTGCCCTGTACTATGTTGTCTCAAGAATACATGGTTAACAAAGGAGCTTAAACTGTAATTGCAATTACCACAACATGTTAATACTCAAAAGTCATACTTTTAGCATGGCTCATCACTTGACATTTCTGGCGAGGCACTTTCTGGATGAATTACAAATGACTTGTACTGGCTTTTAAAAGCAAAGCACCAGCTCAACGAGTCAAGTTCTGTGGAAACCCCCAGTTAAAATTAATGCTTAGTCTTGAAGACCTAAGACAAGACTGATGTTCCAACTCACACGAGACATACATTAAAGACGACCCTAAGGAGAACAAAAATGTAGGTCTTGAAGCTTGCAGAACACTTAACAGCAGTGAGTTGAGAGCTTTGCAGGACAGGTACCAAGGGTGGAAGTTATTTTTAAGTAAACTGCAACAACTCTTAGTCCCAGTTGTACTGCGATGCAAACGCCCAGCATTTAGCTCATCCTACACAGAAAGCAAGCTTTCTGGGAAACTGACAGCACGTGCACAAAGGCACGTGTATTTGGACACACTGTTTTATATCAGACAGCCCCCCAAGGGAACTGAGGAGGAGCAGGGCTCACCCCATGGCAGAAGCAGGAAGCCCAGCAGATGGAGACAAGCAGGTGCCCAGGACGGGGCACAGCTTCAGCCAGGCCCCCGCATGCGTTGGCGCATCTGACCCAACCCAAGGCAGCGTGTCTCGATCTGAATTAACACCATCCTTGCATCCAGCAAGAGAAGCAGAGAGAAGAAAAGGCACTGGGATGGAGCAGAGCAGGTCAGACCTTGTTCAGGGCTGCCCACAAAACGGCGCCTGACCCAAGTCTGTGCACTGGCTCTGATCCCACCCACCCGAGGGCCTCAGCTGCATGCTTCCACGGTTCAAGTTACAATTGCACCTATTTAAAAGCTCATTTATGCTGCCAAGGAATATAAAGAATCTTTACATTAAACAGGAATCAAAGCCACAAATATTTATAAGGCTAGCAGGACTTCCAGCACTGAAGCAACACAGATTTCATATCATTCCAGCAGTCATTAAGGAGTGGGAGTTTTTGATCACTTTAAGGCTCCTTTGTATCTGATAGAGCATTACACTGGGTGAGAGTATCTTGAAACATGTAGTAAGGCATCTGAAAGTAACTGGAAGGAAAGTCATGTGGACAAAAAAACAGAAACTGGGATTTTAGAATTAACAGAGGAGACATTAAAAATCTTGCTCATATCTCAAATACAACACTGGGAAAGTGTGTCTTTATTTGTGCCAAACCTAATGACAAACAAACATACGAATACTTAAGATCTTTTGCTGTATCTTATGTTGAGCCATTGTTTGGCAGCATTCTGCACAGTATTTATTCCTCCAGAGTCTGGCTCCAGTGCCTACAATGTTTTGTTTAGCTCAGGTGACAAAGGCTGGTGCTTCCACGTGCTAATGTTTCAAAACCTGACACCCATTCAGCAGGTGAAAAGGTATAAAAACAGTGCAGTAAGAATGGTGTGCGGCAACCCAATTATGGGGCTATCAGGCATTAGGTTTCCCTAGGCATACCCTTTTTTCCCATCCAGGTATTTCGTGCAGGTACAAAAAGGAGTGCTCTGTTGAAGCTCTGATGATGCTCTTACCTAGCATAAAGTCGAAAGACAGTAATGAAATAACTGAACACATGTGAGTATCTCCTTGGTAACCTAAGTAAATGTACATAAGGCAGTCAACATAAAGATGTTAAGACACCTCTGAGCTGCAGTGCTTAGCCCTTTCACGATCTCATTCTAGTAAACTGTTTTTCTGGTATAGGTGGTGGGATAGGAGAGGAGGAAAAAAGAAAGGGAAAGAAAAGATAAGCAGACCAGTGTTAACAGAGCAGTACGTCTGGGTTCATGACTTGCCAGTTTGCAACTCATTTTGTTCTGTAATCTGACAGTTCTCCCTTTCTCTTTCCTTCCATCTTTTCAGGATCATGTGAAATGTTTCCTCCCCTTTCTCAACTTCTTAGCCTGAATTTCCACCACCATCTCTTTTACTTCCCGTCTTGGATTACTCCCCCATTCCCTCCTCTGTGAATCTTAGAGAACAAGACACTAATTTATAATTGCCAGTCCAAGTTTACAAAATCCTCATTTCATGACTGCTCTCTCTCCCCCAAAAACCAGAACTCATTTAATAAATGGCTGTACTAAAACCAATATTTCCCTCCTGCAAAAACAAGCTTTGGGGGGCACTAGCAGTCTTGCTAGAAAAAGGATGGCAGCATTAGATCACAGCTAATTAAGTACCTTTTCCTTCAAATTCCATATGGACTCAGTTTTCATCATGTTTCTTAAATAAGACTCATCACTGCAGTTATCTTCTGGACGATGAACAATATCAAAGTATAGCACATAATATTTATATAAAAGCACGTTACAAATTGATCCTGAGGGCGGGAGTGGCAATTTTGCTGTCTACACAAACTATCTTTAAGTGCAGTTAAGAAATCATTTCACAGGCTCAAAGTATATAATAAAATAAAGGTAATAAGCATGACTGAGACACAGAGGGAACAGATTATCTTCTGGCAATATACCCTACAATTGTGACTGGAAAAAAAAAAAAACTGTTAGTCTGCAGCTGAGCAGAAAATGTATAATCTGAAGGGATTTCTTCATTTAAAATGAAAACAATCTGCTACCCTTTGATAAAACAGTAAGAACTTACAGTATTACACAAATTACAGAAAACAGCACAAGAGAACATAAGTCTAATGGGGAAAAAAAAAAAGTCTTCTGGTATCTCCAGCATTGAAAAGTTGCTTTAGTTGACTAGATAATATAAACTAGCAGAACAGCAGGTATCTCGAAGCTCGATTCCACGTCTGCTCACTCCTATCTTTATGCTGATACACAAATCCAAAGCTTTTTCTCTATTGCTCCCTCTTGTCTTACTGGTACTAACGATCAAAGCTGTTAAATTGAACTCAAGTAAAACCAGAAACAGATTTCCTATGCAAGTTTCTCAAACTCCACTTACAAGCTCTGTGTGCTTTTCCATCTGAAATTAAATGATACTCATCTTTCACAGACAAAGCATCTCAGAATTAACTATGCAGAGTAATTTTTCAGCAAGATTATTACTAATCGCTTCTTGTGATTCCATTTTCAAAACATGTTCTGACAAGAAAGAAATAAACTGGTCTAGGTCAGGTCTTAGAAGTAGAAGCCAGAAGCACAATTATAATTAATTATGAAACAATTCAATACATTAAGGAAATGCCTTCCTATGCTTGTTTAAGTAGATAAGCAATATAAAAAACTACTGTGTTGAAGGCTATGCCTGTATGCAAGAGAAAAATGCAGTAGGATCCTGTTTCCAGCATAGAAAAGAAACTGCAGCCACAGCCACTGAAACTATAAATTCACCCATTTACAGTCCCACAAAGAATCCCTGCACAGAAACACCCCTCCAAAGCAGAGTGGATTTTTTGGTTTTCCCCTAGACTAAATTGACCTGCTGCTTGAAGCCGTGGACACCACACTTCAGAGGCAAAGCACAAGCATCAAGCTGGGCTGCTGCAGAATTCAGGCACTGACTTCAGTGAAACACAGCCACATCTTGCTGTGGGGAAAAACAGGCCAGGAAATTAAATATACATCAGCATTAAAACTAGATGTACAGAAATAGCTTACACCAGACATAATTTTTGGCTTACCAGCCCTGCATGCATAGCCTGCATACATATTTCATTTTTAACTACGAAGGCAGAACTTTTGAGCAATCCACTTTCTGTGACACTATGTTTACCATCTTATGCATCATAGTTCAGGAGAAAAAAAAATAATATAACAGCATTAACATGTACTAGATTTTTCATAAATTCAACAAGATTCTAGTTAAAAAGAAAAATTAACTTGATGGATAATACCCAGCACACTTGCCCATTACTGTTAATAAAAACCACCTTATAAAATCCTGTCCTTTGTGTTTAAGCTTTCAGTTTATAGCTCTCACCTTCCAAATGTTTCTTTTTTCCCCCTTACCTTTTTCTTTCATTGTTAATTCCTTTATTAACTGACCAAAAATAAATGGTACATGAGACACCCCACCTCAGAGCAACATCCACAGTGCACAAGAAGTGCAGAAACACCCAGCTACAGCCCCACGGTTAATGTTTACTTGTAACAGCACTGTGAGGCTACCAGCATTCAATATTTCATGCGGTTTAACATAAGATGAATCTCTGGCATATCCATAGGTGCAAAAAGGAAATGATTTTTTCCTGAACTATGGCAGCTTAAAGAAGCTTGACAAAGCCTGCAAAGTGTCAGCAACTTCTTACAGACAAAGACAACGGATACCCATGACAAGCTACTAACATCCACTCAAAGCCTGCTGTTCTTTTCTTCTTCCAGCACTTACCCAAGCTAACATTCATTTGTGTAATTCTTTAAAGTACTGAACATTTAAGCATGTCACCATTCTATGATGTCTCATTTATATAATTAGCACTAACATATGGCCCACAATCAGTGTGGGAAATCTAAAATATTCTTTGGAAAGCTGTCAAACCTAAAGGGATATGACTTTCAATAAGTGAAAAGAATTAAGTATGCAAATCTTGCTTACAATAAGGATAGCAAGGAAATGGAGATGTAGCCTAGAAGGTGTGCTTGCTTGCTTACTATCCCCAAAGCAGGGTTATTCTGTTCTGTATCTGTCAGCGCCAGTACAAACCAGAATAGTTCTCATACAACAACAGGCGAAGTCCCAGGGCTGCCGCTTTGGCTGAATTTTAGCTGTGAAAATCTATACAGTAGGTAAAACCAAAATCCACTGTCAACATGCCAGCTATTGTTAACACACAGGTCTGAACACAGCTTCATGATATATTGCATTAATTCATGTTCTTTTTAAAGCTTTAGCTGTCCCCTGGACAGGAACACCTCTGTAACATCTCCAGCAAGCAATGCACCCTGTGCTACCAGGGAATGCTTTGAAGCAAGCACTCTAATTCCTTTTTCAGGGGTGAAAGCCCATCATCGCTAAGAATCTATAGATTAAGTTTTCAGCCTCCTTCACCAGTTCCTGACTAGGAAATCTGTACCTGATTCAAGCACGGCACCACCCTCAGGGCTGGCAGCGGGCACCCCACCACCACCCATGGGGCATGGCTAACACCAGCAGGTAGCGGAAGGAAACCAGGAGAGCATCAGAGCCCCTGCCTGCACGTCAGCAATAGGTTATCGCAGTCCTGGAAATAAGCCTTCAGGATCAACAGTTGTGCCTGTTACTTATTAATGAATCCATAATTAATCAGTCGGACATATGTAGATGAAACACTATATGATGTAGATGAAACACGTATGGCAGATCCTCCAGTGACTATGATGAGCTGAACACCAGCACAGCTTCCGTGGCATTGGAAGAGCTCACAGCTTCCCCAGGAAGCCTGGCTGGCTTTCACACAGATCAGAGACACTTGCGCAGGCCGCCATGTGTGTAGCAGCAAAAACTGTTTGCAAAGTATATAGCCTCTATTTACAGCCAACAACTTTACTCTTCACTACAGCGTTATTTAGGGAAGAAAAAGAAAAATCTGAAGCCATCAATGAGCATACATTAAGGAAACATACTTCAAAGTGATGTGATCACCATTAGGTTTAAGAACAACCACTGAAAAATGGAACCAGCTATACATTTCTCAAAGCAGTTGTTAGTAGTTGTTGGTTGTTCCAGAAAAAAACCTTTTTTACATGCAACTTCAAAAACATAAAAGCTCACTTATTTTTTTCTAAACAAACTCCCGCTCCCTGTGGTTAAGAATCAAAGCAAGTCAAATAAACGAAACAAACCAAATTGGCATTTGACATATCACTTTTAAGAGTGAGCTGTGACAACTCACTAATGATTTCAGCCAAAGAAAATAACAGGGCGACATATAAAGGTAGAAAAGCAAGGAATTTGGAGATATGGATGAAACACTGAGCTGGGATAAACAGGTAAAACCATCTTCAGTGAATACCATTGCTCAGATCAGCTCCAAACCCATCCCTTTTGATGCTCTGCACCTTTTATTGTTAGGTGTATCCATCCTTAAAAAACTGTAAGCTGCTCTAAACGTGTGAACAAAATGTATGTTGACATAAAATTTATTTTGAATCTTAGACTGAGCCCCAAATGTGCAACATTTGCCTACAGTGAAAGCTTCACAAAGCTGGAAAACTGACAGTTGTGAAAGGAATCAAATGTGTTAACAGGTATTCAAGAGAAACTTAACCATTGCATTCCACATATGTTAAAAAAAAGGCAGGCCAAGGCTACGAGCATGTGGGAAGGAAGAGTAGAGGGAGGATCTGCTGGACTGAGTTGGCAGCTGCAGAGGGACTACAAGTTTGCAATGTCATCATCAATGAGTTTCGTAACAGGCACGTACGAAAGGGCATCAAGGCCACTGGGAAAAACAAAAACAACAACAAAAACAAACAAACAAACAAACAAAAAATCTGAGAAGCAAAACAGTTAGAGGTGAGGGAAAAAAAACCTGCAGTTTTCCTTAGAGCAACAAAGTACACGGGCCTTCCTTACTCTTTTAGCTAATTCAAGTTACTCCTTTATTTTATTCAAATCCTCCTTACAGCTTGCTGGCTGCTGAAACCTCCGTCTGATCTGTCTCTCACAAGTTTCAAAGGTGGAAGACGGAATGTGTTAAGATGATGTTTTAACTTGTCCAGACAATTCAAATTTTTCTAAAATGACTAGCACTGTTCTATCCAAGGGCTGTACAACATCTGAATATGAAAGCTGGTTTGCTGTGACAAGAAATGGAACAGACCCAAGATGTTCAACTCAATAATTACTCATTGCTGACTAAATGAGAGCAATTGTGTGGTAAGGTGCCATAACCTGACAGTACTTTCAATCCTGCATCTTGGCGTATGCAAAGGTTTGTTCTTCCTCCTCTCCTCAGCCCTTCCCTATTTTCAGGTCTTGACTTTCACCTCTTAGGTTGCATGGTATTAAAATTATTAAAAGGAATGATAGAATAGGAGACAAACATACAATTTATCATAATTCTGAAACCTCTCCCAGTTCTAATTTTTCCTAGTATCTATACAGCAAAATCTGCCTCTGCTCAAAGATGAGAGTTAATGGACAATTGGGAACGCATGTTGAACTGAGGTCACAGAATTAAATATTATTTAAGAGCACAATACGCAGTGACACAAATGACATTTTTGCTGAGAAACAGCAACATTAGCCTCAGAGTAAATGAATGATGTGCATCCTTCCTACAGTTAGACCGTTCCTTTAATAGAGACAAATCATGAAAAAGGATGCAAAGACTTTTAAACACAAAGGAAATTACAACCTAAAACCTTAAGCCAAATTTTCACTTTTATTAAGAAGGTTATTTTACGTCATGGAAGTAGAAGAAAGGAATTGTTAAGACCTTTACACTGTCAAGATATCAAGGGTAGAATGAAAAACCTTTAATACAACTGAGAGAACCAGACCTAAGCAAGGTGTCTAATCTGGGGAAAATACTATAAATATAATGTATTATTATATTATCTATTACTATTTAATATCTTACAATGTTATATATGTACCATTCATCCATATATATAAAGACATATTTATTCACCCATATATATTTATGTGTGTGTGTGTGTGTGTGTGTTGTATTTTATATATGGATGAATAACATACTCAGAGCTCAGGGTGCAGATAGCCAATAACTGTCTTAGTTTCTCTCCTAAAACATGAAGTAACGTTTTTTCAGATTTCACTCTGAAATCTAAAGAGGACCAGAATGTTGAGTAACCCTGAATGTCGATGCTTTCAGTAATTTGAAATAAACATATGAAATTGTATTCTTATGTTTTCTAACATAGCACTAAAGATAAAGGAGCTTGTTTAGCTCAGTTTACTTCCTTCTTGCAAACATACAGCCTTTTAATTAATCATTTCCCATTATTAAAGAGCTTTCATATATCTGACATGCAAATCGCTAGACATTTTGGCATGGCCCAGTCCACATGACAATCATTATTTAATTAGCTGTGTTACTGCTTATTTCAGAATATACAAGGTCACTCACTCCTCTGATCATATATATAAATCATTACGCAAATTCATTCCATTTAGATAAACACAAACCACCTCACAACATCTTAAATATTTAACTAAAGAACATGGAAATTTTTTTTATAAAAAAAACAGTACTCAGATTATGATAATTCAAAAGATGCCTGTCAGTGTAATGGGAAAGTAGTTTTAATATTCAAAACAGCACCAACACAAGGGATTTTTCAACAAACATTGATTTTGAAATTCTCAGGAAATTCAGGGCACTCTTTGGTGCTGAAAATTATCTTGAATGCTCATTTACAGAAATTAACTTCACCCCTACTGTGCCATAAAGCTCCATAAACCTGATTTTGCACTGGTGACTTCAGGTATCAGGACAAGTAGGTATCAGGCCAAACTGAATACATGCATAGAATCACAGAATATCCCGAGTTGGAAGGGACCCATAAGGATCATCGAGTCCAACTCCTGGCACTGCACAGGTCTACCCAAAATTTTAGACCATATGACTAAGTGTACAGTCCAAATGCTTCTTAAATTCAGACAGGCTCGGTGCAGTGACTACTTCGCTGGGGAGCCTGTTCCAGTGTGCGACCACCCTCTCAGTGAAGAACCTCTTCCTGATGTCCAGCATAAACCTCCCCAGACCCAGCTTGACACTGTTCCTGCGGGTCCTATCACTGGTCTATAAAGAGAACAGATCAGCGCCTGCCCCTCCACTCCCCCTCATAAGGAAGCTGTAGGCCAGAATGAGGTCCCCCCTCAGCCTCCTCTTCTCCAGGCTGAACAGGCCCTTTACCCTCAGCCACTCCTCATACGTCTCCCCCTCTAGGCCCTTCACCATCTTCGTCACCCTCCTCTGGGCACTCTCCAACAGTTTTACATTCTTTTTGTGCTGTGGTGCCCAAAACTGCACACAGTACTCGAGGTGAGGCATGAAAATAACTGAATGGTTTTCCAGGCCAAAAAATAAAACAGCTTTCTGCTAATGTTTTCCGTTTTCAGTAATGGAAGTTTTATTATTAACAAGCAAGAAGAAGCTGTGTGTACTCTACGCAACCCAAAGTTTCAGTGAGCAGAAGCACATCCCAGAAATACTGGCAGCAAAATGACATGCAACAAAAAAATCCAGGGGCTCCTCGATGTCAGCGGCAGCCTGAACATTTCAAATCACCTTGTGCCGTCTTGTTACCTACCCTGACAGCACATGCAAAAAGTAAGGAAAGCACAAACAGTGCTTCACAGACGTAATGCACCCCATCAAATGAAGTGAGGTGCCACAGGGAACACAGGCACCATCTTTCAGAGCATTCTCATGTTAGGGTTTGCTTCAAAAAGCAGTTCAGTCCCTTTCCAGAGCTCACAATCACCACCTGAAAGCACACAGACTATATATTATGATCATCTGACATAGAACTGTGTTTTACAATCACAAATGACACCACATTTTCTAGAGGAATTTAGGCAGCACTGAGCGGACAGATCTGTAGCAGAAACAAAACCTCCTTGGGAAACACCACGATCTTTATTTCCCTTCCTGCCTTACCCTCTTTTGGTGAGTCTGGTGTCTCACCTGCCTCACCTTTGAATTTCTAAAGCTTTCCCAAGTAAGACTCACATCCTCAGAAGGCTCTGCTACTTCTCAGCCTGTTTAAAACTATATATACATATTGCATTTGTCTCAGCTCTCTCCCTCCCCATGCTGGAAGCCATGGACTGAAAAACATCACTTTACGACTGCACAGCTACAGTACCACAACGCACGAGCTGAGACGTGCCCCTGAGCTGCTACTGAGGGCCTCACCTGAGGCCAGCAGCACTTCATGCTCAGGTGAGCCCTCTCCTCTCACCCTGTCCCCATATGCTTCACTATAGTCAAACAAGTTACACTGAGGTGACGGGCTGGACCCTTTAGGCTTGCAGTACCCTATCATGAAAAGTCACTTTGGTGTGGCCACAGTCATGGGAGCACTCAGATACCTACTTTGCTAGGTCTTCCATTAGTTCTGTTAAAACCAATGAAGAACACATGAGCTTAAAATTATTTTCATTTGTATATGTTCTCGAACGGGATCGATATTCCTACTGCAACATCACCCCTACAATTTCCAGTTCTTCAGGCAGTTCTCATTTCTGGCATAATACAGGATTTTATTCAGCAAATAGTGTAAGTATTTGCAACGTCTTTCAGTAAAATTTCCTCTGAAAACAAAAAAAACTCCAACTGCCTCACCAGTATTTTTATTAAGAAAAAATTAAGTTGTTGGAGGGGAAATTCTTAGTGATATCCCTGAGTTTCTTTAACGTGCTGTTGCATGCCATTAAAAAAGTTATGCAAGATGGATTTGCCTATTCATGAAGAACAGAGTTTTCAAAAAGTATTAAGTAACTTTTGGTTTTGTTTTTATTTTTACAGCGTTGCAATGTTGTACTAAAAGGCTTATTACCATTCAAACACAAAACAGGATCCCACAGATATGCTACAGCCCCTTCAGTCAACACGCAGTAAGCAAAAGCAATGTTATGCCTTAAATACACCCTGTAAGATGAGACAGGAATTACTGCACTTACCAGGAAGATCTGTCAGAGATGTATTTCCCAGTGCATTTCCACTCCCTCTGAAGCACAGCCCTCACTACTCTTCCTGCTCCACAGCCGGAGGGGCTGGTCAGGAGTGACGTGCCGTGGAAAACTATCCAACTAAACCATCCGAGGTCTGAGCCAGCAGAAAACCAGCACGGCACGCTGCCTTTTGCAATACTACTGGCCCACCTCATCAAGCAGAGCTGAATTTCGCAAGTCTCAATAAATGCAACAGCATAAACAATATCCCCTGGTAATACAATGACTGCAGAAGTAACATCATTTACCATTGTGCTCATTGTGCTTTGCAAAGGGAACTGCTTTGGAGCAGCAGGAGGCTTTTTTCCTATACATATATATTTTAAAAGTCTTCCTTGATTGGCTCTTTGATCTTAATGAAAGGCTCTATTCTATCCTCAGTGTGAGAACAGCTTCCCTTAACACCAAAAGAAGTTACACATGCACAGGGGAGAACGTTCACCATAATCTCTCGCAGTAGCATCCTTCCATTTTTACAGCTTTCCACCTACAATCACCTTCTGAGGAGAAAATCACCCTACGTGTTTAAAAGTGAAAGGAAGACGGTGTTTCTAATGGATGTTACTTCAAAAAGCATGCTGCTAAGCTGGTCAACCCCAGGGTCTAGGTCTAGCCACATCATCTCAGCAGCAAGTCACATTCGGTAAGTATTTATGAACACATGGACGGGAAACAGGAGCTTACAACTAGAGTCAGACCTGGCTTTCAAAACCCAGATCTCACACTGAATAAGCAGAAAAATTATGCATCACCTAACTTGCCCTTATTTTCAAGATGGAAATGGTGTGTGTGTTTAAGGCAGTTCCACCTTGTGTGAATGTAAAATCCTCCAACACACAAAGAGCTACAACCCCAGAACACCGATGAAAAGCTATGAAGGAATATTGGGGAACTTTGCGTTAAGGAAGGACACACCTCTACTTCCACCCTCAGCAAATTTCCATATAGCTTTGGTGCAATCACTTGTTTGTGACTCCACTGGTTTTTCCTCATGAAAAGAAAATCAGATTCTTCTGTACGAGCATTGCAGCTTCCAAATAAAGGGAGCTGCGGCTGAAATGCTGATTACCCAGAAGAAACCATAACAAAAGCAAATGCAATAAACTGTAACTACACACTACACAATATATGCAGTTTCACTGCAAACGCAGCCCGAGCCACGAGAACAGGAATGTCTTCTGAGTCCCATTACATATAGGAAGGATAAGGATATTTATGAATGGGCAGCAGCTGCTTGTGCTCGCTGCCCTGGGAGAAGCATATACATGTATATTCATAACAGCTACTGGACTTGAATAACTTCCACACACCTACTTTGTTTCAGAATACACAAGCTACAACACAGGCTGGGATTTAAGACTGATCCAAATCGGTGTCATTTTTTCATGGAAAGAATGAAAATCCAAACTCAGCTAACACATGCATACATTTGAGTACATGCTCCATTCCTCAATGTACTTTTGACAACTGTACAGTGAATCCTTGATTGACTTTGCTACTCAGTATGACTCTAAATCTCCTTTCCTCGAGGACATTTCCATGAATACTCTCTCATTTAGATAAACGCTCATCAGCAGATATTTATCAGAGACCTCCTTTATTCAGATTTTTTTTTTTGAGTGCTTATTCACAGGAGAGGAATTGCCTTTTTTTTGGGCCGTTTCTTCTCTAAAATTACTAGGACCTTGAGACTTCAGTATTCATAAAAGAATTGCATACTTTCTTGCACTGGAGATGCATAAAAACTTAAGAGTCCTGCAAAACCAACAACAATCAAAACGGACAGTCAGACTAAGGAGATCTGTGGTCTGTCTAATCTAACAGGGACTTGTACCACAGGGGAGAAATATTTATTGTAATGCACAAGTACACAACGACCATTGTAAACTTGTGTTTTTTTTTTTGTTTGTTTTTTCTATCTGTGCCTTGAATGGGGGGATATATAAGGTATTAACACAACTTATGTTAATATTTAAGTTCTAATCACAAATTTAAAAGTCTTTCCTTTTGAATTTATGCATTTAGACTAAGATACCTATTTTGCCACGATTTCCCGAGTTATGGATTGTAAATATTAAAAAAAAAAAAAAAAGTTTCAGTCAGTTATCTCCATTTATTGCTTTTCAATGTAGTTCTTTGTTCTTGCTGTAAGTTAAAACAAGTGATTTACTTACACATAAACCTCCCCACGACTGCTCATCCTCTCGCCTATGCCAGCTCTTATTCTTTCAATACCTTGTCATGGAGAATTCCTTCAGATGCCACCAATCATTTCTGTTTATCCTGCAGTCCTTAGTTTTTTACTGAATTTTCCTAAGTGTCACAGAACAAGTGCAGCATTGCTCTTATATAGCATCATGATGTGAACCTCTGGTAACTACTACTATCCAGGAATCACGGCTCTTTTAATCTTTTATAAAAATAATTTTAAAAAGACAGAAATGAACATTTTCTAAGAGCCTAATTTTTTTTTTTCCTGCAGCAAATGTAGTTTATTTAATATTCAGCAACATGCAATTAGATCAAATTATGTACTTGGAAGATTTTACTTGCATTTATCAGCTGCAATATTTCATCTGTCGTCATAGTATCTATTCCCCAAGCTTTGCTGGACACTCCTGGAGTTCCTTAGCCTTCCTTCAACTCATTTTGTATTACGCACAAGTTCTATCGTCTCCTTAGACACTTCTAGCACAAAATAATAGTCTGGTTTAACTATTTTATCAGACCTAGCTGTATACTCATAACTAGAGAAAATCTACTAGAGTCTATCACCTTGTGTACCTTTCCTTGCCTCTTCTTCTGAGGGAAGTGCCTCTTCTTCCACAGCCAGCCTATGATCCAACACAACCTTTCTATTGCAAGAGATTTTATACAAAACAGAGTGGAATATTACAAGAGCCAGCAATATAACCCAGAAAGTAAAGGATAGATCATGCTTGATGTAAATCATCCAATTCTCAAATACTTCCCTAAGCCTGTCTGGCTGCTGTTACCACCAACAACTGATGCATCTGCTTTCTTCTCAGTCCTTAGTGGGGCAATAATCCAGCTTGAAATACTACATACTAGCGAAACTCACTCCTGTTGAAAAAAATATTTGCTCCAGAAGGCAGTCATATAAACTCAAAATCCTGCAAACAACGCTTCTAAGAGCTCACAAGTGCCCCCCACAAAACCCATATCCATCTAAATGTCAGCTCACAAATGTACCTAAGATGTATAAAAGCACTTCTATTTCTGTGATTTTAAGAGTTCTTTGCTACACTAGGTTGCAGTCAGCCTTCAGTAAGAAATTGCTCCAATGGGTCAGACACAATTTTATAGCTGATAGCACTAAATTTAGATTCCTTTCTCAATTTTTTTTAAAAAACTTATTCCACATTTTTAGCAGCTTGTCCTTGCTTACTTCAGCTATTGTGCCTCCATCTAAAATCATCCGAATCGGTGATTCGGAAATACTCCTATGGGAATATTTTCTTTCTAAAAGCACAGAATCAGACGGTCATTTCTAACTTAAGAAATAGCTTTCCAAAGCAAAAATAGCATTGATCTCTTTTGTTATAAACACAGCGTCTGAATACATCCAAGGAGGGAATACATTCCACCTCCCTAATGCTTATCATCACCTTTAATGTATCAGGACAGTAACAAGCAATAAACCACAGATGTTACTGAAACTAGGTAAGCAAAGCAGTCCAGTAACTTAAAATGTAGACCCCACCATCACAGAAAATTTAAGAGAAGCAATTTTGAATTGAGTATCTTAAAGAAGGAATAAAAAGTTACTTGTTTTCTAGAGTAGATCAATATGATAAATTGCTAGATGTAAAAGTGAGATGGAGAGCAAGAATGTAGCTTCCTTTCTTCACTGGATTACCACCTCACAGTCGTAACTTATTCCTTCAGGCTTCATGTAACAAATTGCCATTTCCATAGTCCACAGGTTTTGCTGTACTATCAACTACTTACCCATCTCAACTTTCATTTAAAAATCAAAGTTTCTCAGCCACATGACTGAGATGTAAAAAACATGAAAATGCATGAAGCTTATCAACTCAAAGAAAAAAACAACAAACAAAAAGTCTTTTCATTTCAACTTTTTTTTTTTTTTTTTTGGTAGCCAAGAGAACTTAAAGTGTCTGGACAGTGAAAAGATGAAGAATAGATAACTGAGAATATGGTTGTCTTTGTGCATTTAACCCCTGAACATCATTGCTAAATCCTTCTGTAGAAAAATGATGGCTCCTTTTTTCTGTTATCTACCAAATACAATATGTGAATTATCTAAGTACACATGAATCTTGTGAAAGACATACCTTAACCAAAAGCTTTCATAAGTCTGCTTAATAACAGCAGGCAATAAATCACTCAGCCAGCTTTGGATCAGGCTTTCTGGCTGCCCTCCCAGCAAGCTGTCCTGATAGGGGTCTGAAGAGGTTCGGGACAAAGGTACTTGCTCTGTACAGCTTCTGTTTTGTGAAGACCTAATACAACATGTTTCCAATCAGATGCAGATGAGCAAAACAATTCACTTTTCTTCATCACTAACACAGGTTAAAAAAACATCCTCAAGTCCTCTGAAGAGTATGCAGTCTGGTATTGAACAGACCATTTTGTTCTTCATTACTCAAAGGCATTTCGATATGAATTCATTCCTATTCATGGAAGACCTTAAATAAATGTGTATTCAATCCCACTGTCATCAGCCTTGGTCTTTTGGTCATCAAGAACCCCCCAAAGAATATGTACTTTCTGAATGGGCTTCAGTCACTTTGCATGCAGGAGACGCAGAGCACTTGCTGAAAACAGAAGAATACGTGGGGCTATATGAACGATGAGATAATGAAGATGCTGAATCTTCACAGAGATACCACAAGCACAGTTCATGTCCCGAAGCAGAAACAATTGGCAGTGTACTAGTGTAGGTTCTCCTACATGCAGTCAGGGGGACAGGCTTTTGGGCCACCTCCAGGTAAAAACACTTTCTGTATCACGCTCTATGTCTGGTAGAAGTCTCACTCCCGTGCAACCACAGGAAAAAAACAACTGGCAATAAATTGGATGGATTAAATTGATTGAATTTTCAACCATCCTGGCCACAACTCCCCAGATAACAAAACTAGCAATCTAATAGCATGGGTTTTCTTTTTCACATTTAAAAACTAAAACACTCCACCTCCCTCCCCAACAGACACCCCAATTATCTGTTTTCAGCTGAACCCTAATAGTACACATGAACTTCCTACCATAAAGAAACATCCTGCCAGCATACTGCAGGTTCTTTTAACAAAATAAAGAAACAAGTGAAAACAACAACAACAACAACAACAAAAAGACTGATTCCACCTGCATAGAATCAACTGCATTAATGCTAAGTAAACAAACCACTACAACACAACAAAATCCACAGTCCTGCAGATCAGGTTAAGAAAGAAAGGCAAAGTGAAAGAGAAATGAGGAATGTGTTTATAACAAATACAACGTGGAGCTTACTCTCATCAGAAGTGAAAGACAGACAAAAAGAAAAGGGAGTACTTCTTACATCTGTTTTTTTGTTTGTTTGTTTATTCCGAAGTAATAAGCAACTTTTAAAACATCTAGTGTGATTGAAAACTTGAGTTTTGTCTTTAACTTACATTTTATAAAATGAACCCTACTTTTACTTCTCTTATCTCTGGACCTGAGCAACAGCACACGACCAGAACAGGTCTGCTGCTCAAGGCGATTTTCACACTTTAGGACACTTGACTTTGGCCCTATCAAAAGGGAACACTGCTTTCAGACATGATGAATTATCTTTATGACATAACAGACAGGGCTTTTGCTTCGCCCTGAGCTCAATCTTTATTTCATGGTCATTTCTATCAAATCAGTGCTGGTGGTGATACATCAAATGCTTAGAATTTCAATTAAATTGTCGCTACAAAGATTTTCAAACTTGTACAAGTTTTCTCCATTTGACTTATTTGCTTGTGTTTTTTTAGTCTCAATGTCTTTCCATAAAGTTTTGCCAACACCCCTGGGTGGTTTCCAGCACTGCTCAGTCTTCTTGGCAGTTCTGTGACTAGGGCAAGTTTGGGGCAAGAAAGGGCCTGTCCAACATTTCCTGCTCTTAAGATTTCATGGATGTTAACAGAGTGAACTCTATGCTTGTAGGCTGATCCTGGGTGCAATCCAGGTTGTTCTGTATTTGTGAATATGGCCCAACAAGAGGCTTTGCTTTTTGCAGTGAGTTGAAAAGGTCAACAGGCAGTTGACAGCTACGGGTTAATAATAAAACTAAATACACGTGTACATACACAGTTTAAATACAGTTTATAGATTATAATTATATATAAACTGTATATTTACATACAAATGCAAAAATACATACATAGAACACATGACACAATAATTAACAGTATTCACTTATTACATTTAATTATATCAACAGCCAAAAGACACTAATAAAATAATCACATTTTAGGTATTTATTCGATCCTATAAAAACTGCATTTTTAAATTATGGTAGCCTCACTCATTCTCTACATACCTTTATACATTTTTCTTCTCAAAAAAACCATCCCATCTTTCATATATTACAATATTACAATGTATTCAATTTCAGTATCTGGTAACAGAGCACTGGCTTTGTAGGAGTACCTTCCTGATAGCTCATCTCTTGCACATACATACTCTTCTGTAAAGAAATAAAGCCAGATGATGTAAACCAGTTTTCTAAAGCTAGCATTTCAGAAAAAAACACAATCAACTAAGAAAAGTATGGCTGCATAATTTTTAACAAAACAATATGGTATCTGATGTGATGCATTAACGGTCCATAATGTTATTGAACAAGACTACAAGAGAGACACTTTACTTGCACTTCCTTGTCAGACAATTACTCTTTGCTACTGTAATACTTCATGTGCATACTTCCAAGGAAGACTCATGAATGCACAGGTTCATTAAGGGAATGAGAGAATCGATTGTAAAATGGAAAAGGCCGAGTGAGGTCATATTTCAAAGAGATGAATATGGTACACTCCATTATGTTGTAATCAGCCTCCCTCTTTCATCCTAAGAACTGTAATAGTCTATCCTAATTTTCAAAAAAAAAAAAAAAAAATTCACTGCCTGCATCCTACCTTCATCCCAAATACAGTGAGGAATTCAAATGTGCTGCAGGCAGTTTCCATTTACCATGGTCTTTGGAGCAGACGGTATTGATGTTGCTGACCATTTTTCTCCTTAATAAGAAAAACATTCAAATGCTACTAATATTGCTGCCTTGGCAAACCACATTTAATAGATGGGACTTGCCCTGTACATGACACACAGAACATCAATCAAGGCTGAATTTTATTTCAATTTATTATGGTTGCTGTCTAAATGAAAAAATGCTTATATCGTTAAAATGTCTTACAATATAAATGTGCAAATGATGCAATCACCCGTTTTGTGAGAAATTTCTGATTTTGATTAAAAATATCTACAGTTGAACTTCTAAATATTTAACAAATGTAAAAACAAAAAACACAAGCACATTAAGAAACCACAGTAATTGGTATCCGATGCAATATCATGGTTTTGTGCTTGATAGCTTTTATCTTTAGGAGATGAGTTTATTAGGCATTCTTCTTTTAAAATAATAAAAGCTGCCTTTTTGTTAAAGTCATCTAGAAAAAATTACTTTAATCTTGACTTCATTCAGTACTCACATTTTGCTGTTGTTTTTGGCTTTCTTTTGGTTTTGTTTTAAAGCTATCATTTATTACAGGTCTTTGCTTGCTGCATCCAGCTTTCTCAACTGTGCACCAACTGGCCTACAAAAGCCCTCTAAACTTAAGGAACTCTGGACACCACACCATTACCAAAGTGTGGAAAACAACACCTTATAAGAAAATAGACAATATTCAGTTTTGTAACTGAGTAGGGTGGCCAAACCTGCCCCAGCACTGGGGGCAGAATTTAAGACTTTTAGCCGTGGCACAGTTCTGCTGGTGAACACAGCAAGTGATTTCACCAGCTCTTCAGTGCCATGACTGCTCTCCTTACTGCTCCATCCAGAATTGCACAAAACTACACATGGAAGGTAACAAACAGTCTTGCTGTAGGAGAGCACTACAGACTGCCATAAAAGCCAGCTAAACCCAAAGGTATTTAAACCTCATTAAACTGTCATATACTGTCTCTATGTATTTCCTTCCACGTTACTGCTTATTATCATACAACTATTATATAAATACAAACCTCCTCCATGATAAACAGATGGCTCTTTCTGCTGTATTCATTTGGAAATGCTCAAGTGTCTAGAGCCTAGATGGAGTTATAAAGAGGCCAAACGTTATGAAATGTCATAAGCATATAGCAGGCCAGAAAAAATAATAGTTTTACTAGCAAAATAGAGTTTAGCATGGGTATGCAGGCAACTTTCTAATATTTTCTTACTTAGGCAAAAGTATCCGGAATGGAGTTTGGACACTACAAACAAAAGACTGAACTGCAAAAATGGTCTCTCAAACCATACACGAAACCATGACAAGATGGTACTTGAATAGAAGGACATTGTGGTCACAAGGGCATCATGTAGTTCTGCAGTTTGTAAGGTAACCCCCACTCATGCTGAAGCCCAAAAATCTTTGATAAGAGTGAACAAGGCACACCAAATTTTTGCCTTGCATTGCATTTTATCACAGCCAAGAACTGAAGAGCACTTTGAGCTTGGCCTTTTAAAAAACAGATAAATAACTGGAAATGAAGGAAGTGTGGGAAAGCTACATGACAGATAAATGGGACTTTTATAACATTGCGTATCGTAGAGGTTGCCAGAATGTGTTGAAAGAAGAAGAGCCAGTTAAATCACATCCTGCTGCAGCTGCCCAACTTTATAGCTAAAATGTTCATATTAATTTTGTTAAACAATTAAAGAAGGAAATCCAAAATATTATTACAAGTACGTTGGCTTGACACTGTCTCTTTCGCAGATTTAATAACAGATACAGTGCTCTCTACTTCAAAGTGTGACAAATGTATACAAATTGTGGGAATTCACAACCTCAGGGCCATAAAGTCATTGTCATATGGAAACTCTACAAATTCAATGCTACGCTGTATCTTTCTGACAGATATTTTAGAAGAGAAAGGATGGATATTCCAGTAGTTATGGAGCTGGCTTGACATTTAGGGGATCTCGATTTAGTTTCCTTGTCTGACAGATAGTCCTTTCTAATCCAGACAAAGTAAATTATTTTTCTTACCTTAGTTTCCCCATCTTTAAAATAGAGACCATTAAAGTATCTGAATTGAGTAAGTATTAGGCACATATATATATATTTCTGTTTTTCTGCTATATTTTTCTCAGATGGGAAGATAGCTAAAAGCTCCATCTTCCAAAGGCTTTTATGCTTTTAGATATCAACCAAATACACTATTTGTAAGTAACATGCTGTGCATGTTGCAGGTCTTAATGTCACTGGATAGACTTCCATTTCAAAACTAGTGCTCTGTGATAGAAGAGATATAGAAGAATGAGCACTGGTGAAGTTAATAAACAAAATGCATTCATGGCCCATTACTTCAAATAACTTTACTATATAAGTAGTTCCCTCATAAAATAATGGCCTCAATTAACACTAAATTCTCACACAATGCATTCATAATGTATTGCAAAGATTAAAAGTTCTGCATGAATATCACCAGTCTAGAAGTGCCACAACTTACAGAAGAAGTACTGACATAATTTCCACTTGATTAAAAGTAGTTCCCAGTCTTTATTTTTCCCCTGTTAGGCCACCTTGTCCTGTAATAATTACAGGAAAAGATACTCCCCTACGTATTAGAGCTCCCAGGTGATTCTCAGCTTTACTCTGGAAATTGATAAGCACTCTAGCACAGCACTACTGGAGAGGAGAAGGTTAAGAAGTCCCACCACTCTGTGGTCCTGCAATTTTGTTCATGAAGAAAATGATAAGAATTTCCTGGGTAAGTGCATACTTCAATCCTTTTTACAAGGTAGAATGCAGCAAATTTTCTGAGACCCACGTCAGCTAAAAAGAAAAAGTGCCAGGACTGCCACTGCTGGGAACATACAATTGAGGGCAAGACCGAGGCAAGACTGGAAGAGTCTTTCTGACATTATCTGGACATTTTAATAGCAGCATGCGATATTAGGGCAGCTGCAATGCTTGTAACTTGATAGATCTAAATGCCATGTGAAAGACCTCCCCTCACTCAGCAGTCTTTGGGTTTTCCAAGCTAAACCGACTGCCTAATGAATTCTCTTTTAGCACAGAAAATTAAGAAGTTAACTGGGAAAGAGAGTATCTTTGTAATACGCGGTTGCTTTTATCCTGCAACACAATGCCTGAGCATTGATGAGATGATAACTCAGTCAATTAATCAAACACCAACAAAACACATTCTAACAATGACTGCTGCTTTCATGGTGTCATTTTAAGAACTGACTCCAGTACACACAGATATTTTTTTGTCCCATGGGTTTGACCTGAATCCTAATGAAACTAACTACTACAAGGAACCAAGGCAGTACAAGCTACCAGCATTCAGGACATGCTGCAAAACACACTCAAAAAGCCATCAGATGCTTCTCTGTAAACCTGAAAGGAGGATGGAGAGCTCCTGGAAATTTAAAACAAACCTCACTCTGTCAACCTACCTTATCTGAGAAGTGCTTTGATGCTCAAGTGCTAGATTGAAAAAAATATTAAGAGTCAGACAGAGCTAAATTCAAAATCCAGCCAATGCCTGTTATCTTAAAACGTGTTTAGGGCTATGCTAGGACTTCTGACCATCAGTTAGTCTAAGGTATGAAAATGAAAAAAAAAAAATACAACACAAAAAAACTGATTAAAGGAAAATGAAATATATTAAAAAAACTGCTTTCCTTCTATTATTTCCCTTTCAAGTATTGTCTTATTTTAAATTTATTGTTAATATAGCACGTTAGTAGTTGTCCCTAACAAGCTCTGCATAC
Source organism: Aythya fuligula (assembly GCF_009819795.1). Lineage (NCBI taxonomy): Eukaryota > Metazoa > Chordata > Aves > Anseriformes > Anatidae > Aythya > Aythya fuligula. The sequence continues at coordinate 40,794,201 of NC_045560.1, read as the reverse complement.
ATCCAAGAAAACTGCACACACTGACAAAGATGCTTCTAGTTTTGCACGACACATGGCTTTTTTATATGATATGTTCTCTCTTGAAAACTACTCCCTCACAAAATGAAAATTCAGCAGAATCTCTAATAGCTTTCATATTTCAGCCTAATAGGTAGCACGGCATTGCACTGCCACCCACCTTTGCTACAATATTGCACAGCACATTTAACAGACATTTGCTTCCTTCACACAGTCCTTATGCGCAGCTTCTGCAGGACCTCAATATTAACATTTAACAGAGTCTATGAGCATAAAGCACATTTATGAACACCTGCTAGAACATTTTATTTGCCTTAAGAGTTTTATTATAACTGCTAAATTTTCTTGCTATGCTTTATGGGCCAAATCCTGGTCCAGTTTTAGCCTCAACTCCCATTGACTTCAACAGGAAGTTGATTGGGTTGTATGTGGTTTTCCATACAAATTCAGTACAGCTTTAACAAAACTGGATCAGTGCTAAGCACAGAAAAAAGCCAATACCCAGCAGCACCAAACAAAACCACTGAACTCAGTCTTCTGGTAGAGCTGAAAAATAAACCCCATACCCACAAATATGTAACATTCACATTGCCCTGCAAAAACTCACTGATGCTGAGGCTGAAAGTCACACAGGCACCCTATGCACAAACACCTACAGCCTCCCATGCCTTGGTGGGACGTTCTGCCATCAAGTTACTCTCTCACAGATCTTGCAGAGGAAGTCATGCCAGGCGTCTGACTTATGAAGATGTTCTCTACAACAGTTTCTCTTTGACAAGAGTTTTACCATAATTACTGGAGATGTCAGAAATACCCCTGTGAACCCACACATGGCTACAGACAAGCAAGCAACACAACTCCTCACTGCTTAGAAAGAGATGATAACAGAGAATTCCACAAAGTCTGCTTGGAACCCTTCTAAAAAAAAAAAAAAAAAAGAAGAAAAGATAGAACCTCATTTGATAATACATAAACATTGCTTTGACCATCACAGATAGACCTAAAGCAATAATGACAGCCAGGAAGTAAACAGCAGACAATACAGCAAAGCCACTTCTGTTTCACATGAGCTTGACAGTAAGTGCTTGATTCAATGCATACTATTAAGCCAAAAAAAAAATCAAAACAATTATAAAATGAAATTATAGGCACAATGATGAATGGCGACAGATGAAATGTTAACAGATCTAGCAGCATACACAAAAATCATTGATTTTCTCTGATTACTACTTAGGTGATCAGAGTGTATTAGGTACTAGTTGCCTGCTTGCTCTAGATTTTATTAATGCTCCAATATCAGGCACCCAATTTGGAAATCAATGCTTACTTCATCATTTTTCTCTGAAGGATTCTATTATTCACAATTGATTTAACAGAAATGAAAGGCTTACCATTAACAAGAGCCAGCTGCTGACACTTCTTAGATGAATTATTGAACTTCCAAAAGTGAATTAACTTAACCATCACCAAGACTTATTGTCTGATGTTTCTCATACCAAAGTCAGTGTATTTATAATTACAGAACCAAGTAGTAGAAAGTAGCTTCTCTGCCACCTCCATAAACACCCACCATCTACACCAAGTAAAAATTAAGGAGATTTGCAATGATACAAATAGGATTTATGCTCCAAATACAGACAGTGGGAGCTTAGTGTCTAGATGTCTTTTTATGCCCTTAATCTACATCATCCTTCTAAAACTGTAAGGGTAGGGTCATTTTAGGCTTCAGAACGAGGAAATACAGTTCATGGAAAATTATATCTTCTGCTTACTGTCACATTTCCTAGAGCAGACCATGCCCTCCCAAAAACCTACAGAAGGAGGCTATTAACTCCTTTTAAGTACAACATGATGATCCATCTTATGAATTGAGACAAAAAGAGCAAACAGGCAATTGCAAGTAGAGGTAGTACTACAACTCCATCCCCAAAAACAGTGTAAATGTAAAAAGCAGGAGGCCTATCCATAAAACTTACCATCCAAGCTAACAGGCTTTCTGCCCAGCACATAAATTCACTATTCCCTTTTTCCAGTTGAGAAGAACTAAGCGTTGCCCAAGGTGAATTCAGTTCCTCGTGTAAAAGCTTTTGTTCTGCAGATTACAGTGCTGGCTACAGCAGAGCATAAGAGCACCCAGTTGTACTTACCTACAAACAACTTACTGTCAAACGCATGAGGAACTGTGCTAAGCAAAATGCTACCCTTAAGCCATGGCTTAGCAAGACCACAGCTGCCTGGTGGCATATCAAGCTATCAAAACTAGGAAGTATTTCAGGGCTCACTAGACTTCTTGCTACTCTACGGCTGAATATGCTTCTAAAATGCTATAATGGCAGCTGCTGTCTCCTGCTTATGTACAATGAATGAATCTTAAAAACTTGGCTTTATTATAGTTATCCCTGCCACTGCTCCGAGGAGTTCAGCTTGAGGCCAAGTTGAGACTCTAGGTGAGATCTACTCAGGAAGTCTTCTGGATTAATAATGCAAATCCCTGCCTTCCACTTATGGTGCAATGATGAGACAGCATACCTGTTCTATCCTTGTCACAAACTGCAGGTCAGCTACTGCCTGAAGTCACTAGGGCCTCTTCTCAAAGTCCTCACTGGATCTGACTGCTTGTACGCTGCTGGTGGCAAAACATCAGGACCTTTTTTTAAGAGGGTTAGCATCTGAAGAAGATATTCTTAAAGAAAACTCATCTTTTCTTGAGTACTGTATTCCCCATTCCCACATCCCTCATCTATTTTATCTCCTAGGTTACCATAACTAACTTCTTAAAATTCTCCTTGCTTACATTGGACAAAAAGTTTAATAATCAGTGAAAAAGGGAAGGGAAGAACCCTGACAGACAGATCCTCCATGCTCATAAGTCTTGCTCTCTTAGGAGAACAGGCCAAAGCTTTTAAATAAAATTATGATTATGTTAAGAATATTTCGACGCCCAAATTTTTCTGTCTACCTATTCTCCATAGAATAAAACTTTTTAAATGCTGGCTGCCTGGCTCTAACCGACGTCTCATTAAATCTGATACCTGCATAAAACACATCTCAGCAAGTAGCTTATAATAACTCATTTTAAAGGACATGGACATTGGCAGATTTTTTTTTTCCTTTCTTAAACTCATTTTTTCCAGCATTTCCCACATTTCGAACCTCATAATGCTATAAGGAAGGAACAGATTGCACAAGTGGTCCTACTGGTTCCTTCCAATGGGAATAACATTGTCAGAATCTGGCATTCAGCAAAGTTTCCATTTCTACATAGGTTTCATTTATTTTTCAGTTTAAAAATAAAACCTTATTACTTTGGCATGTAACTAGAGCTGCTCCTACAATGCAGAAGAAATAACACTGCTGGCAAGCCCCAAAGCTGTTCCAAGACAAAACTGCATTGGCAGAACTCTTAGAAAACTTCTACTTGACTAGAGGCAGAATTCTGCACTAGCACAAATGGGAAAAACTTCACAGCAATCAATCACGTTACACACACTCACTTATTGCACATCTGAATCTCCATTAAGTTTACATAATGCAAATATATTTAGCCGAAGTGGAACCTGAGTTCTGTTGAACCAATTCTATTTATCTCCTACATAAATATTACCTTAACATTGACTATAATCAGTCTCCTACGAACAAACACTGTATTTCCTCAGAAATGAATACCAACATGCTATTTGCTACACACCACAACCATATCACTTGCTGTTTCTTTTTAATAGTTATCCCATTCAGGTGCCCAATGGTTAGGATAAGGTGAAATTACAATCACAAAATCTATCCTCCTGAATCAATTACAGGCAATGAAGAAAAAAAAAGAATAAAAAGATAAATCTCGTATTTTGCAGCTTCTGAAGGTTTGACTTTGCAACCTACTTTTTAAAATACTTTTTTTTTTTTTGCATGTCATACCCCAAGTTCCCTTAGAGCATGAATCACCTAACAGTGTGCAATAGTGTTCTTTCAACACAGGAATCAAACCTTGCTGCAATCCTACTTCACTACCACACAGACAACCATGAAAGTATTCAGCCACCTGACCACTGGTGCTTGTGCCCTTGAATATCCAAGACATAGTGTGCTGATGTGTGCGACACAGATCTTACAAAGAGAATTGTACCCTTCTGGAACATCTGTTGAAAGCAGCTGAACTGAGTGAGCCCTTTTTGCCAGAGAGAGAGAAAGCTATGTAACAGCTTAGGCTATATGGTATTCGGCTGCTGAGCTAAGCTCATGGATTTAAGGAAGGGGTCACAAGTAAGACCCTCTTTCTTATCTCATTCCCCTACTCCTGCCTGGAAAATGTAATTGTTCTTACTTACTGTGACAGCAGAGTGGGCAACAGGAACATTAAATTAGCCCCTGAAGGCAGGCTTCAACAGAGATGAAGAAGCATGGTACCCACAAAACTAGCATTTTCCAAAAGGCACTGTTCCTCCCCTTTTTTAACGGCTGTGTGATCCCAACTTTGGGAAAGCTAGTGATTTTGGCAAGGTGATAATTTCTTTTTCTAGGGAATTTCAATTAGAGTAGAGAAACTGATTTTCAAAATTCTGCAGATCTTATCAGATCTCAACAAAATTTCATTGGTTTAGTGAAGAGAAAGGCAATTAAATTATCTGAAAAGTACCATCTTGCCAAATATTGAGATTTGCTGCAAACAAAGCAGGTGTAAGATTGTCTCAAAAAAAAAAAAAAAGCAATATGGAACTTAAATACATAAGTATTTATAAAGTATTAATATTTCTAAATCCAAGCTCTAAGCATAAGTTACTTACCCTAGGGTTGACTTGACCTTAAATGCAGTTGTTGGGGTAATAAACTGAAAAGCTTCAGTGTTGGTCAGTTTTTGTTGTTGTTGGGTAGACTTTGTTTGTTTTGTTTTGTTTTTTTAACACCCATTATACCGTTGCTAAAGATAAACATGCAAAGGAATGTAGACTGCATTTATTCACCTTTGGATTCTTAAGAACTTGTATCCAACATACCACAACTCACAAACTGCTTCCAATAATTCAGCTAAACACATTTGCAACACCTGATTGTAAAGTCAGGCTGCCTACATATAATCAGGTATCTCTCAAATAAAATGTAACATTTATTTCAGATGTTTATTGACATAAAGCAATCCAACAAATACAAAGACATATATGAGGTGATGATTATGTTCAGAACCCTACTTTTTACTTAATACTTTGACCATATATGCAGAGTAAGAGCTTCAAATAAAATGAATATGCAGCCGCTGCAGGAGTGAAAGTCCACCCACTGCTCCCACTGAAAATATATTGCACTCCCCCCCAGTGCAGTATGCCTAAGAATTGGTGTCACAAAAATCACAGCAATAAGAGTACAGTAAGACACGATAATCATCTTTTTATTGCCACTGTGGAAATAACATGCTAGAGGTGTTTCAGGACTTTGATTTTTGAAAACAAGCAGTCTCTTTCCATATGTTACCAGCTCTAACAGAGGAACATTTTTATTTAGGCTAAATCATGCCTTATGGGACACACTGATGGGGAAGAAAGGAGGACATGCAACTGGCACGCGAGACATACTGCCAATGCAAAGCTGCCAAAAGCACACAGCAGGGAGCATGTTTTGGCTATCACGAGCAGAATAAGCATGCACTCCTTAACCACTGCCAGCTGGCGTTTGTTTCCAAATAGAGAATACTCACTAGGCAGCTCGGAGACTGGACATACTCCTACCCTTAAACTATGCTCCCATAAAAATGCACTGCTGAGATACCTCATTAACCAGGACTGTCTCCTAGCTTACCGCCAAATAAGAAAGACTGAATGACACAGAAAAAAAAAATCATGCATTTCCCCCATGCACAAAAAGGTACTTAAAGTATATCATAATGTACTCTAGTGCTGATGGCAAGAGGAAAATTTTAAAAGGGTTGGAAGAAGCTTCTGCCCACATCTCGAGAAGCAGAAACATTGTCACTACTCCAGTACACATGGATAAAAGTGAAATCCGGAGACACAGAGTACCAAGAAAACACAGCAACGAACAGCAAGAGTGGCTGGCACTGTGATTATAAAATATACTATCACGTTTAACACAACTGCTAGCAATCCTCATAACAGAGATGCTCCCTGCTTTATGTGTTGGGGCAGGTTGTGGGTAGGAGATTAATGTTTCCCTCCATCTGCTAATGACTATATAGGTCCCCCGGGCTTTGCACCAAGGGTACTTTGCCCTTAGGATGAAACAGGAAATGGGAATTTGTGTTCATTTCTACATGGTCCTACTATTTCCAGCAATGCTCCCAATTGCTAAGTGTGTATTATTTCAACTTTATCTACCAAAACCATATTTTATCACTGTAGTTCAACTGTGATTCCAATTAGATTTTTCAAAGAGAACAGTTAAAAGGAGAACAAACCAACAGGGGGGCACTTTTCACTTTTCAAGTGCTTACCTGATACAGTCTGCATGGATATTTTCCCTGTAAGTGCTCTATTCATTAACTTTTTACTACATTTTCAAAGTGACACCCCTCCTTTAGATTTCCCGTTCTCTATCACTGATAGCCTGCTGTCATGGACCACGCAACTCTGAAGGAAGAAATGTACCAGCAAGTGCCACGCAAAGGAAAGGGAACTAACTAAAATCTTCATTTCTTTCAGTGCATGGATTTTTAACTTACCCGCTTAACTCTACCTTTGCTCCTCAGGACTGGAAGCAAGTCAGAGGGAGCTTGACACCAGAGTAGTTTTCAAGGACGTAAGCCAGCTTGACATCCTGAAAGAAAATGGGAAAGAGCAATCAAAAAGTATAGTTTTGAAAACAAAAAAAAAAAAAAAAAAAAAAAGGCAGACGCTCATCAGTAACAATGACTGATACTCAAGGCAAAATTAAGGAAGATCTAATGCTATTGCCAACGTGGACAAAACAGAAATCAAAAACCAATGTTGCTTCATTGAAGTCTTGGGAAACAAAACCCAGGTTACTCTTCCTGATGAATACCCCTACCAGTTCCAACACAGACCTTGTCCTCAATTCCCACTCAAGGGAGAAGGCGGCATTCATGACAAAATTCCCTGTAAGCCTCCAAGGGAACTTCAAAAGCACACTAACACTGAGCACATACAATACGCAATTAGCTTCCCCCCAGTATGCTCAACTAAACTTCAGAGAAATAATGAAAAAAATAGCTGAAATAGCTTGCAGCTGAACCATCCGCACAACAAAACCCTTTCCCTTTTTTAACAATGGAAATGTAATTTCAATAATGTGGCCTCTACCCATACTTCAGATCCAGGAAGGCACCACTCCTGTTGACCTGCTCCTGCCCAACAAGAAAAGCAGGACAAGAGAAAGTCAAGAGGGGGAAGGAAAAAAAAATCTTCAGCAAAGAATGGTAAAGCCTAGGCAAAAATGCAGAAAGTATAGCCACAAAAGACAATTCAATACTTCTCTTACACAGCAGCAGCACTGCAAAACAATGAGGGTTGAACTAACAAAGTGCTCTCCCTGTCTAGCCCCTAAGTCTCATAACATTACTTTGAAAATACTTCTCTCCTGGCTTCCTCAATCAGGAAATATTCTAAATCAAAGGTATATATTCTACAATATTGACCAGTTACCTGGCTCATAAAATCCAAACCTAAAGAACAGACCAATTTTTTATTAAAAATAACGGCTCTATCAGCAAGGCAATTTCCATACCACAACCTTATTAGAAACAACAGTGATGCTCCCATATTTCTAATCTAGGTTCAGTGATTTTCAGCCTTTTTCTTAGGCTTCCATCAACAATTCTTGTATTTTAGCCTTTATTTAAAAAAGAGAGGAAAATGCTTTTCCCTTTTAAACATGTACAATGCTGGAAAATACATCCCGAGTACAATCCAAATACACAGAGCAACTAAAGGGGAATTAAAACTGCTTATTATTTCCCAATTATTAAGTCACTCTCTTGCAGCTGAAAAGCTTGAACTTCCATGCTAGAAAGTATGTATCGTTAAGGATTTTGAAGAGAAAAGCAGGTCTCTAGATAATGGCCAGAACAGAAAGCTACTGCTCCCTTCCTTCTTGGGAGTACAAGATTGCATTTCTCCTCCCCAAATTCCACTCTCTGATTCCACACTCTGGCCTCCTGAGCAAGAGCCTGCCCTCCTCTCCGTGCCATTCCCACCCACAGGTAGGCAAGACCGTGGATGGAGAAGCTTCTGAAGCCTGTGTGTCCTGCAGAGTGCTGATGGTGATATGACAGCTCTTACACAAGCCCCCGGTACCTCTGCAGAAAGGCCACGCTCAATCTGGCCCCCAGCAGCCAGACGGATGGCATCTACTTATGCTGCTGCAGATTACTCACTCCGTCTCCAGCAGCCTTTCTGAAAAGCCAAACCAGAGCCTTAATTTCTAAGCAAGCCGGAGTTAAATATGCTAGCTGTGAATTAAAAAAACAGAAAAAAAAAAAATAAAAAATTTAGTATCATTAACGAAAAACAAACTAACAAAAAAAAAAAAAAAAAAAAAAAACAAAGAGAAGAAGTTGGTTTGGGAGGACTGCAGTTGTTTTGGACCTCCTGCCACCTGTTAGCATGTCTGCGCAGAGACTCAGGGTAACAAATTAACTTGCTCTCCACTCCTGAAATTTCTCTTTTGAACACATAAGCACCAATACACACAGTTCACGTTATTTTACGTCAGTTGACTGAGATACTGCTTGAAAAACTAATATTGATTATTTGGTCATCAGTAATTCAAGGGAAGAAGGCAGTCTTAAGGCCAAACCTTTGTGCATTTCCAGTGAGGTCAGTGTGACCTCTGGGGAAACGACACTTCCAGGAAAACAGCGAATCTTACATTTGAGCAGAGATATTACCTAATGCAAGCAGTCAATTGCAATGCCACAATTAACACGGGTGAGCCACTCCGCCAGAAGGGTGAGAGTACTCCCATCACGTCAGGCCTCAATCAGATCTTCATCAGTCGCACAAAAAAGCACTTCCTTATTACGCCAGACCACAACACTCCAAATTTAGCACGTGTGTTTCACACCTCCCTGGACTTGTGAAGAGCTCACCTACACAAGCCACAACCAAGGCCAGCAGAGACCGGTGCCCAAAGCGCTTTACATTTATTTGCCCCAACCCTGACGGCAGCACGGCTGTGACTACTCGCTGTGCAGAGGCGCTCACCTGCCCCTCAGGAACACAGCTGAACCTATTCCCTCTGCACATGGTCTTCACAAAACTGTTGTTCACAACTTTGTCTAGCCAAGTTCTTGTATCTCCAAGGAAAGATCCTGCAGCCTCTCCACAGCCCTGGTCCAGAGCTTAACTGTTCTCATCGTTATTTTTCCCCTTGTGCCCAGACAGAGCTTCTGCCCTTTCAATCTGGCTGGCTGCATCTCTGCACACCTCAGAGAAGGGCTTCTCTCTCTTCTCCATAATAGCCATTAGGACATGGAAGGCTGCGATCCGCCTTCCCCTTCTGTTCCCCAGGCTGGGTGACCTCCATCCTCAGCTTCTCCTGTGCCACTTGCTCCTGCCCCAACCACCTGGGCAGCCCTCTGGGCTCTCCCCAGTTTGTCCCCACCTCTCTCATACTTGTTCATGCAGCAATATTCCAGGAAAAGCCCCAAGGAATGGTCGCTCCCTTCAGCTGGGTGACCACGCTCCTGCTGGTGTAGCTCGCCACGCCACTGGGCTCCGTCGCAAGAGCACACTGATGACTCCCGCTCAACACCACGTTTTATTGCAATACTCTTATTCTGTGCTTCCTTTCCCCTAAAATAAGGGGTTGCAAAATAAAAGAAGTGATGTGGAAAACACCAAACAGCCCTCAGGCACCACTGTAACATGAAAACATAAACAAGAAGCTAATGTTGTAGCTGATATTCCTTGTGAAAAATTACAAAGAAAACAAGTGGGGCATGATCTTATAGCCACTGACGTCAACCAAGACTTTGCACGAGAAAGAATGGCAAGACCCCATGTTAAGAGGTAATAAACCTGCAAATTATTACAGTAAACACGAAAAGTAATCCATTTCTTTCTCCAACAAGTTTTTAAAAGGGAAATATTCTAGCTGAAATATTAACATCACTGACAGCGGCTGCTCCAAGACTCTTTATTTATGAAAATGCAACAAATTTTTTTTGCATTCTTCACCTTGATCAGGCAGCATTGCTCTACAGGTCACACAGAGCAGCACCAGCTACCTTACTGCCTCATCTCAAAGCACCTTCCTCTGAGATCCACCTCTGAGGAGCAACACAAGGCATTCAACAGGAGGAAGCACTGCTTCAGGAGCGGCATTGCAGATCACCTAAGCACAAATCGCTCTGGAATAGCTTTTTTTTTTTTTTTTTTTTTTACAGCAACTGAACAAAGAAATATCTGCACTTAAAGAAAATTGAATGTGGTTTAGAATGTATACAACTTCCTGCAGTTGACCCCAGAAAAAATAAAAGACATATGATCTGTAACTTCCTTTGACTTTTCTTTGAACTCTAGATGGAAAGCTTTAAAAAGCAGCATTTTCCTATTAGTTACTTCCAAGATTTTCATTAAATTAAATTTCTCGATAGTATGTAATGCTAAAATACTTATGTGTACCAATACCGTGGGCTAGGCCACCCCCCCCCAACTCAAAGAATTTTTTTAATCATTGCGGTGAGGTGGGATGTACTGGGTTACTTTGATGAAACGAGCAGTGCACACCACCTACTCGACAGCAGTGATTCCAAAGCATGTGCAGAGAGGCTAGACATAGGTCAAAGCGGATTCAAGAGCGAGGAGATGTGAGAAAAGGAAGATGATGTTACCTGTCCTGGGCTACCGAGAGCTATTTTTCATGCCTGGCATCGCAAAGCACGCCCTCACAGGGGGTGAATCAGGTTTCATTCAGAGACCCAAGGAAGGCAGCTTTCTGTACAGCTCCAGAGGATGCTCCCCATATGCAAGAATGGGTTTAATAAAGATTCAATTTATCATTTATTTAAAGCTTGTCTTCTATTACTTTGGTACATACTGCTGCCGCAGGGAGCAGCTTTTTCATATCTACCCAGATAAGAGCTAAAACCTCCAGAATCACGACCGCCAAGCATTCAAGCCCCAGACCTCCAGATTACATTGTGCAAGTTCAAAACCTGCCTCCTCAGCAGCTGCACAAGTTCCATCCAATAGCACAAAAAATATTTTAAAGCAGCGAAATATACATACGAAAATATTTATACACACACACATAAGCACCTATATTCACTTGTGTATATTGCACAGGAATTCTGCACGCTGCAGGCACAGCCAAAGTAAATATAAGCTTTCAGCAACTTAAAACAGTAACAGGCATCGGTACCTGTAATGTTTGGCATCCCAAAGGGCCATGGCAAACCCACCAGAGCTGGCAGATGACGGTAGCATGGCACCTCTCCTACCAGCCTGCTGGAAGCGCACGTGCTCCCAGCCCCGTGCTGCAGCTTATCAGCTCACCACGCCAGGCTCCTAACCCAGAGACAAGTTGCAGCTCTGCGCTGGAAGCCAGAGAGAAGCCAGAGCCTTCGGCGAGAGGGGCACCAGAAGCCCTGCCCCAAAGTGCACCTCAGCAAACATTTCACATGCCACCTGGGAAGGTGCTGTCATCACTTGTGCAGTGAGAAGGACAAAACCCACTCTGTGTGCAAAGCTTTTGAACACCTCCAGGACTGGCACTTTTACTTCTCTGGGTTCCTTTTTTTTTCTTCCCCTCCCCTTCCATCCTACCCTCTCCATTCAGCTTACAGAGACCACCTTCAGAGTGCCATGCTAATTAGCAACAGCTTGCACTCTATATTAAAAACAAAAAGTGAAAAGGGAGACCAAGCGAGCTCATATGCTCGCATGCATTTCATCAGTAACTTCATTAATACTGGCATATTTTTAATTGTATCTGATTTATTTTAATTCTGATCTGAGAAGGTCAGTAGACTTGCCGTAACAGCTAAAAAATAAAGTCATAAATTAGAGATGTGACACGGTAGGACCTAGTGCCCTATGCATTTGCTATGAAGCTCTACAAAAATCTGTACAGCTAATCAACAATGACAACAGAGAGCCCACTATTTCAGGATACAAGAAAGATGTGAACATTAGAGGAAAATTTAGGCTGGTGCAGAAGATAAATCCAAATTCTCTAAAGTATTACTTTAACATATTAAATAAATATTTCATAAAAATTAAGTTCTTTTTGCCTTCACTGCCTTTACTACAAAAGCAACTCCTCAAAAAACTACTCCTTATAGGTGAACGTCTGTTCTACAAATTCTTTACACTTTCCTGTGTTTCATGTTCCTTTCACTTTTTCCCCCATGGGCCTCATTCTGGTTTTCTATGTCTGTAATGCCTTCATGTGCAGCCCTTTCCCACATATCTACCTTGAATAAGAAGGCAACTGAAGATTACAGAGAACAAAAAGTTACGAGTTAAACTCCTCAAGATTTCCCATAATGTAGCAAATGGCATACTGCACACTGCTTTGAAGGAGGGAAATGTGATTTAACTGACATTTCACCAGTATCTTGGGACACCAAGACTAGCTCCTATAGTAATGAATATTTAATTAGAACACAACCTACTAAGGAGGAAAACTTGACACAGTTTTTTTTTCCCAAGTTTTGCCCAGGCTTCACCACTAGTTTGTACTTGAGATATGCATTGTAATAAATTCTGTTATTATAATTAATACCCCTATATATTGGGGTATTTCAATAACCACCATCTCGTAAGATGCAAGCAAGGAGAGTACGATTGATATTGAAAGACAACAGAATTAATGAGGATAATTTACAGAATTCAACACTACATCAACAGGTTATTAAGCAGACACAAACACACGAACGTTTCATGCAAATAACTGTGAGCTGAGGAGGGTTAGAAGAAATCTCCACGACGACAAAAGTACCTTGTAACTGCTCTCAGGAGTTGGGTGAACCAGCGCTGGCCTGACTTTGTAGCGCATCCCACTGAGAAGCAGAAGCTTTTTAAACACTGTTGGTACTGTGCTTTAGGGGAATCATGTCCTGGGGTGCAAAGTAGTGGAAAATCGTCTCTTTGTCTGTGGTATCACACACGAGAACTACAAGTTTTAGCACAAATCTGATTGAATCGACTTGCAACTCTGGTTTTACACGTGTGAATCCATCAAAGACAGTGGGGAACTCTCCCACCATATCCATATAGATTGAAGCGTGAAAATGGATGATCCCCTTCAGGCACACTTTGCTCAAACTCCTACTGTACACACCTACCTGGGAACTCGCTAGAGTTTTCCATTTCATTCCACAAAAGTGTTGAGATGCAAGAAGACGTCGAGTCCTCCACACCTCAGCCACACTACAGACCCATTACTTTCAATCAGGCTAGCGTTCTTGCAACCGTAAAACCCTTTTAGTACCGACACAGACAAAGCCACTTCAGCAGAAAAGGCATGGTGGTAAAGCAGCCCTCGGTGTCACTCCTTCTGCCGCTAGAGAAGCGGATCCTCAGATGCAAGGGAGATGCTTTCACGTGCTGCCAGTGGGATGAATTAGCCCAAAAGCAGAGCGCAGGACCCCTCAGCTCTGCCAGAAGGCACAGAAAGGAATCAGACGAGACACAAGGTGCCCCAAAACGCAGCCAGCTGCTTTGGAGCTGCCTTCTGCGCTCTTCACGAGCACGCTCAGGTACTGAATAATGACAGCCGGGGTTGAGGCAGATCCCACACCGGATGATTGCTCTTTTTTGCTAACATTACAACACTATTATACACGCACCTACCCTGCGAGCTTTTCATCTAGCAAAATCTGTTTCTCCGGTAGCTCACCTACACAACCAGCAGACTATCAGCCCTCTCTGATCGTTAAACCAGATGCAGACCGACGCTGACACACCAAGCTCTTCCCCAGGGCTTTATTCATAAAGGCGAGATTTAAATAACGCCTTAAATCAAAACCAGCTTCCCCGCCACGGCATAAAAAGCCCAGGGAAAGCAACTTCTCGCCTTCCCTTCCAACTTTTCCCCAACCACAACCTCGGGCGAGCGGTGCCCACGCAGAAACTTCGCCCGCCGTGCCGGCGTTGGGGTGCTGTGCCTCGGGGGAGCCTGGGGGCTCTGCCGGGAGTCCTGGGGCTGGGGGACGGCTCCCGGGATGGCTGCTGGGGTCCCTCCTGCCCTCACAGGGGTCCCGTGCGCCCTCCGAGCGCCGAGAGAAAGCGCCGCCGCCCGCCCGAGCCTCACCCCCGGGCGCTGCCGGACCCCGGGCAGCGGCACCGAGCCGGGATCCCGGCGCTGCTCAGGCTCAGGGCAGCACAACTCCGCCGGGAGCCTGCGGAGCGCGGGCAGCCCGCAGCAGCCCCGGCAGCAGGGTCCCGGTCGGCGGCGGCGCCCGGCCGCCCTTTTGTCTGCGGGGAGCAGCCCCGCCGCGCTCGGGGACGCAGCCCAGGAGCTCCCGCAGCCAACTTGTGCCGGGGCACGGCGGGCACCGTGCGCGGCCCCCAGCCCACCGCACCCCCCTAGCCCAGCCCAGCCCAGCCCAGCCCAGCGCTGCCGCCCCCGCTTTACCTCCGCGGCCGCCCGCTCCCGCTGCCGCCGCCCCGCCAGTGCAGCCGGCAGCAGCAGCAGCAGCAGCGGCGGCGGAGGCAGCCCCGGCCCCCCCCCGGCCCGCCCCGCCCCTGCCCGCCCCCTGGCGGGGCCGCCGGGGGCCGCGGCGCCGCCTCGGAGCTCGGCGAGGGGACGGGAGCGGGGCGCTGAGGGGCGCTGAGGGCCCCCCGCCGCCATTTTGCGCCCTCCTCAGGCGGGCAGGTGCGGGGCGCTCCCCTCGGCAGACCCCCGGCCCGGGCAGGGGGTGCCCTGCTCGGGGAGAAGCCCCGAAACCGGCAGGAGGGCTGCGGGAGTGCTGGGGTGGCGGTGGGCTGGCTGCCTGCTGCCCGCCTGGCAGCTCTTGCCCCGCTGGTCTTCGCTGCCCGCAGAGCAGCGTTGAGATTTTTGGCAGCCCTAACGAGCTCGAGGAAGAGTTATGCAAACACTATTAGGCGTAATAAACACATGTCGGCGTTAGGCAGTCTGGCGTAGAAACGTTGGTAAAAGCCGCGCTGAACGTTTTCCTTGTAATGCCTTCTTAACTTTATGTAGCTGCCGTAATAGGCCTTGCGCTTTGCTGTTGCCTCGGTGGAAAATCATTACCTGGTAATGGATGGGCCGGTTCGGAAGGGGAGCCGCTGGGAGCCTGCCCGCCTGCCTTCATCGATGCTGCCGATCGGAGGAAGTAGCAGGAGGCCTGCCAACTTTCCCGATTTAATTATTGAGCTGTCAGTTCCTGACTTCTTGGTTCAACTTCCTGAGGCAACATCTGGCTGTAATAACAATAAATAAATAAATAAATAAATAATCTGATCATTCATTCGGCAGCGTTCCGTTTGCGATGTCCTTTTTACTGCAACTATTTTGAAAAACTTTTTGTACAGGGGACCTGGACCCCGCATCTCTTCCCAACTACCCAAAAGGAAAGACGAGAATAGTTTCAGCTGTGATCCTCGAGGCAAAGCTGTGCAAAAGCGTATATCGAGCCTTTTTCAACATGTCCAGTGCTGTGCATTTTAATCTTTGTAATCCTTCTTTTATTCAGAAGAACATTTTTTTTTTCCACTGCATGAAGCTGAATGATATGACTTTGGGAGATAAAAAAACATAAATCCTTTTCTAGCCAAGAATTTCTGCATTTTCATCAAACACTGCTTCAAAAGGGTAATGGCGGTTTTAGAAGAAAAAAAAAAAAAGCAGCCATAAAGGATACCATATTTAAATGTTACCAAATGTGAGCGAAACACTGAAGAGAAGTTTTAAAATATCTACAACTGTGTCTTCATGTGTTCTCTGGGTCTGTTTCATATGATGTGACAGCTTCAGCTCACAAGTCGTTATTGCAGTGGCTTTTGGAACAGTATGATTTTTTTTTTTTTTGCATATCCTCACTGTATACACGCACATGCTCACAAAAATATACATCTATATATGTGCATATGCACAGGCAGAGACAAATACAGAGTGACTCAGCTCTGTGTTCTACTTGCTTAATCAGTTTTCAAAGCTCCAGTACTGTTGTCTTTTCTTATTTAAAATGCCTAAAGCCATCTTTCCCACGTTTCTTTTTTCACTGCAAGGGTGCCAAGCCTTTGACAAAGCTAGGCAAGCTAAACTGCCTGGGATGGGCTCCTCCTCCTTGGATCACGCTCTCCTGAATGTCTTTCTGAAGGTCAGGAGGTCAGCTCATCCATTAATCACAGGGCAGCTTGGACATCAACGCTGACCCTGCACACAAGTCTTAGGGAATCCTAGAAGACCTTCCTGATGGTCACATAGAGCTAAGGAAGGAAACTGAGCTCGGGAGGCTGAGGTGCTGGGAGCCCAAACCACCATCAGGTGGTGTCAGGAATGCTGTGGGGTGACAGCCATCACCCATGAGCAGCACTCAGCACAGCCTGGCTGCTTTCACTGTGGTCTCTCCTGGGCTACAGACTGATACTACCTGTTGCAGCTGTGGTGGTAGATTCGAGTTGGGCACGTATGGCGATAACGCCTAGCTCAGCACCTCTGAGTTTGACTCTCTCCCTGAGCGTGCCCAAGTAAAACACTTATTTTGCTTTCCCCATTCCATTCTCTCTCCCTCCCATTAAGAAGTTAGGTGTAGAGATCAAAGGAGACTAAGTAAGTGCTGTCTTTCGGGCTCATGGCAGAGGTTTGTTCTCTGTTTTTTTTTTTTTTTTTCTTTTTTTTTGCAGAAGTTTCCTTTCCCTCAAAGCTTAGAGAAACTTCTGGAACATTTTATTGATGTCTTCACAGCTCACCACTGGAACTCCTCATAATTCCTGGTCTCCTAAGGCTCACCAGGTACTTTTTCTTTCTTCTTTCTCTCCGTCCTCCAGTTCAAGTGGCAGAAAGGCTAACTACCCTGTTAAGCAGGGCAGACTTTTGTAAACCACCGAAAGAACTCTGGATAATCCTTTCGTACCTGCCTCCCATCTTCAAGTGAAATGACTATGCCTGTTAAGTCCTCACAGGAGAGGACTGAATACTTGATATAAATTCCATTCAAGATTCTCCTGTTTTCCCTACAGTTCGTGAAAGATCAGTCAGACTCTAAAGAAGAAAGAAAACAGGGCGAGGTGAGTGTCAAAAGCAGATTTTCTAGTCAAATCCTATTTATCAGTCTTCCTACCATTAGCCAATTTCCAAGCATACAGGTCAGATTTATATTTAGAAAAGCCACCTGGGACTAAACAAAAATAGTCAAAACAAAGCCCTTAAACGATCAGGACCAAAGAAATGTTTCTGACACAGCAGCAAGGACTGTGCTGAGTCCTGTGATCAGATGCAGCTTTGAAAACATTTGCGTAGTCTTTTGCTATAGGAAGGAGTACAATCTTGGACACATTCTTGTGTACATTAAGGAGGCTATCTTCAACTTCCCTATTTTTTCGCTCAGGACGTTCTCTGACAACTTGTGCAACAAATATGAATCTGGCAATACAGAGGTAGCTATGCAAACAATGAGCAAATCCTTTATGAAAAAGCCACTTGATGAGCAATTTAATACAGAGAATTTTGCAATCTGCTGGCGAAGGTCAATAACATGACAGATTAAGTCTACAATGGATTTATTTATATATTTACAATTGTGAAAGCAGAAATTGGGGTCTTTTAAAAGTGGCAGCTGTTAATTGCCAGCCTCACATATAGACATACGCTTGGAGAGACTGCTAATGAACTGAATAAAACCTAAATGAGTTTCAGGTCCAAGTTATTTGGCATAGCCCTAAGAGTTCAGGTGAGAGACACTGATTTCCACGAGGATCCCAAGCTGGGTAACATTTATTTATATGGAGGCAACAGTTTCTATCTGAAACAGAATTGCCTATACAGAAGGAAGCTTTACCAGGGAAAATAGGATCCACTCGGGCCAGCACCAACAGCTATTAAAAAAAAAATGACATAAAGAGCCTCCTGGTTATCTATTATTGTATGGTTTGGAGACATCAGCTCATATACAACTGCAAAATGCTTGAGGCTCAGAATCAGAAACGACTTCCCATAATGAAAAGCACCATGTACAAAAATAAATAAATAAATAATGATGTTTCAAATCCTGCAGGACATCAGACAGCAGACAAGAGAAATCCAGAATCCTACTGTGCTTGGGGGAATTTCTGCATACTTAAATGAACATTTGTTGCAACAGCCAGCCCTCACCTAGGGACATGATACAAATCCCAAGCTATTAATAATACAAACTCAATCCCTAGGAATATTCGTATTCTTCTTATTTTTATTTTTTCTACAAGATACTGGTAAGAGAGAACGTGGAGTCTGTGGACAGACGTTAGAGCAAGAATTTTGTGTCTGCCATGCTTACTAGGTAACAGATGATATTTCACTTTGGACATGAGAAATAAAGCTGTGGTGCAATCAGACCATCATGCAATAATAAGTGATGGTGGCAGCTGAGATTATAGGAGTGTCTGCAGCTACAAATACTCAGCTGGGACACCTTCAGGTTTCTGCATGTCAGCTGGTCTTCTACTATCTCTCCGGGAATTGAACTAAGCAACATAAGGGTGCCATGACTTCTGAATGCATGCTAAAGGAAGTAAAAAAATAAAGCTAATGAAAAATCCAACCAGTATAATTGGTATTTTAAAACCTCCTCTACTGTACTGGGTAATGGCTTAACAAGGGCATGCATAAAAGACAAAGAAGGAAGGAGTTAGAACAACTAGCCCAGTTGTTACCTGAGAGTTTCCTTCAATGATAATGAGAAGATTGGGAGAGATAATTAGGCGCATTGTGTGTAAAGAACTGCTCCACCAGGTAGTCCCCATGACGGATTGGCAGGGAGTATCAGGTAGCAAGTGTAATGATAAGACAGTGTGAAGAACATGGGAAGGGAGGACCCTTTGGTGGGAGTAAAAAAGGCTGTGAAAGTCTTTAAGGTGCTAGGATGTAAAACTGTAGAAAGCAATGCCAATTTGTAAGGAATCACATCACCTTGACATATAATCAGTGATAATGAACTGGAAACTTAATGTAAAGGGCAGAAAAGTTCTTACAAGGGTGGAAGTAAATAAATAAAGAGATCTGGCTGAAGTACTACAGACTTAGCTAATACCAAAGTGTTTGATTTGGATGGAGAACAAACAAAAATGTAAGGTGGACCTAAATCAAGCTGTATTTACATTTCTGGATTTGTCCCACACATCTCTTGAAGGAATTGATGCACCTTCATGGCACAGATCAGTGTTATTTGGGGGTCACAAACTAAACAATGGGGAACCCAAGTACTGGACTATAAAAGTGGAATATTTCACTTTTGTAAAAGTCCTTAATGCTGATCATGGTCTGGAATTCACAGAGTACATGGATTACAGCGCCTACTGCTTCAGAAAGGCCCACCAAAAAACGTTACCAGAAATTAGCAGAAGTTAGTTTTCCTCGTGGTATGTAACAGCATAGTTGCACGTACGTAGATGAAACATTGCCGTTTGGCCCCACAAGCTGTGTGTTCTGGCAGAGGAATCTGGATGGTTTGTTATAAGTCAAAGCTTTAGACATCTGCAGACAAGTATGAACTAGTGTCTATCCAGCAAGTAGTGGAAGGGATGTACTGTGTAAATCACACCGGTGATCCATGCTTAGAGTTCTGACCAGAAAAGAACAACAAATCTACGTTATAAAGGTGTGTGTGTCATTTTTATATAAGGACTGGGGACCAGGACTAGGGACCAGATATTGCCCCCCTCTCCCTGCCACACATAACCCTCCTACCTCTCAACACGTCTGTGCATGACACGCTTTAGGATTTCTTTAACCTTTGACAAAACCTCAAGTGCATTCTGGAGACATACCGAGAAAAACGTGCTCGTCTGAGCATCCCAAGGATAGTCGAAGCTTTGGAAGGCTACCATAACTTGCCTGGAGGAGAAGAAAGGGAGAATGAACAAGTGGGAAAACACATCTTCCCATGACCCTAACTCAGAAACTATTAACAATGATGCCTTTCACACTTTTTCTTCAGGGAGCCCGTCTATGGGGGGGACCAGGACTGGGGACTTTTCTGAGGATGACGGATAGGAGGGGTCTCTCCACCCCTGCTGTTTCTCAGCAGCCCTCTCCTATGTCCCAACAAGGGGTAGAGGCTGCCCCCGTTGAACACATGCAGAACAGAGGGCCAGACTGTCTGCAAGAGACAAGGGGCTGGACCTTTGTCTTGGCTTGGAGCAGAAAGAGACATCTGACCCCAACACCCACACTGCCACCTACCCCACAGTGTCCCTGGGAAATAGATCTGAGGCTCTCAGGGAGTTTGCAGAAGAGGCTGAGGGTCTGGACAGTAGTACGAACCCGGGAAGCAACCCGGAGAAGAGAGTCAAGATTGGGGGAAGTGCAAAACATAAGGATCAGGGCTGGATGGAGCACTGCATTGAAACCTGTGCCACAAAAAAAAAAAGAGCAGAGAGTCCTGGTGATTAGGGACTCCTTGCTGAGGGGCACTGAGGCTCCTATCTGCCTCCCAAATAGCCTAGCAAGAGAAGTGTGCTGTCTTCTTGGGGCACGTATCATAGACATTAGGAAGGCTGTGCCACCACTTACTAAACTGGAGGACTACTATCCTCTCATAGTCATACAGGTTGGATCCCAGGAAGCTGCTATTAGAAAAATGAAGAATATTAAAAAGGACTTTGCATCCCTGGGGAGGTTGTTGAGGGGATTGGGGGTGCAGGTCCTCTGCCCTTCCGCTGGGTGACTGGGATGCAGATAGAAGGAGCAAAACAAGACAGGTAAACGACTGGCTGAAGGGGTGGTGTCTGGACCAGGGATTTGGGTATTTTGATCTGGTGCTGTCCTTTGAGAGGCCAGGTATGTGGGCTATGGACTGACACCAACTGAGCAAGTGGGGCGCAAGTGTGTTGGGGAGCAAGCTCTCTGGGCTGATTACCAGGGCTCTAAACTAGGTTTGATGGGGGAAAGGAGGGGAGCTAAAGGTGACAGAAGGGCTGGGGGAAATTGTCACTACCATCACTGTTGAAGACAAGGAAAAACTTCTGAGCTCTCCCATAGGATTGTCTGAGGGCTCCTCAGAGAAGGTCATATTCATGATCCCCCGACCAGTATCTTTTTCTTGCATCCCCACAGGGGTAACTGTACCTGCTGCTTCCCTAAAGTGCCTGTACACCAGTGCATGGAGCATGGGAAATAAACAGGATGAGCTCGAGATTTGTGTTCGGTCACGGGGCCACAATTTCATTGCAATCACTGGTGGGACAGCTCACATGACTGGAACACTGTCATGAAGGGCTACGTCCTCTTTGGGAAAGAGAGGCTGGGGTTGACCTTTATGTGAGGGAGCAATTAAAGTGTACCCAGCTCCAGCTGGGGGAGGGTGAATTAAGAGGTGGGCTGGTGTGGGAGACATTGTGGTGGGGGTCTATTATGGGTCTCCAGATCAGGAGAAGGAAGTTGATGAGGTCTTCTATGAGCAGCTGCTAGTAGCCTCACGATCATGAGCGCTAGTCTTCATGGGGGACTTCAGTTACCCAGACATCTGCTGGCTAAGCAACTCAACCAGTCCAAATGGTTCCTGCAATGTGTTGAGGACAATTTTCTGACATAGGGGGTGGAGAAGCCGACGAGGTGGGGGGTGCTCCTGGACCTCATTCTTACCAATAGGGATGGCCTTGTTAGGGTTGTGAAGGTTGGGGGCAGCTTGGGATACAACAACCATGAGATGGTGGAGTTCCAGATGGATCTAGGCAAAGGAAGTAAGGCTAGAACCAGGATTGCTACCCTGGACTTACACAAAGAGCCAGCTTCGACCTTTTCTGGGACCTGCTTGGGAGTACCCCATGGGATAGGTTGCTAGAAGGCAAGGGTGCTTGTGAGAGCTGGGCTACATTTAAGCAGCACTTATTCCATGCTCAGGGTCGGTGCATCCTGAAGAATAGGAAATTGGGGAAGGGGGGCAGGAAACCCGCGTGGATGAGCGAGGAGCTCATCAATAAGATCAAGAGGAAGAGGAAGGTCTATGAAATGTGGAAAAAGGTCCTGTCCTATTGGGAGGAGTATAGATGTGTTGTCAGGGCCTTCAGGGATGCAATGAGGAAGGCTAAAGCCCACCTAGAGATGAGGCTTGCAAAGGAGTTAAAGGATAATAAGAAGGGTTTTTGTCAAGTATGTAAACAGCAGAGGAAGACTAGAAGACTAGGAATAAAGTGGGTCCCTTGCTGAATGAGGGGGGTGTCCTGGTCACAGGAGATGCTAAAAAGGCAGAGATACTGAATGCTTTCTTTGCTTCAGTCTTTGCTTCAAGGACACTCCCCCGGGACTCCTTGCCCCTGGCAATAGGACAAAAGGTTTGGGAAATGGAGGGCTCCCCCATGGTGGACATGAGAGTGGTTCAGGAGCAGTTGAGTGGGCTCAACACACACAAACCCATGTGTCCCGATGGGATGCATCTGTGTGTGCTAAGGGAGCTTGACAGACGTGATCGCTGAACCACTCTCTATCATCTTTTAAAGGTCCTGGAGAACGGGTGAGGTGCCTGAAGACTGGAGGAAAGCCAGTGTCATTCTGATCTTCAAGAAGGGCAGGAAACAGGATCCGGGAAACTACAGGCCAGTAAATCTCACCTCTGTCCCTGGAAAATTATTGGAGCAGCTTGTTTGGATAAAAAGGACTGGGGACCACTTTCTTGGTAGACTCCCAAGTTCCTCCTTGCTGCTTCTAGTCTAGTGTTTAAAGCCATGCAATAGTGCACATTATTATGATTTTTTGCAGAGGTAGAATATGATATAGAAGAGGATTGATGTCCTGGAATATCTCATATAATCAACCAAGAACTGGCTTTGTGTCAGTAACTACTTTCTACTCAATATAAAATCACTACTTTTTGTGAGCATATATAATTTCTTTTCATTTTTAAAAATAAATACATAGATTTTAGTCTCTATAAAGAGATTTGGGGGCAATTTTACATATTCTTAATAAGTAGCAGATTGAAAAAGGGAAGATATGAAAAGTGGCAGGTATCTTTAGTATGTAGAAAGACAGCTTCAGAACTAAGAATAACAAACGCAAGGACAAAATAGAAGTGTTCCAGAGTAAGTTTTTCATTCAGAATGAAAAACTAACATTGATAGACTGCAGAAGATACATTATTTAAACCTAAAGAAACGTGTAGTCTTTCTTTTTTCCCCTAACAGCTGTATCTTGTAGTCAATAGAGATTAAGTACCTCCCTAAATGAAAGATCACCTGTGTCAAAATACTTTTAAGCTGCCTCTCAATTTAATCATATTGTTTCTTGTTCTTGCATTATTAGAAAGGGCAAATAAAAGTCCCAAATATCCCAACTGTTTCTTACCCCTTATTTAGCATAACCCAATGGTTTCCATTTTTGTTCAACTCTCACAGACCTGTTCTGGAATCCACAGAGGTGATGTGAGTCTTTATAAGACCGCAGTAGTCTTTGGCTCAAACCTAGCCTTCCCAGTCATGCTTAACAATGACAAAACATTGATAGAACTACATTTGTGTACCTGCTGAGATCAGTTAGCTGTGTTAGCTCTGTCTTTCAGCTAGGAGATAACCCTGACAACACACACAGCAACTTGTTCTCTGGGGACTAGATCTGAGGACTGTGTACTACCTCCACAAATTGGAACAAAAAAATTCTTAGAAAACCCCTTCCTCCCCACCCCACCCCCCCTTTTTTTTCCCCTTGCAACTCACGTCTCCCTGTATCTATCATCCTTGTAGATTTTCTTTACTTTTTGTCCTGTTCTCTCTCTCCATGGTCACATACGTAATATCATGGTGTTGCACAGCATGCGTACCCACTCTGTCATCTTCCTTGCACAGAAAGTCACTTACCCCTGATAGCTGAGACTCTGGTTCATAGAGCGTGGCAGGAACATCCATTCTCTTCCAGTTGCTGGACCTCTTCAGGAAACAGTCCCCAGATGAGACCCAGGCCTGAAGGGAAGATGACGACCTTTCTTCATGCTGCTTTTGACCTGCATATGGTGAAAACAGTATTTCTTTTATGAACAACAGCACATTCTCACGATTTCCACTTAGTCAAAGTAGCACTCTTTCCACCGGTACCCATCCCAACCTGATTCTACTTACCACAAGGCAAAATCTGCTTTCACATTAAGGCACCTCTTTCACACAGCCCGTTTTTCTATCTTCCAAATACTTAAGAACCTTCTTCAACGTCAGGCTGACCTGTGTGCACTTGGGCTTCTGAGGCCTTTTTTTTTTTTTTTTTCCTCCAGTGCTTGGAAGGGAGCTTAGAATCCACCTAAGTAATGTCACAGAAAACAGACAAGGTGAAGGAAGTACTCAAACTCCTCATCAGGAACAACCACAGAACCCAGGAACACTTACCTGCTGTCTCCTGAACTCGAGTCACTTCCAAAGTGCTTCGCCGTGAAATAGTGCCACCAGGGTTTTTCTGAAGAAGGCACCACCAATGTAACTAGCTCATAGAGTCTCGAAGACTATTTCACAGAGAGGGCAGAAAACATGAAGGAAAAGCAGCCTAGTAGGGAACACTGAGCCCGACTCACCACGAGAGAAAAACACCCGAGGCTACCCAAGCCTCAGTCTCTCCTGGGGAGGCAATTCCCCCCACAAGTCCTCAGGCGTCCTATATAGCAAAGGTCAAATGACCCACACCTGGCAGGTTTCACTTAACAAGGGCGGAGCCAAGAGACCTTGTGGAATAAGCTCGTCTACCTGGCTTCAGAGTTTTAAGGTCTATTGCTCCTTGTCACTAGTAGAAATAACCTGACAAGGGGCTTAGTGGTTACAGTTGACCTAGTGAATTAACTACAAAAGGTGCACAAGGGTCATCTTTCTGTTAGTCATTCTGTGAGCAAAATTAGTACGGAGCCTGTTAAAAAAATAAATACAAATAAATAAAAGAAATGTATAAAAAAGAAAATGACCCTAAAGGCAAACTTGCCATCATAGATTTTCATCTGTCTAGTCACGACAGACGGAGAATTTAGCAATCAGAATTCCTTCTCTTGATATTAATGTTATTTACATTTTCTTCTCTGAGATCCCTTCTTTATGCAGGACTTTTCTAAATCTAGCCCCATGACCTCTGACTACACTATTTATAGAATCATAGAATATCCTGAGCTGGAAGGGACCCATAAGGATCATCAAGTCCAACTCCTGGCACCGCACAGGTCTACCCAAAAGCTTAGACCACGTGACTAAGTGCACAGTCCAGTCGCTTCTTAAATTCAGACAGGCTTGGTGCAGCGACCAGTTCCCTGGGGAGCCTGTTCCAGCGTGCGACCACCCTCCTCTCGGTGAAGAACCTCTTGCTGACGTCCAGCCTAAACCTTCCCTGCCTCAGCTTAACACCGTTCCCGTGGGTCCTATCACTGGTGATTACGGAGAATAGGTCAGCACCTGCCTCTGCACTCCCCCGCGCGAGGAAGTTGTACGCTGCAATGAGGTCCCCCCTCAGGCTCCCCTTCCCCAGGCTGAAGAGGCCCAGTGACCTCAGCCGCTCCTCATACGGCTTCCCCTCTAGGCCCTTCACCGTCTTCGTCGCCCTCCTCTCGACACTGTCGAGCAGTTTAATGTCCTTCTTGTACTGTGGTGCCCAGAACTTCATGCAGTACTCGAAGTGAGGCCGCTCCAGCGCAGAGTAGAGCGGGACAATCACTTCCCTCGATCGACCAGCAATGCCGTGCTTGATGCACCCCAGGGTATGGTTGGCCCTCCTGGCTGCCAGGGCACACTGCTGGCTCATGTTCAACTTGCTGTCAACCACCGGCCCCGGATCCCTCTCTGCGGGGCTGCTCTCCAGCATCTCGTCACCCAGTCGGTACGTATAGCCAGGGTCGCCCCGTCCCAGGTGCAGGACCCGGCACTTGCTCTTGTTAATCTTCCTGCGGTTGGTGATCGCCCAGCTCTCCAATCTGCCCAGATCTCTCTGCAAGGCCTTTCCACCCTCATCTGAGTCTACAACTCCTCCAAGTTTGGTGCCGTCAGCAAATTTGCTCAAAACACCTTCTAGTCCTACCTCTAAATCGTTTATAAAAACATTGAAGAGGACCGGCCCTACAAATGGAGCCTTGAGGGACCCCACTAGTGACCATGCGCCAGCCTGATGTGGCGCCATTTACCACAAGCCCTCGAGCCCTGCCTGTCAGCCACTTGCTCACCCACCGTATGATGTGTTTGTTAAGTTGTATGCTGGACATTTTGTCCAGTAGGATCCCACGGGAAACCGTGTCAAAAGCTTTGCTCAGGTCCAAAAAGATCACGTCAGTTGGTTTCCCTTGATCAACTAGATGGGTGATCTTATCATAAAAGGAATTCAGGTTTGTTAGGCAGGACCTACCCCTCATGAACCCATGTTGGCTGGGACCAATGACTGCATTGTCCCCCAGGTGCGCTTCAAGAACTTCAAGGATCATCTTCTCCAGACTTTTACCAGGCGCTGATGTGACACTGACAGGCCTGTAGTTGCCACGGTCTATTTTCTTGCCCTTCTTGAAAATTGGTACGACATTTGCCAGCTTCCAGTCCACTGGGACCTCTCCAGATTCACAAGATCATTGAAAAATAATTGAGAGAGGTCCCGCGATGGCGTCAGCCAGCTCCTTAAGCACCCTGGGATGAATCCCACCCGGTCCCACGGACTTGTATAGATCCAGGTGGAGCAGCAAATCCCGCACACGTTCAGGGTCGGTTGGGAGTTGATCATTCCCACCATCGTGGTCCTCCAGCTCAGGGCACGTGGGGTGTATTTACTTCGGCTGCGTAGAAGCTATCACGCATAAATGCAGGCTCCGGATCCTCACTCCCTATTCAGGTCAAGGACTGGGCTGCATGTTTTGGCTTTAATTTGGTTACGTGCCTACATTGCTGTTTCCTGGCAGGTCATGGGAAGAAGGTTGGCTGGCTTGCGGCAGCTTACGTGCACGTGGCTTTTAGGCTGCAGCCAAAGCGTTCCTCTAGATCTGGAAGTTTGAAGATGGTTGGAAAAGCCATCTGAGTGGTTAGAAAGCTGCCTGGCAGAGAAGGACCTGGGAGTACTGGTGGCTAGTCGACTGAATATGAGCCAGCAGTGTGCTCAGGTGGCCAAGAAGGCCAACAGCATCCTGGCTCGTACACGAAACGGCGTGGCCAGCAGGACTAAGGAAGCCATTGTGCCCCTGTACTTGGCTCTGGTGAGGCCGCACCCCAAGTACTATGTTCAGTTCTGGGCCCCTCGCTACAAGAAGGATATTGAGGGGCTCCAGTGAGTCCAGGGAAGGGCAACAAAGCTGGTGAGGGATCTGGAGAACACGTCTTATGAGGAGCGGCTGAGGGAGCTGGGATTGTGCGGTCTGGAGAAGAGGAGGCTCAGGGGCGACCTTATTGCACTCTACAGATACCTTAAAGGAGGCTGTAGCGTGGTGGGGGTTGGTCTGTTCTCACATGTGCCTGGTGATAGGACGAGGGGGAATGGGCTAAAGTTGCACCAGGGGAGGTGTAGGCTGGATGCTAGGAAGAACTTCTTCACCAAAAGGGTCGTTAGGCATTGGAACGGGCTGCCCAGGGGAGTGGTGGAGTCACCATCCCTGGAGGTCTTTAAAAGACGTTTAGGCGTGGAGCTTAGGGATACGGCTTAGTGGAGGACTTGTTAGTGTTACGTCAGAGGTTGGACTACGTGACCTTGGAGGTCTCTTCCAACCTAGGTGATTCTGTGTTGCGGTCTCCAAGCTGAGATACAACCACCTGTTAGTTCGGCATTACTGAATTTTGTGTTCCTTGCACTAGCTGTTCCTTCACCTCCTCTTCAGAGAGGAGGACATGCATCTCTTTCACGCTCCTTCATTAGTAAACAAACCAGAATAGATTAAAGCCTCTTTCTTCACATCAGTAAGATACCTGCCTTTGGTTTCAGTGCAAATTCAGGCCCTAGAACCTGAAGTGTCTTCTGGACAGTGTTTCTTCTGTATAGGATAATTTCATTTCCCTTTGGAAGACTTACAAGGACGTAGTAACAAAAGCAAAGGCATAAAACAGTCCAGGAGGCATAGGCCGCTTTTGAGCCTGCAGCAGACTATAGGTATGATGTTATCGTTTCAGACAAATACAGTCTACGTAACGTGAACGGTTTCAGCACGCTTGCACTCTGCCAAGAGCCAGAAAATGGGACCTTCATTTTATGACCAGATGGAAAAGAAAAACAACGACGACAAAAGTTAAGAGAAGGAACTTTTCCTTCACCTAAATTTTATTATTTTGCAACTCCTTCAGGTGTCCACAAGGAATTATCAACACTCTCCTCTCCCCTCCCCAACACCCCCCCCCCAATAAAATAAATAAATAAAAACTAGAGGGACATTGTGGCATAGAGGTATAATTTCAGTTCACACCAGAAGACATTCTTCTCACTGAAGTACAGCTAAGCCCCACAAAGCATCAAAACAAAACAAGCCAAAAAGAGATGTATTTACGAGTTAGTTTTACGTGCCGGCATTATTTCCTTGTCTGGTGTCGCATTCAGGGCAAGATCTATCTGGGGGGGGGAACGTGTAATGCCGTGCAAGGTTGTTTGGCGGTATGAGCGACAACATGACTTTAAAATTTTGAGCTGTTTGTATAGAAGCAAAGTACAGAAGAGTACACTATCCCCGAGGGCAACGTAGAAACTACCTGTTGCTTCTCAGGTTTAAAAGTTAAAAGGTGTAAGCAGCGGTTTGAGTACCATACTGACGTATACATGAACATTTTCCTTTCCAATGTCCAAGCTGGAGTGCAACATTTGTCATCGTGCTCTCAGATCAGGATTCTGATTCTAACAATGGTTCCTAGTGCAAATTTCCAGAGAAGGGGGAAGCAAAGCAGTCCTGACTGCTTTGAATGAGATGGAGAGAGCAAACAAACGTAGACGAAGAAGATAAACCTGTAGGAATGTTTTCAGATAATTGCCACTGTCCAAAAGCTTTAGAGCGGTTGAATCCTTCAAAGTTCATTACTGAGAACTCAGGCAGCATCACTGAATTTGAAGGAGTAAGGTCGACTTGCACCATCGCAGAGCCTCAGCCACAGTTTAAATGGGCACTGCCTCTAACTTCACAAGAATGAAAGAGAAGAGGTCATCTTTCTACCTTGTCAGCTACTGGCAGACCTAGAGAAAGAAAAAACAAGAGTCGTTAACATTAGGATGTAATGCTTTTTTTAGGACATCTCACCAAACGTGTAATATTGAGTAGTAACCGGACAACAAATGACAGGGAAGAAGAAGGAGTAGAAGGTACTTGCATGGCCTTAATTTCCGTGGCAATTGACAACCACCACAATCCGCAATGATTTCTAAGTGCCTTACACCAATGACCCTTGAGGCCCAAAACCGGGATTCCCACATTAGGTAAGGGGAGTACAATCCCCCTCAAAACACGAGAGTCTGGGGACCGCGACTGAGTACTGAAAATCTTAAGGCTAGGATGTTCACGTACCAGAAAGGAAACTCACATTTGAGCACTAAACAACTACCTTTCGAGGCGGGCTGGGAACCGGTTCTTTTTAACCCAGGGTCAATTTCAGCATCTTCAAAGCTAAAGAAATGGTGGACTGCTCTGTTGAGTTGTGCTCCAGGCAGAAAGACTCACGTTCCTATTAACAGAAAGAGCTTAATACCTTGCTTCTATCCTAAAGAAGAGTTTTGGATTCAAACGTAGCCCGTCCAAGATGAACAACGACCTTAACTTTGCGGGGTTTATATTCGGCCTAAGAGATTAGTAACGTCAAGCTTCACAGCTTCTCCTCTGGATGCAGCAAGGAAGCTACAGCTGTAGAAAAGGGCAAGAGAACTTCCAAAACTAAATTGCATTGCCACAAGACTGAAGTAACGTATCCCTGTAGCACAGAAACTCCTTTGCAAACCACCACAGATTAGACAAGAGGGCTAAAGAGTGCGGAAAGGATTGTTTAAAAACTGCATGCAGACTGCCAACTTCATGAGGCAGTTAAACGGAGAAGGGAGCTTGAGATCCCAACTGTGGCTTGGATATGCTGTGCCGCATATAACTTGCTCCGCAAAAGACGTCTTGTTGGGGGCGCCTCCACACTCTGCGCCTCCACACTCTGCGCCTCCACACTCTGCGCCTCCACACTCTGCGCCTCCACACTCTGCGCCTCCACACTCTGCGCCTCCACACTCTGCGCCTCCACACTCTGCGCCTCCACACTCTGCGCCTCCACACTCTGCGCCTCCACACTCTGCGCCTCCACACTCTGCGCCTCCACACTCTGCGCCTCCACACTCTGCGCCTCCACACTCTGCGCCTCCACACTCTGCGCCTCCACACTCTGCGCCTCCACACTCTGCGCCTCCACACTCTGCGCCTCCACACTCTGCGCCTCCACACTCTGCGCCTCCACACTCTGCGCCTCCACACTCTGCGCCTCCACACTCTGCGCCTCCACACTCTGCGCCTCCACACTCTGCGCCTCCACACTCTGCGCCTCCACACTCTGCGCCTCCACACTCTGCGCCTCCACACTCTGCGCCTCCACACTCTGCGCCTCCACACTCTGCGCCTCCACACTCTGCGCCTCCACACTCTGCGCCTCCACACTCTGCGCCTCCACACTCTGCGCCTCCACACTCTGCGCCTCCACACTCTGCGCCTCCACACTCTGCGCCTCCACACTCTGCGCCTCCACACTCTGCGCCTCCACACTCTGCGCCTCCACACTCTGCGCCTCCACACTCTGCGCCTCCACACTCTGCGCCTCCACACTCTGCGCCTCCACACTCTGCGCCTCCACACTCTGCGCCTCCACACTCTGCGCCTCCACACTCTGCGCCTCCACACTCTGCGCCTCCACACTCTGCGCCTCCACACTCTGCGCCTCCACACTCTGCGCCTCCACACTCTGCGCCTCCACACTCTGCGCCTCCACACTCTGCGCCTCCACACTCTGCGCCTCCACACTCTGCGCCTCCACACTCTGCGCCTCCACACTCTGCGCCTCCACACTCTGCGCCTCCACACTCTGCGCCTCCACACTCTGCGCCTCCACACTCTGCGCCTCCACACTCTGCGCCTCCACACTCTGCGCCTCCACACTCTGCGCCTCCACACTCTGCGCCTCCACACTCTGCGCCTCCACACTCTGCGCCTCCACACTCTGCGCCTCCACACTCTGCGCCTCCACACTCTGCGCCTCCACACTCTGCGCCTCCACACTCTGCGCCTCCACACTCTGCGCCTCCACACTCTGCGCCTCCACACTCTGCGCCTCCACACTCTGCGCCTCCACACTCTGCGCCTCCACACTCTGCGCCTCCACACTCTGCGCCTCCACACTCTGCGCCTCCACACTCTGCGCCTCCACACTCTGCGCCTCCACACTCTGCGCCTCCACACTCTGCGCCTCCACACTCTGCGCCTCCACACTCTGCGCCTCCACACTCTGCGCCTCCACACTCTGCGCCTCCACACTCTGCGCCTCCACACTCTGCGCCTCCACACTCTGCGCCTCCACACTCTGCGCCTCCACACTCTGCGCCTCCACACTCTGCGCCTCCACACTCTGCGCCTCCACACTCTGCGCCTCCACACTCTGCGCCTCCACACTCTGCGCCTCCACACTCTGCGCCTCCACACTCTGCGCCTCCACACTCTGCGCCTCCACACTCTGCGCCTCCACACTCTGCGCCTCCACACTCTGCGCCTCCACACTCTGCGCCTCCACACTCTGCGCCTCCACACTCTGCGCCTCCACACTCTGCGCCTCCACACTCTGCGCCTCCACACTCTGCGCCTCCACACTCTGCGCCTCCACACTCTGCGCCTCCACACTCTGCGCCTCCACACTCTGCGCCTCCACACTCTGCGCCTCCACACTCTGCGCCTCCACACTCTGCGCCTCCACACTCTGCGCCTCCACACTCTGCGCCTCCACACTCTGCGCCTCCACACTCTGCGCCTCCACACTCTGCGCCTCCACACTCTGCGCCTCCACACTCTGCGCCTCCACACTCTGCGCCTCCACACTCTGCGCCTCCACACTCTGCGCCTCCACACTCTGCGCCTCCACACTCTGCGCCTCCACACTCTGCGCCTCCACACTCTGCGCCTCCACACTCTGCGCCTCCACACTCTGCGCCTCCACACTCTGCGCCTCCACACTCTGCGCCTCCACACTCTGCGCCTCCACACTCTGCGCCTCCACACTCTGCGCCTCCACACTCTGCGCCTCCACACTCTGCGCCTCCACACTCTGCGCCTCCACACTCTGCGCCTCCACACTCTGCGCCTCCACACTCTGCGCCTCCACACTCTGCGCCTCCACACTCTGCGCCTCCACACTCTGCGCCTCCACACTCTGCGCCTCCACACTCTGCGCCTCCACACTCTGCGCCTCCACACTCTGCGCCTCCACACTCTGCGCCTCCACACTCTGCGCCTCCACACTCTGCGCCTCCACACTCTGCGCCTCCACACTCTGCGCCTCCACACTCTGCGCCTCCACACTCTGCGCCTCCACACTCTGCGCCTCCACACTCTGCGCCTCCACACTCTGCGCCTCCACACTCTGCGCCTCCACACTCTGCGCCTCCACACTCTGCGCCTCCACACTCTGCGCCTCCACACTCTGCGCCTCCACACTCTGCGCCTCCACACTCTGCGCCTCCACACTCTGCGCCTCCACACTCTGCGCCTCCACACTCTGCGCCTCCACACTCTGCGCCTCCACACTCTGCGCCTCCACACTCTGCGCCTCCACACTCTGCGCCTCCACACTCTGCGCCTCCACACTCTGCGCCTCCACACTCTGCGCCTCCACACTCTGCGCCTCCACACTCTGCGCCTCCACACTCTGCGCCTCCACACTCTGCGCCTCCACACTCTGCGCCTCCACACTCTGCGCCTCCACACTCTGCGCCTCCACACTCTGCGCCTCCACACTCTGCGCCTCCACACTCTGCGCCTCCACACTCTGCGCCTCCACACTCTGCGCCTCCACACTCTGCGCCTCCACACTCAGCGCCTCCACACTCTGCGCCTCCACACTCTGCGCCTCCACACTCTGCGCCTCCACACTCTGCGCCTCCACACTCTGCGCCTCCACACTCTGCGCCTCCACACTCTGCGCCTCCACACTCTGCGCCTCCACACTCTGCGCCTCCACACTCTGCGCCTCCACACTCTGCGCCTCCACACTCTGCGCCTCCACACTCTGCGCCTCCACACTCTGCGCCTCCACACTCTGCGCCTCCACACTCTGCGCCTCCACACTCTGCGCCTCCACACTCTGCGCCTCCACACTCTGCGCCTCCACACTCTGCGCCTCCACACTCTGCGCCTCCACACTCTGCGCCTCCACACTCTGCGCCTCCACACTCTGCGCCTCCACACTCTGCGCCTCCACACTCTGCGCCTCCACACTCTGCGCCTCCACACTCTGCGCCTCCACACTCTGCGCCTCCACACTCTGCGCCTCCACACTCTGCGCCTCCACACTCTGCGCCTCCACACTCTGCGCCTCCACACTCTGCGCCTCCACACTCTGCGCCTCCACACTCTGCGCCTCCACACTCTGCGCCTCCACACTCTGCGCCTCCACACTCTGCGCCTCCACACTCTGCGCCTCCACACTCTGCGCCTCCACACTCTGCGCCTCCACACTCTGCGCCTCCACACTCTGCGCCTCCACACTCTGCGCCTCCACACTCTGCGCCTCCACACTCTGCGCCTCCACACTCTGCGCCTCCACACTCTGCGCCTCCACACTCTGCGCCTCCACACTCTGCGCCTCCACACTCTGCGCCTCCACACTCTGCGCCTCCACACTCTGCGCCTCCACACTCTGCGCCTCCACACTCTGCGCCTCCACACTCTGCGCCTCCACACTCTGCGCCTCCACACTCTGCGCCTCCACACTCTGCGCCTCCACACTCTGCGCCTCCACACTCTGCGCCTCCACACTCTGCGCCTCCACACTCTGCGCCTCCACACTCTGCGCCTCCACACTCTGCGCCTCCACACTCTGCGCCTCCACACTCTGCGCCTCCACACTCTGCGCCTCCACACTCTGCGCCTCCACACTCTGCGCCTCCACACTCTGCGCCTCCACACTCTGCGCCTCCACACTCTGCGCCTCCACACTCTGCGCCTCCACACTCTGCGCCTCCACACTCTGCGCCTCCACACTCTGCGCCTCCACACTCTGCGCCTCCACACTCTGCGCCTCCACACTCTGCGCCTCCACACTCTGCGCCTCCACACTCTGCGCCTCCACACTCTGCGCCTCCACACTCTGCGCCTCCACACTCTGCGCCTCCACACTCTGCGCCTCCACACTCTGCGCCTCCACACTCTGCGCCTCCACACTCTGCGCCTCCACACTCTGCGCCTCCACACTCTGCGCCTCCACACTCTGCGCCTCCACACTCTGCGCCTCCACACTCTGCGCCTCCACACTCTGCGCCTCCACACTCTGCGCCTCCACACTCTGCGCCTCCACACTCTGCGCCTCCACACTCTGCGCCTCCACACTCTGCGCCTCCACACTCTGCGCCTCCACACTCTGCGCCTCCACACTCTGCGCCTCCACACTCTGCGCCTCCACACTCTGCGCCTCCACACTCTGCGCCTCCACACTCTGCGCCTCCACACTCTGCGCCTCCACACTCTGCGCCTCCACACTCTGCGCCTCCACACTCTGCGCCTCCACACTCTGCGCCTCCACACTCTGCGCCTCCACACTCTGCGCCTCCACACTCTGCGCCTCCACACTCTGCGCCTCCACACTCTGCGCCTCCACACTCTGCGCCTCCACACTCTGCGCCTCCACACTCTGCGCCTCCACACTCTGCGCCTCCACACTCTGCGCCTCCACACTCTGCGCCTCCACACTCTGCGCCTCCACACTCTGCGCCTCCACACTCTGCGCCTCCACACTCTGCGCCTCCACACTCTGCGCCTCCACACTCTGCGCCTCCACACTCTGCGCCTCCACACTCTGCGCCTCCACACTCTGCGCCTCCACACTCTGCGCCTCCACACTCTGCGCCTCCACACTCTGCGCCTCCACACTCTGCGCCTCCACACTCTGCGCCTCCACACTCTGCGCCTCCACACTCTGCGCCTCCACACTCTGCGCCTCCACACTCTGCGCCTCCACACTCTGCGCCTCCACACTCTGCGCCTCCACACTCTGCGCCTCCACACTCTGCGCCTCCACACTCTGCGCCTCCACACTCTGCGCCTCCACACTCTGCGCCTCCACACTCTGCGCCTCCACACTCTGCGCCTCCACACTCTGCGCCTCCACACTCTGCGCCTCCACACTCTGCGCCTCCACACTCTGCGCCTCCACACTCTGCGCCTCCACACTCTGCGCCTCCACACTCTGCGCCTCCACACTCTGCGCCTCCACACTCTGCGCCTCCACACTCTGCGCCTCCACACTCTGCGCCTCCACACTCTGCGCCTCCACACTCTGCGCCTCCACACTCTGCGCCTCCACACTCTGCGCCTCCACACTCTGCGCCTCCACACTCTGCGCCTCCACACTCTGCGCCTCCACACTCTGCGCCTCCACACTCTGCGCCTCCACACTCTGCGCCTCCACACTCTGCGCCTCCACACTCTGCGCCTCCACACTCTGCGCCTCCACACTCTGCGCCTCCACACTCTGCGCCTCCACACTCTGCGCCTCCACACTCTGCGCCTCCACACTCTGCGCCTCCACACTCTGCGCCTCCACACTCTGCGCCTCCACACTCTGCGCCTCCACACTCTGCGCCTCCACACTCTGCGCCTCCACACTCTGCGCCTCCACACTCTGCGCCTCCACACTCTGCGCCTCCACACTCTGCGCCTCCACACTCTGCGCCTCCACACTCTGCGCCTCCACACTCTGCGCCTCCACACTCTGCGCCTCCACACTCTGCGCCTCCACACTCTGCGCCTCCACACTCTGCGCCTCCACACTCTGCGCCTCCACACTCTGCGCCTCCACACTCTGCGCCTCCACACTCTGCGCCTCCACACTCTGCGCCTCCACACTCTGCGCCTCCACACTCTGCGCCTCCACACTCTGCGCCTCCACACTCTGCGCCTCCACACTCTGCGCCTCCACACTCTGCGCCTCCACACTCTGCGCCTCCACACTCTGCGCCTCCACACTCTGCGCCTCCACACTCTGCGCCTCCACACTCTGCGCCTCCACACTCTGCGCCTCCACACTCTGCGCCTCCACACTCTGCGCCTCCACACTCTGCGCCTCCACACTCTGCGCCTCCACACTCTGCGCCTCCACACTCTGCGCCTCCACACTCTGCGCCTCCACACTCTGCGCCTCCACACTCTGCGCCTCCACACTCTGCGCCTCCACACTCTGCGCCTCCACACTCTGCGCCTCCACACTCTGCGCCTCCACACTCTGCGCCTCCACACTCTGCGCCTCCACACTCTGCGCCTCCACACTCTGCGCCTCCACACTCTGCGCCTCCACACTCTGCGCCTCCACACTCTGCGCCTCCACACTCTGCGCCTCCACACTCTGCGCCTCCACACTCTGCGCCTCCACACTCTGCGCCTCCACACTCTGCGCCTCCACACTCTGCGCCTCCACACTCTGCGCCTCCACACTCTGCGCCTCCACACTCTGCGCCTCCACACTCTGCGCCTCCACACTCTGCGCCTCCACACTCTGCGCCTCCACACTCTGCGCCTCCACACTCTGCGCCTCCACACTCTGCGCCTCCACACTCTGCGCCTCCACACTCTGCGCCTCCACACTCTGCGCCTCCACACTCTGCGCCTCCACACTCTGCGCCTCCACACTCTGCGCCTCCACACTCTGCGCCTCCACACTCTGCGCCTCCACACTCTGCGCCTCCACACTCTGCGCCTCCACACTCTGCGCCTCCACACTCTGCGCCTCCACACTCTGCGCCTCCACACTCTGCGCCTCCACACTCTGCGCCTCCACACTCTGCGCCTCCACACTCTGCGCCTCCACACTCTGCGCCTCCACACTCTGCGCCTCCACACTCTGCGCCTCCACACTCTGCGCCTCCACACTCTGCGCCTCCACACTCTGCGCCTCCACACTCTGCGCCTCCACACTCTGCGCCTCCACACTCTGCGCCTCCACACTCTGCGCCTCCACACTCTGCGCCTCCACACTCTGCGCCTCCACACTCTGCGCCTCCACACTCTGCGC
The DNA here is from genome assembly GCF_009819795.1 of Aythya fuligula. Taxonomy (NCBI): domain Eukaryota; kingdom Metazoa; phylum Chordata; class Aves; order Anseriformes; family Anatidae; genus Aythya; species Aythya fuligula. The sequence goes on along the minus strand of NC_045560.1, from coordinate 40,756,942 downwards.
CTCCACACTCTGCGCCTCCACACTCTGCGCCTCCACACTCTGCGCCTCCACACTCTGCGCCTCCACACTCTGCGCCTCCACACTCTGCGCCTCCACACTCTGCGCCTCCACACTCTGCGCCTCCACACTCTGCGCCTCCACACTCTGCGCCTCCACACTCTGCGCCTCCACACTCTGCGCCTCCACACTCTGCGCCTCCACACTCTGCGCCTCCACACTCTGCGCCTCCACACTCTGCGCCTCCACACTCTGCGCCTCCACACTCTGCGCCTCCACACTCTGCGCCTCCACACTCTGCGCCTCCACACTCTGCGCCTCCACACTCTGCGCCTCCACACTCTGCGCCTCCACACTCTGCGCCTCCACACTCTGCGCCTCCACACTCTGCGCCTCCACACTCTGCGCCTCCACACTCTGCGCCTCCACACTCTGCGCCTCCACACTCTGCGCCTCCACACTCTGCGCCTCCACACTCTGCGCCTCCACACTCTGCGCCTCCACACTCTGCGCCTCCACACTCTGCGCCTCCACACTCTGCGCCTCCACACTCTGCGCCTCCACACTCTGCGCCTCCACACTCTGCGCCTCCACACTCTGCGCCTCCACACTCTGCGCCTCCACACTCTGCGCCTCCACACTCTGCGCCTCCACACTCTGCGCCTCCACACTCTGCGCCTCCACACTCTGCGCCTCCACACTCTGCGCCTCCACACTCTGCGCCTCCACACTCTGCGCCTCCACACTCTGCGCCTCCACACTCTGCGCCTCCACACTCTGCGCCTCCACACTCTGCGCCTCCACACTCTGCGCCTCCACACTCTGCGCCTCCACACTCTGCGCCTCCACACTCTGCGCCTCCACACTCTGCGCCTCCACACTCTGCGCCTCCACACTCTGCGCCTCCACACTCTGCGCCTCCACACTCTGCGCCTCCACACTCTGCGCCTCCACACTCTGCGCCTCCACACTCTGCGCCTCCACACTCTGCGCCTCCACACTCTGCGCCTCCACACTCTGCGCCTCCACACTCTGCGCCTCCACACTCTGCGCCTCCACACTCTGCGCCTCCACACTCTGCGCCTCCACACTCTGCGCCTCCACACTCTGCGCCTCCACACTCTGCGCCTCCACACTCTGCGCCTCCACACTCTGCGCCTCCACACTCTGCGCCTCCACACTCTGCGCCTCCACACTCTGCGCCTCCACACTCTGCGCCTCCACACTCTGCGCCTCCACACTCTGCGCCTCCACACTCTGCGCCTCCACACTCTGCGCCTCCACACTCTGCGCCTCCACACTCTGCGCCTCCACACTCTGCGCCTCCACACTCTGCGCCTCCACACTCTGCGCCTCCACACTCTGCGCCTCCACACTCTGCGCCTCCACACTCTGCGCCTCCACACTCTGCGCCTCCACACTCTGCGCCTCCACACTCTGCGCCTCCACACTCTGCGCCTCCACACTCTGCGCCTCCACACTCTGCGCCTCCACACTCTGCGCCTCCACACTCTGCGCCTCCACACTCTGCGCCTCCACACTCTGCGCCTCCACACTCTGCGCCTCCACACTCTGCGCCTCCACACTCTGCGCCTCCACACTCTGCGCCTCCACACTCTGCGCCTCCACACTCTGCGCCTCCACACTCTGCGCCTCCACACTCTGCGCCTCCACACTCTGCGCCTCCACACTCTGCGCCTCCACACTCTGCGCCTCCACACTCTGCGCCTCCACACTCTGCGCCTCCACACTCTGCGCCTCCACACTCTGCGCCTCCACACTCTGCGCCTCCACACTCTGCGCCTCCACACTCTGCGCCTCCACACTCTGCGCCTCCACACTCTGCGCCTCCACACTCTGCGCCTCCACACTCTGCGCCTCCACACTCTGCGCCTCCACACTCTGCGCCTCCACACTCTGCGCCTCCACACTCTGCGCCTCCACACTCTGCGCCTCCACACTCTGCGCCTCCACACTCTGCGCCTCCACACTCTGCGCCTCCACACTCTGCGCCTCCACACTCTGCGCCTCCACACTCTGCGCCTCCACACTCTGCGCCTCCACACTCTGCGCCTCCACACTCTGCGCCTCCACACTCTGCGCCTCCACACTCTGCGCCTCCACACTCTGCGCCTCCACACTCTGCGCCTCCACACTCTGCGCCTCCACACTCTGCGCCTCCACACTCTGCGCCTCCACACTCTGCGCCTCCACACTCTGCGCCTCCACACTCTGCGCCTCCACACTCTGCGCCTCCACACTCTGCGCCTCCACACTCTGCGCCTCCACACTCTGCGCCTCCACACTCTGCGCCTCCACACTCTGCGCCTCCACACTCTGCGCCTCCACACTCTGCGCCTCCACACTCTGCGCCTCCACACTCTGCGCCTCCACACTCTGCGCCTCCACACTCTGCGCCTCCACACTCTGCGCCTCCACACTCTGCGCCTCCACACTCTGCGCCTCCACACTCTGCGCCTCCACACTCTGCGCCTCCACACTCTGCGCCTCCACACTCTGCGCCTCCACACTCTGCGCCTCCACACTCTGCGCCTCCACACTCTGCGCCTCCACACTCTGCGCCTCCACACTCTGCGCCTCCACACTCTGCGCCTCCACACTCTGCGCCTCCACACTCTGCGCCTCCACACTCTGCGCCTCCACACTCTGCGCCTCCACACTCTGCGCCTCCACACTCTGCGCCTCCACACTCTGCGCCTCCACACTCTGCGCCTCCACACTCTGCGCCTCCACACTCTGCGCCTCCACACTCTGCGCCTCCACACTCTGCGCCTCCACACTCTGCGCCTCCACACTCTGCGCCTCCACACTCTGCGCCTCCAC